>NW_027514407.1:0-321666 GCF_048772815.1 Callospermophilus lateralis
ATATATATATATATATATATATATATATCCTCCAGATTTTTCAAAATATGAAATATATGTGTCTTATTATGCACTCCCAAATTTCATTCATATTCATGTATGTGGATTTATAATCTACTTTTCAAAAGATTATTCTCAGAAATATTCATCCACCTGAAATAACATTTTGGTTTACTAGTACTGAAAACTATCTTCAGTAAATGGTGCATAGAAATCCTAATATTTTGACATTGCAAGATGGCCATGAATAGAGTGCATCACACCCTTTGTACTGCGCAACTTCACATGTGAATAAGGAGTTAGAATGACGAAAAAGTATCTTGTTAGGATCTTACAGAAAAATGGGTGTGCCTGGAACCTAGAAGAATGATTTCCACCACCGAGGTCCTGTAATTGAGTCTCAAACAAGAGCCAACTATGCGACCGAAGATCTGGGGTGGCTGATCCGTGCGGCCCATGCCGTGGCTACAGACGGCGGGCCTCCACCGTGAAGCGACCAGCATGCAGGGAGAAACGTTGCTGCGGATTCTGTGGAATCCGGCTGGCTCACCCACCAGTGAGCCTGGGGCTGAGTTCGGGATTTCAGATGGGGAAGAAAGTGTTACAGTTCTATCCCCCACAACCGAAACTCCACCGAGGAAACCAACGGCCACCATCTTGGAGAGCTGAAGTATCCACCACCACTCTCCGACAGATTGCAACAACAAAACAGGTGTGTGTTACTCAGCTTATCTCCCATACAGCAGGTAATTCGCAAAAATTCTCTCTTAGGCTTTCCGGGGGAGGGATTACCAGAGAAAGCCTTCATAAAGACGGGGGGAAAACTAGTGGCACCTGACCTTCAACTTCCCCTCCCATCACCGGTGAAAACAAAATTTTTCTAGCCAGCGCAATGGGTGGGGCAAGCGGAAAAAATCAAAACAATAGAGTGCCAGTGTTCCCAATAGACACCCTCCACAACCAAGGAACGGCAGGCAAAGAGTACAGTTTGAGCTGCCAAGAGGCATCACTCAGGGGAAATCTGGTGTCGCAGGGGAAATCAGGACTCGCAGAGGAAACCAGGGGACCAGAGGACAGACACGCGTGACTAGGAGGCTGGAGAACGCCTGCCCACCAGCAACCAATCACCCGCTGGCTGCCTGCGCAATTGGGCAGCTAGAGATCACCCGCCCGCCGGTGACAGCCCATTCGCTGATTGCACGACTGGATGGCTGGAGACCGCCCACCCGCCAGCGACCGGGAGGTGAAACCAACCAGAGACAGTCCAGTCCCACCCCCCGATTCAAACACCCCGGCAAGGAGCCTGGGGCCCGCCATAGCAGACAGGTGACATCACTGGAGCTCAGCTGTCAGAATTCCTTCCAAGTGGAATCCACTTTTGCAGGCATAGTCTACAAACACAAAAGAGAGACAACAGAGATATATAAAACCAAAACAAATCTATTGAAGAAAGCAGAAACACAGCAATCAAATTGAGCTGAAAAGTAACGTGAACATCATGAAAAAACAAGGGAAAAAAAGGTGTGCAAAAAATGCAGGACAACTAAATTCTAAAGGAGGACCGTGAAGCATCAGAAATAGGGATAGGGAAAAAACTCAAGGCATACCTAACTCAGATGGAAAGGAATATTAGAGAAGACATGAGGCAGCAAGTCCAAGCAATAAAAGTATATTTTGAAAATCAAATAAACAAACAAATTCAAATGGCAAAGAATGAGCTTTACCAGGAGATAGAGACATTAAAAAGAAATATCAAACAGTAATCCTAGAAATGCAGGAAAGTATAAACCAAATTAAAAACTCAAACGAAGAGTATTACAAATAGACTAGATCAAGTGGAAGTTACAACGTCAGATAATGAAGATAAAGTTTATCAACTTGAAAAGAATAGAGTAAACACAGAAAAGATGCTTAAATCCAATGAGCAATCTATTCAAGAGATATGGGATGTCATAAAAAAAAACAAATTTGAGAGTCATCGGGATAGAAAAAGGAATAGAGATTCAAACCAAAGGAATGGACAACATATTAAATGAAATAATTCTAGAAAATTTCCCAGAGATGAAAGATGGAATGGATTGCCAAATCCTGGAAGCCTACAGGACCCCAAGCATTCAAAACCATAATAGACCAACTCCAAGACAAATATTTATGAAGATAGCCAGAACAAGGACATACAGAACAAAGAGAGAATATTAAAAGCTACGAGAGAAAGTAGGCAGGTTACATTCAGGGGTAAACCAATTAAGTTAACGACTGATTTTTTTCATCACAAACTTTGAAAGCAAGAAGATCCTGGAACAAAGTATTTCAAACGCTCAAAAATAATGGATTCCAACCAAGAATACTGTAACCAGCAAAATTAAGCTTCAGATTTGACAATGAAATTTAAGTCTTTCACGATAAACAAAAGCTAAAAGAATTCACAGCCAGAACACCAGCAGTGCAAAGCATTTTGAGCAAAATACTACAAGAAGAGGATTTGAAAAGTAATGCCTGAAACTAGCAGCAGGAGGTATCTCAGTAAAGGGAGAGGAAAATAACCAAAAAGTAAAAACTAACCAAAATAAATAAATAAATGAATAAATAAATAAATAAATAAATAAACAAACAAACAAACATGACTGGAAGTAGAAATCATATTTCAATTGTAACCTTAAATGTTAATGGCCTAAACTCACCAATCAAGAGACATAAGCTAGTAACCTTGATCAAAAAAAAAAAAAATCCAACAATATGCTGCCTTCAGGAGACTCATATGATAGGTAAAGACATACAGAGGCTGAAATTAAAAGTTTGGGAAAAATCATACCACTCACATGACCCTCGGAAGCAAGCAGGAGTGGCCATACTCATATCGAATAAAATCAACTTCAAACCTACGTTAATCAAAAGGGATAAAGAAGGACACTATATACTGTTAAAAGGAACCTTGCACCAACAATGCATAACCATTATCAATTTGTATGCACCAAACAATTGAGCTGCAACACTCATAAAACAAACTCGCCTCAAGTTCAAGAGTCAAATAAACTACAACACCATAATTATGGGTGACTTCAACACACCGCTCTAGCCATTAGACAGATCCTCTAGACAAAAACTGAATAAAGAAACTATAGAATTCAACAGCAAAATCAGTAACCTAGACTTCACCGACATATATAGAATATATCAACCATCAAAAAGTGGATACACATTCTTCTCAGCAGCACATGGATCCTACTCAAAGATAGACCATATATTATGCCATAGGGCAATTCTTAGTAAATATAAAGTCGTGGAGATAATACCATGCAGAATATCTGATCATAATGGAATGAATCTGGAAATCAATGATAAAAGAAGGAAGGAAAAATCCTACATCACATGGAAAATGAACAACATGCTACTGAATGATCAATGGTTTACAGAAGACATAAAGGAGGAGATAAAAAAATTCATAGAGACAAATGACAATACAGACACAACATACTGGAATCTATGGGACACAATGAAAGCAGTTTTAAGAGGGAAATTCATTTCTTGGAGTTCTTTCCTCAAAAAAAAAAGAAAAATCAGCAAATAAATGAACTCACACTACGCCTCAAAAACCTAGAAATGGAAGAGCAAAACAACAGCAAATGTAGTAGAAGACAAGAAATAATTAAAATTAGAGCAGAAATCAACGAAATTGAAACAAAAAAAATTGAAAATATTGATAAAACTAAAAGTTGGTTCTTTGAAAAAATAAATAAGATCTGCAGGCCCTTAGCCATGCTAAGGAAGAGAAGAAAAGAGAGAGCAGGCCCTTAGCCATGCTAAGGAAGAGAAGAAAAGAGAGAACTCAAATTACTAACATACGGGATGAAAAAGGCAATATCACAACAGACACTACAGAAATAAGAAGATAATTAGAAAGTATATGGAAACCCTATGTTCCAATAAAATAGATGATAGTGAAGATATCAATAAATTCTTAAGTCATGCGATCTGCCCAGATTGAGTCAGGAAGACACACACAATTTAAACAGACCAATAACAAAGGAAGAAATAGAAGAAGCCATCAAAATACTACCAACCAAAAAAAGCCATGGACCGAATGGGTATACAGCAGAGATCTACAAAACCTTCAAAAAGGAATTAATACCAATACTTTCCAAGCTATTTCAAGAAATAGAAAAATAAGGAACTCTTCCAAATTCATTCTATGAGGCCAATATCACCCTGATCCCAAAACCAGACAAAGACGCTTCAAAGAAAGAAAACTACAGACCAATATCTCTAATAAACTTGGATGCAAAAATTCTCAATAAAATCTTGGTGAATCGAATACAAAAGCATATCAAAAAAATTATGCACCATGATCATGTAGGATTCATCCCTGGGATGCAAGGCTGGTTCATTATACGGAAATCAATAAATGCTATTCACCACATCAATAGACTTAAAGACAACAACCATATGATCGTATCGATAGATTCAGAAAAAACATTCGACAAAGTTCAGCATCCCTTTATGTTGAAAACACTAGAAAAACTAGGGATAACAGGAACTTACCTCAAGATTGTAAAAGCTATATATGCTAAACCTCAGGCTGGCATCATCCTAAATTGAGAAAAGCTGAAGGCATTCCCTCTAAAATCTGGAACAAGAGGGATGCCCTCTATCACCACTTCTATTTAATTCAGTTCTTGAAATACTAGGCATAGCAATTAGACAGACAAAAGAAATTAAAGGCATAAAACTAGGAAAAGAAGAACTTAAATTATCGCTATTTGCGGATGACATGATAATATATTTAACAGACCCAAAAGGGTCTACAGAGGAACTGCTAGAGTTAATAAATAAATTCAGCAAAGTGGCAAGATATACAATCAACACGCATAAATCAAAGGCATTCCTGTATATCAGCAGCAAAACTTCTGAAATGGAAATGAGGAAAACCACTCCATTCAAAATATCCTCAAAGAAAATAAGATAATTGGAAAAACAATTATATAGTTGGGAATCAACCTAACAAAAGAGGTGAAAGATTTATAAATGAAAACTACAGAAACATAAAGAGATAGAAGAAGATCTTAGAATATGGAAAAATATACCCAATTCATGGATAGGCAGAACTAGCATCATCAAAATGGCGATATTACCCAAATTCTCTACAGGTTTAAATTGATGCCAATCAAAATCCCAACGACATTTCTTGTAGAAAAGATAAAGCAATCATGAAATTCATATGGAAAAACAAAAGACCCAGAATAGCAACAGCAATACTAAGCAGGATGTTTGAATCTGGAGGTATAGCGATACCAGACTTCAAACTGTACTACAAAGCAATAGTAACAAAACCAGCATGGTACTGGTACCAAAACAGGCAGGTGGACCAATGGTACAGAATAGAGGACACAGAAACCATTCCACAAAATTACAACTTTCTTATATTTGATAAAAGGGGCTAAAAACCTGCAATATACGAAGGACAAATGGTGCTAGAAAAATTGGAAATCGATATGCAACAAAATGACACTGAATCCCTTTCTCTCGCCAAGCAAGGAAGTTAACTCAAGATGGATCAAGGAGCTAGATATCAAATCAGAGACACTGCATCTGATACAAGAAAAAGTTGGCTACGATCTACATACTGTGGGATCGGGCTCCAAATTCCTTAATAGGACACCCATAGCCCAAGAGTTAATAACAAGAATAAATTAATGGGACTTACTTAAACTAAAAGTTTTTTTTTTTTTTTTTTTTTTCTCAGCAAGAGAAACAATAAGAGAGGTAAATAGAGAACCTACATCCTGGGAACAAATTTTTACCCCTCTCACTTCAGATAAAGCCCTAATATCCAAAATATACAAAGAACTCAAAAAATTAAAAAGTAAGGTAACAAATAACCCAATCAACAAATGGGCCAAGGACCTGAACAGACACTTCACAGAGGAGGACATACAATCAATCAACAAGTACATGAAAAAATGCTCACAATCTCTAGCAGTCAGAGAAATGCAAATCAAAACCACCCTAGGATACCATCTCACTCCAGTAAGATCGGCAGCCATTAGGAAGTCAAACAACAGTAAGTGTTGGCGAGGATGTGGGGAAAAGGGGACACTTGTACACTGCTGGTGGGACTGCAAATTGGTGCAGCCAATTTGGAAAGCAGTATGGGGATTCCTGGGAAAGCTGGGAATGGATCCACCATTTGACCAAGCTATCACACTTCTTGGACTATTCCCTGAGGATCTTAAAACAGCGTACTATTGGGATACTGCCACATCAATGATCATAGCGGGACAATTCACAACAGCTAGACTGTGGAACCAACTTAGATGCCCTTCAATAGATGAATGGATTAAAAAAAAAATGTGGAATCTACACACAATGGAGTATTACGCAGCACTAAAAAATTACAAAATCATAGAATTTGCAGTGAAATGTATGGCATTAGAGCAGAATATGCTAAGCAAAGCTAGCCAATCCTTAAAAAAACAAATGCCAAATGTCTTCTTTGATATAAAGAGAGCAACTAAAAACAGAAAGGGAGGAAGAGCATGAGGAAAAGATTAACATTATACAAAGACGTGTGGGGGGAGAGAAAGGGAGAGAGAAGAGAAAGCATATGGAAATGGTAGAATACCCTCAATGATACACAAAATTACACATAATAGGTTGTGAGGGGAAATGGGGCGGAAATAATGGAGAGAATTAAACAACAGCACATGAGGTAGAGAGGGAAGATGGGAGGGCAGGGGAGGGGGGATAGTAGGGGATAGGAAAGGTAGAAGAATACAACAGTCACTAATATGCCATTATGTAAAAATGTGAATGTGTAAGCAATGTGTTTCTGCAATTCTTATTTGGGGAAAAAGTGGGAGTTCATAAACCAAATGAGAAAAATGTATCAAAGATGATATATCATGAGCTTTGTAATGTTTTGAACAACCAATAAAAATAAATAAATAAATAAAGGTTTAAAATTGAGTGGGAAGAAATCAGCTAAAAAAGGGTTGAGATGCATTTATTTGCTAAGCAGAAACTTTGTTTTGTGTAGTTGTAACTATCACAAATTTATTTTACCAGAAATTTGGCTTTTGAAAATAAACATAAAATGAGATTAAAGGATAATTCACCTACCTTCATGAAAAATTCATAGCATTTCCTATATTTTTTATATTTCATTTTTTTAGTTAATATTTTGTCATGGACCATGTCTAGCCTTAGGCTATTCTTCCAGAATACTACCTCATCTGACAAGTTCGTACAATGTATTGGATTTTTCTTTTCATCTTTTATTTAATTGTTTCTAGCTAATAATGTGTATTTCTTCTTATCTTTATTTGGACATACATACCCAACTATATCTTTGCATTTTATGTTTTACTGCGGAAGAGACTCATCAAAAGCTCTTTGTTATATGTATTAACAATCAAACATTCAGAGAAGGCAATTATTCTTAATTTTGCATGAAAATAACTTTGTACCATTTTTCTTATAAAGATTTAGAATTATTAATAATGTCCCTGCTGTAATAAGTAACTACTTACAAGAAGAATTAAACAATTGACTTTATATCAATTATGAATATGAAAAGTACTAAAATAAATATTTGGCAATTAATACACAATTGATAGAAATTGAAATCACGAGAAAGCCATTTAAATTGTCAGTGCATATGGTCCTTAAATAATAGGTTTTTTAAAAAAAATTTTCTCTAATTCATAAGATATATTATGCCATATTATAGCTTAATGTGATATAAAAACCTTAAATTATCACAATGATAATAATAATCCATTGTTCCTTCCTCTACATTCTGTGGCATGCTAGTACTAAAATAAATTGTATTATAACACCAAAAAAAAAAGCCAAATCATAATATTTCTACAGTAACTGACACGAGTTTAACATCAATGCAAGTAGATTAGATTCCTATGGGACATGATGTGCATTTTGACGTTCATTTTTATTCAACACTGGAACATTACTATTTCTTCAGTTTATGCACATCAGAGGATATATAAATATTTCATCCACAATTTAGCAAATTTATACGCATTTGTTTAACTTCAAATCACTTCCTGCTTCAGAACCCATGTATTCCTCCATGTTTCTTGACTGCTCTTTTCATGAGACTTCTTTCCAAACACATTATTTTCGATTTCCTTTATCATATTTGAAGCAAAACACCCGTCATGATAAACCATAACCCTAATATTACCTTTAAATGTATAAGTGGTTGGAAAGAATGATTGTATATCAATATAAGATTTCTTACTTAGTTACAGATATCAATTCAATCCATTATTTAAAGTGGAACCAGTTATATTATTTATTCACAGTATGGTCTATTCATGTATTATCTCTATATTCATAGACACAGGGTACACCTCTTTGTACCCCCAATACTAATTTATACGTCTTCAAAATATTGCTCCCAGAAATGGTGGAACAAATACATGTAACCTGATCTACATATACATTTTATCACAGTAATATTCTGAACAGAAAGAGCAAAGTTCTCACTTATGATTGTACCATACCTAAATGGAAAGTGATCCTGGATTACTAAAAACATCCATGTCCAGGTTGCCTAATGATCTCAAATGAAAATCCTATTGGTGACTACATATTTGTTTCTTCCAAAGATTATATATTCAAACTCAACCCTTTGAATACGTCTAAAGCTGTCACTCACTTTACACTTTGAATGATTTTGTAATGTGTCTATTGATATCTGCTTTCCTACATATTTTCCCCAGTTCATCATTGTGACTGAATCTTCACATGTGCTATCACTAACATTCACTCTCTAACCGAAACCCTATTGCTAAAAAACTTTGGTCCAAATCCTATATTCACTCTTCTTCCTAAACCTACCTACTGTCTTCCTAATCCTATCGACTATCCCTTTTTGACTGGATGTTCTCTTCTACATTCAATCATCCAAGGTACAAGGTCCTATGCCATTGTATATCGATTTATCTGAGACATCTGTGCAGAACGTAATTCAATGCTAAGTATCCCAATCAAGAACCCAATGACCTTCTGGGCTTCAAATCTTACTTAGATTTCTCTTTTCGTTCATATATTTTACCTCTATATTCTTATAAATATCACAGGTTCCTAATACCATTGTTCATGGAGCAGAATGGTTCCTAATCAAAATTGAAAATGTTATTAACACTAACCATAGACTGTTCCCTCAATCTAACTTTACAGAAAAGCAATGACAGTGTTGGTCTTACAATACAGGAATGTATGGGATCTTCCACCTGATGAGAACCTCAAAGGTATGTGCAGAAATGATTCCTGGAGAAGATGTAGGCAGCTATGAAGGACCTGAGAGAGCAAAAGTCATCTTCCATGGAAAACAACCTGGTAGGATGAAGTTTGGTGTCTGAATCAGCCTCTGTCTTCTTAATGTAGAGGAGACGGACCAAACCAGGCCTTTTGGAGAGCTGTTCCTGAGAGCCTATGGATTATATCCCATTCTAACTTATGAAAGGGTCACAGGAAGTAGGGGCAGCCTCCATCTAAAGGGACCATAAGAAGCAACTGCTAAAACAAAGTGGTTGCCAAGGCAGTGACCTCATTCAGTTCCTGAAGGAAGTGACCTCACCTCACTTCCTTGGTGTTGGAACTCTCTGAACTTGGGATCCAGGAAGCCAGGCACCCCGAGCCAGTCCCAGTCCCAGTCCCAGTTGTCTCACTTGTTTGGATTTACCAAGGAGAGGGTCAGTCTTTCTTGGTACCTACTGATTTGAAGATGTCCAAATGCCAGAAGAGCTCTGAAGAGGGGCCTTTCCTGAGAAAGAAGGTAGTGGCTCACCACTGGTTCCTGTCAACTTCACAGAGTTGACCAAGGAGACCAGATCTGAGACAAGACAGGCCATTTCGGAGGAACATAGTATGGCCCAGCAGTCAGAGAACACTCCGAATAGTCACAGACCTACTTGGGGGAAGGAGGTGCCTTTGTGGGTGTGGTTGTGGGTTTGTGATTTGGTCTCATGTTCTGAGAATAAGTTTTTTCAGATATCAGCTCCGGAGCCCAGGAATTAATTCTCATTGGGGCTAAGGTTCCCCACCAGTGAGATTTGAAATTGGCGCTGGCTGCAGAGTTAACAAGGGCAGGGACTTTTAACGCCACTGCAGAAAAGAAGAAGGTACGAAGAAGAAGTCCTTAGGTGCCATGTTGGGGTTTTTCTCTGGGGTATGGCTGCCATTTATACTTTTCCTAACATTCCTCCCTTTTTGTTTTCTTAGAAAGTGGGGCATTGTTTGTCATTTCTGGCTGCTGCCTGCTGTGTGGGGGTGCTGTGGGGCCTAGAAAGGGAAGTGGACAAATGCTCGGGGGCCAGGTCTGGGGATATCATGGCAGCCAGAAATAAAAGCCAGTGGTATAGATAGCTACTTCAGTAGGGGTAAAGTCTATGAAAGTTCCCTGATGCCACAAGTTGTCGATGGCATGAAACCAGTCCTGGATGGAGGAGATTGTTGGTATCAGCTACTGGTCCTGTAACAGAGACTCTAGGAAATACTGGAAGCGTTGCCTGGTCATGGCGTCACCAGCACTTGAAGAAGATCAGAGCGAATAAAAACAGAATGAAGATAAAATTTAAAGCAAAGGTCAATTTTTGGCAGAAGTTCCATGTTGGGGGACTGACATAGAAGAGGCCAAGGGCCATGAGGAAGCTTAGAAGGTCATAAAGACTCATGAATCCAGGATGGCAGCTTGAGAGGTTCTCCAAGCTCGTTGCCTCCCGCTGTCTGATGTACATTGCATTCCATCGTGCCTGGTAGTGAGCTTCATCACTGAGTGAACTGTTCTCTTGGAGATGTTAGGGGTTCATCGGTCATCAGAGGATGGTAGTGCCTAAGCAAAAGCTGGTTGAAATTTTGATTAGAAATTTTTTGCAGTTGGGTTTGAAGGAACTTCATTATGCATGGCAAGAGAGCAAAAAAAGGGAGCATCCCAATAAGGGGCCCCAAGATAGGTAGTAAGTACATGGCAAGATAGGATTGGAAGAACCCTGTTATGGGATTGGAGGAGCTAGGTTTGAGCAATTTGGTCAATAATTTCTGCAATTTAACAACATTTTTTTCTATCAGCCCAGATTCATTAACATAAGAGCAACATTCCTCTCTGAGGAATAGGCATGTACCCACTTTTTCTGCAGTGAGAAGATCAATTGCCCTTTGGTTCTGTAAAGCCACTTGTGCCAATGAAGTAACCTGGCGCTGCAAGGAGCCCAGAGACTCAGCAGTGGTATCGAGTGCTTCCTGCAGTTTTTGTTGCAGGTCTTTGAATGCCCATAGAGCATGACCTATAGCTCCACCAGAGAATCCGAGACCCGCCACTGAGGTTGTTAAAGTGAGGCCTACCAGTACCGGCAGAAAGACTGCCCTACGGGTTCAGGAAGGTAGGGCCAACTGTCGGAATTCGGTGGGAGTATACAAAGACAGCTGAGGAACTACAGTAACCAAGAAACAGGTGCCAGAGACATTGATCGTTGAGGTACTTAAAGACCCATTACACCAGAGGAAATGTCCAGGTTGCATAAATGCAGGGCTCGATTAGGTGCTTAAGCTCAAGGAACAAATGGGTAAAGGATTCATTATTGGCAGGTGGAAACAGATGAAAGCAAATAAAGTATTGGTGAAATAACTTTCCCACAGTGGGATACGTGTCACATGTAGGGGTTGTCCTTTCTTAGAGAAATTGTAGGTTTTTGCTGAAATATTTCCTGCCGCTAATGGGACTAAGTGAAGCACAGAGAAAGCACTGAGAAGGAGGCACAAAAAGAGGGGTGGAGTTTAATAATCGAAGAGATTGGTGTAACAAATTGAGCAATGTGTCAGGGGGACCTGAGGGGGTTGAAGGGTCTGAATCCTTTGTGGATGAGCTATGGATAAGATCTAAAAGTTTTGATTCTGACTCCTTAATGTGTTCAACTACCTGGATGGTTGCCTTAGGTGGCATAATCAGGGTGCGGCCAACTGTCATCCACCCTGTGGGTCTGGCTGAGGTTGTCCGAGCATAGACAGCAAACTCAACATAGTCCCAACGTTTGGCCTTGGGGTCAGGTATATCTAAAGTATACCATCCATTGTTATCAGATAAAGAGACTTTATCCCACTTTAGGTAACTAGAAGTCCACACTTTAGGGTAACAAAGTGAGTGGTAAGAATAGCTACCATGTTCATCATGGAACCTGCATGACCAATAGGGGCACCCATTATATATCTCAGGCCACCAATGACAATAGTCTTTTGTTTGATCAAAAAGGAAGCAAATGAAAAGCCAGTTCCAGCTACCAGGGACGAAGGTCCTTGAAGGTGACAATTTTAGGGAAATAGAGGTGCAGTTGTGGATGAAGCAAGTAGTTGCATCCACTGCACGGACCTTCTACATGCCATGTTCTGAGTATCGTTCCTGAAGAGTGAATAAATACATGGTAGGAGAGGAGGGTAAAGACCAGTCCCGATAGAGCACAGAAAATAAGCAGAGCACAAAAAACAAGCAGTTACAGAAGATTAGGGTGTTGAGAGAGCCCATTGTGACTTTTTTAAGAGGAATTGGGCTGCATGGAACACCGTGTGAGCCGCAACTTAAATGGGTGAGATGAGTGTGGAGAGCAGGAGTTAATGGGAGGTTCAGGAGGTGATTCTTGGAGTTCCTCTGGGTTGGTCCTGTCGTCAGCAGGTGGGGCCTCCTGGTGATATGGCTTCAACCTAGAAATGTGAATCCAGGGAGTTAGATGGTTGTCTGGTAAGGAGAGTTTGGCGGCAGTGGGGGTACAGAGAATGACAGGATAGGGGCCTTCCCATTTTGGGGCAAGAGTCCCTTTCTCCTCTGGGGTATTATAATATACTAGACTCCCAGGTGTTAAGGGAGGAGTGTTTGGAGAGGACACTGGGTCCGGATGAAGCCAGTCCTGATATTTCCAGAGTTCCGAGCGGAGATGATACAAAAGAGGCAAAGACAAATCTCGGGTGAGAGGTCCTTGTGAAATGACCAACCCAGGGGGTATAAGAGGCCTTCCATATATTATCTCAAAGGGAGACAGTAAAGATGGTTTTTAGGGAGAGCTCTGATTCGAAGCAAATCCAAGGGAAGGAGTTTGACCCAGTCTAAGTTTAATTCCATTGTCATTTTGGTAAGGACTTCCTTTAGAGTACAATTTACCCTTTCCACTTTCCCTGAAGCTTGTGGATAATATGGACAGTGGAAATGCCACTTGAAGGAGAGGGCTTGAGAGACCTTTTGTGTGATTCTAGAAATAAACTCAGGGCCATTGTCATATTGTAGAGAAGTGGGCATACCAAACCTGGGGATGATGTCTGTCAGTAAGATTAAAGCTACAGTGGAAGCCGTTTTATTGGAAGTGGGAAATGCCTCAATCCAACCAGAGAAAGTGTCCACAAAGACAAGGAGGTATTTAGTGCGCCATACTGTGAGCATGTTAGTGAAGTCTACCTGCCAGTCAGCAGTGGGAATGTGTCCCCGGGCTTGGTGGGAAGGAAAAGGTTTGGGCCTTAAAGGAGTATAAGTGTTGGTCCACTGACAGATCTGACAATTAGAGGCTATATTCTGTAGCATGGCTTTGTCAGAGAGGGTGAGCGAGAAGAAGATCTGTAAAAAGAGGGTCAAAGACTGAGAATTGGAAAGGAATAGAGTATGAAGGAACTTGAACAGATCCTTGTTCTTACTGGAAGAAGTAGGGGCTTCAGATGAGCTGTCTAAAGTGGCCATTATATGTCCCCCAGGGGGTCCATCATTGGAAGTGGTAGCAGCCATTTGTTCCGCCTGGTCAGCTTTGGCATTGCCCTCAGTGATAAGAGAGACGTCCTTCTAATTAGACCTACAATGGACAACTCCCACCTGGGTGGGTAAGTGGGAGGCCTTTATCAGATTGGTTATAAGAGCCGAATTAGTGATCACATTACCTTTGGTGGTAAGTAGGCCTCGCTCCTTTCATATTGCAGCATGGGATAAGATATGGAAGACATATTTTGAATCAGTATAAAGGGTTAGGGATTTTCCTTGTGCTAGAAGGCAGGCACGAGTGGCTACTATAAGTTCAGACTGCTGGTTGGTAGTTCCTGAAGGCAGAGCTTTGGCCTCTATAATCTCAGTGGCTGAAACTACAGTGTATCCAAAGTAATGAGTGCAATTCTGCCTAAAGGAACTGCCATCAGTAAACCAGATAAGGTCAGGCTTGGCTAGTAGTCTCTCAGAAATGGAAGAATGACAGGGGAGGAAATCATCTAAGGTTTCCAACCAATTATGAGTTGGTGTGTTAGACGTGGGAGTCATTGAGAGCAGTGAGGCAGGGTTCTGTGCAGAGCAGGGGAGGAAAGTAATGTTAGGGTTTTCCAGAAAGGAAGTGAGGAGTGACAGAACTCTGGATGGAGGAAGGGTTTGAAAGCCCTTATAAGCTAAAAGATCCTTCAAGTGATGTGGGGAGTGGATAGTTAAAGGGGCCCCAAAAGTAAGCTTAGAGGCTTCTTTGTGTAAAATTTGTCCAGCAGTCAGAGCTCTTAAGCAAGGGGCCCACTCACGGATGGTAGGGTCAATTTGCTTGGACAAATATGCCACAGGTGCAAATGTAGGCCCATAGTTTTGACCTAAGACCCCAAGTTCTTGCCTCCCTTTTTCATGGACATATACATGAAATGGTCTTGAAAGATCAGGAAGGTGAAGGGCAAGTGCCTTTAAGACAAGTTGCTGAAGCCTGCGCAAGTGGTAGTTTGGGGAGGAGGCAAGAGATTCACTAGGGGGTCCCTTTGCTAGTTCATACAGGATTTGTATAGAAGAGAATAATTTGGGATCCAGGCCCTAAAATAACCTGCTAGTCCTAGGAATAATAGTATTTTGGCTTTTGTATGGGGCACTGGAAGATCAGAGAGGAGTTGCCTCCTATCCAGTGTTATTTCCTTTTTTCTGGGTGTAAGGCAAAAACCAAGAAAGGTGACAGAAGACTGGGAAACCTGGGCCTTGTGGGGAGACTTCCTATTTCCCTTGTCTGCTAGGAAATTAAGAAGCTGTGCAGTGTGGGATTGAGAGTGTTCCCAGAGGGACTACATAGAAGAAGGTCATCGACATATTGAAGGAGAGTAGAGTCAGGACAGGTCGGGTGAAAGGATGTGAGGTCCTGGGCAAGAACTTGGCCAAAGAGATGGGTGCTATCCCTGAATCCCTGTGGGAGGACAGTCCAGGTAAGCTGATGAGAATGGCGGGTGTGAGAGTCAGTGCAAGTAAAAGCAAAGATATCCTGAGATTCTGAGAACAAGGGAATAGAAAAGAATGCATGTTTCAAATTTAGAACCAAGAAGTGGGTAGTAGTGGCAGGGATCTGAGAGAGGAGGGTGTAAGGGTTGGACACTAGCGGGTGGATGGGGACCACAGAGGAGTAGACAAGGGGAAGGTCTAGAACCAGCCTGTAGGACACGTTAGGTTTCTTAACTGCCAGAATGGGGATGTTGAAAAGAGAGTGTGTAGGCCTAAGATACCCCTTTAATTATAAATCCTGGATGATGGCTTCTAATCCGAGGAAGGCTGTGGTTGTGAGTGGATATCATGGTTGACTAATATATCTTGAAGGCTCCAGTAAGACAATATGAAAAGGACTGCATTTAGCCATAAAGGGTGTAGTTGTGTCCCAAAACTCAGGGTTAACTGGTTTAGATAGTCGTGGGAGAGTGCATGGAGGAGGTGTATCTGCCCCTAGGAACATCATGAGGAAATGAGAGGTAGGAGAGGTGTGGGGTGATATGTGAATGGTGACTTTTAATAGTGAGAGTATGTCCCTTTCCAGAAGGGGAATGGGGCAATGGCTCATAACGAGAAAGGAGTGAGTGAAGGACAAAAGGGATTTTGAGGGAAAATATGTTTACCTCCTACCACGACAATAGGAGTTTTTGAGGGTGTGGTAGAACCCCAATACTCCCTCAAGACCGAAAAAGTGGCACCAGTATCCAAAAGGAAGGTAATGAAGCGTCCATCCACCAGGAAGGTGACCCTAGGTTCTTGATTCTTGATGGTAATAATCTGGAGGGAAGGCCCAGGGCTCCATCATTCCTCCTCTGCCAAGCCCAGGAGAGGCTGGGGTTGCCGGGTGGCTGACCAACCTCCCTTCCGGGTTGTTGGGCAGTCTTCCCCCCAGTGTCTCCTTTGATGGCATGTTGGGCAGGGGTTGTAGGGTGTTCTCGGCGAAGGACAATCCTTACCACATTTGAAGCAAGCTCCAGGGGGTGTCACATTGGGACGGCGTGGTGATGGCCTTCTCTGAATGACCTGGGCCAACATTTGGAATTTGGCATTTTCAGCTCTCTTCCTACGACATTCACTTTCATCCTCTCTACCATGAAAAACCTTTAAAGAGACAGCGAGGATTTCGGTCTGAGGAGTAGCAGGGCCCTGTTCAAGCTTTTTAAGCTTGGCTTTAATGTCAGAGTATTTTTGGGCCAGAACATATGTCATTAAGAGATGACGGCCATCAGGGGTTTCTGGGTCGAGTTATGTGCAGTGTTGAAGGGCCTTGGTTAGTCTATCCAGGAATTCTGAAGGTGTTTCCTCCTTCCTTTGAATGACCTCCTGCACCTTTTTAAAGTTAACAGCATTGTGGGTCGCCTTTTTCAGGCCCGCCAAGAGGCAGGATGTAAAAAGGTCATGAGTCTGTAAGCCTTCAGGGGTGTTGTAATCCCATAGGGTTCCTGCTCTGGGACAGCATGAGAGCCCGTGGGGTGGTCAGGATTGGTCCTATGATTTTCATCAGCATGGGCTTGGGCTAGCTCCCAGACCCATTGCCTTTCCTCGGGGAGAAGTGTATTGGCCAAGAGCATGTATATGGCATGATGAGTGAGGCTATATGCTTGCAGGACCCATTGAAACTCCCGAATGTAAGTGGTGGGTTTAGTGGTGATTGAGCCTAACTTGCTCTCTAGCTGAGTAATGTCTGACCTGGAGAAGGGCACGTGGACTCTGATGACACCCTCGGGACCAGCTACCTCATGAAGGGGTGCGATTGTCTTAGGGGTGGGAAGGAGTCCTTTAGACCTGGTAAAAGGAGGACTGAGAGAGGCAGGCGGAGGACAGGAAGGAGAGGGAGGGGAAGGGAGTGTCTCTTTGGAAGAGGAGGAAGTGGAGCAGGCAGAAGAGGACGGAGGGGAGGGGGATAAAATGGAAGGCTGAGGATCCATGGAATCAGGCAGAGGATGAGGAGGGTATTGCAGAAGAGAAGGGGCAGATGGGGCTGGGGAGAAGGTGGGGGTTCATCTGCTGGGTTGAATGAGGAAGAATCTGTGAAGTCAGAAGTAGAAGTAGGGAAAGAGAGGGGATTGCAAGCAAGGAGGACCTGACGGGGAGGGCAGGAGGAGCAGAGACAAGGTGCTGTGTGGGAAGGCTAATACCTTCAATGCAGGGAATCTCCCTCCACTTTTCCAGACGCTGGCAGTAGTTAAAAAGGTCCCAGGGGAGGTTTGGATCTAAGGAGCCTTCTGGAGGCCAATGATTGCCATTATCCAGTGGATATGGAGGCCAATCTTGGGTACAGAATTTAATTAAAAGTTTGGGCTTGATGTCTGGTGTGAGGGAGAGTGTGGCCAGATTTTTTATTAAACATTTGAGAGGTGAGGCTTAAGGTACAGATGAAGAGGTGCCCATTGTCACAGGGAGAGATGGAAGAGAGAGAGAGAGAGAGAGAGAGAGAGAGAGAGAGAGAGAGAGAGAGAGAATAATAGTAAGCGAGAGAGACAAAGAGAAAACCCGAGCTGGAACGGCTTCCAGGAAATTCAGGGCGAATGGGGGTCACCCAAAATGACCAGCTGTCGCGAGGAAATACAGAGGGTACTACCTGGTCGTCACCAGTGAAGTGGGATCTGGAAGACCCAATGGGTTTGGAGCCATGGGCAACCTGACATCAGGAAAGTTTTCGAACGCAGCTGAAGAAGTCAGTAATGAAAACAGAACTCCAGCTCCAGCAGAATGCAGTTCTAGGACGGGAGTTCAGTTTTCCCTGAGCAGAGAGGCAGCTTCAGCCAGACACAGCAGCCCTGCAGGAAACAGCAAATCTAGCCGGCAGCAGCAGTGGCAGCAAAGGAGGAAAAACCACAGAGCCTCTAGTGTAAACTCAGAACCCTCATGCCCCAAAGGGAAACGGATCACTAGAGGGTCCACTGTGACCAGTAAAGGTCTTGATGGGAGGAATTCCCTCTCCCCTACCGGGCGTCTAGAGTGTGCTGGACGATCAGGGTCACAAAACTAGCGGTAGCCCGAAGGAAGTTGGCGAGCCGGGGTCAGGGGAAGCTTACATACATCAGATCAGTGGTGAGTGCAGGAAGCTGGCGTCTGAAAAGAGCGGACCTGGATGGAGTGTCTGGGCGGAATGGGGGACGGAGCTCTTGTTGGAAAGAGCTCACCCGTATCCTCAAACGGGGCACCAAAATGAAAGAACTCCACACTCAAAGGCACTTCGCCGGGAGAATTCCAATTTTATTGCAAAAAGCTGTGTCCTTATATAGAACTAAGGAGGAGATGAAAGGACTTAGATAAATGGCAGGCAACCCGTTTATTGGCAAGTTCTTTCAGATATCAGCTCCGGAGCCCAGGAGTTAGTTCTCATTGGGGCTAAGGTTCCCCGCCAGCGAGATTTGAAATTGGCACCAGTGGGAGAGTTCACCCGGCGGGAACTTTTCGCGCCACTTCAGAAAAGAAGAAGGTAGGAAGAAGAAGTCCTTAGGCGCCATGTTGGGGTTTTTCTCTGGGGTATGGCTGCCGTTTATACTTTTTCCAACAATGAGTATACCAGACAGTGCCTTGATTGACTGGTTTTCATTAAAATGGTGTTTAACAGAGATGCCAGAAAGTTGGATCCTGCTGAGTAGTGGGACTAGAGCAATGGTGGGCAGGTGTGTGATAAAACATCTGTGGTGGGGCCATGTGGATCTGCCATTGGCTTCCAAATGGCTTGTCACTGACATGGTCAAACCAGCAGACCCTTATACGTAAAGGCATCTTGTTATATGGAGAGGTTTCAGGACGCTGTTCAAAATCAGGTTGCTATAGTCAAGGGGGCAAGCTATGTGGGATAGAAGCCTGGTTCTTGTATTCTCCAACAGACCCTGACTCACCACACGTGACAGAACTCCCTCCCGTACTGTGTTCCATTTAAACTCCTTGTATTTCGTGAAGCAAGTACCAAACTTCCAGTGCAGCAGCAAAAAACACCACGAAAATAGAGGATGACCATATGGCTTCACAGTCCACATGGGAGACATTTAGCCCCCAGGGGCCACAGTTTACCTACAAAGGGAGAATTCACCAATGCTGCCTCATGTTCATTGGGAAAAAAAGAAACAATGTCCACCAGGTCACATAGATGCAGACCCAGCTTTTATGGTCTCACTAGAAAGGAAGCTAAAGCTCCTGACAACAACATATATTTCAAGTGCCCAACCTCACAGAGAGTTTCCCAAGAAGTCTCTAGGCCAGCAGAATTCCATTTTTGTGGAGTGTTTACCCTGTTCCTTACTTTGAAAACTCCTCTACCACTTCCAAGATTGTGAACTCCTGATTGTTTTCCATTCCAGATATGTATTCACGGAATTTCTAACTCTTTTCCTCTAATTGTTTCTTACTTGGGGCGAAGGTATTGTCAAGACATTGTTCTGGATAAGAGTGGGAAGATTTTTGTGTAGCACATATTTACATACACATTGGATACATTTTGCAATTTTTCATTCGAAATACTGAAACTCTGACACTAACCCATACCCTACTAGACTCTGACTACTAATCCTAATATGATGGAGAAAAATAACCCAAACAGAATAGAAATACAAGCAGTTCAGAGGAGGCATGGTGAATAGTTGGTCTTGCCTTTTCCATGATATAGGGTAGGAGTTATAAATCTTGTCAATTTTTTTCTTGAAATTGTTCTCCATGTGTTTTTAAAGTTAACACACATGTGAATTCCTGTCTCCCATTTTCTGTAGCCAATTCAGCACATGTATTTTTATATGCACATACAAAATCCTACCTGGAATACATGTACATTTTTGTGAGGTGGCTAACTTGGCAGATACAAAGTATGAGAAGAAATCACTCCTCCTAAATGCTTTTGGAACTGAAAATTCAAACTATGAGTGAGCTTTTTAGTTGAGCAACATTATACATAAATCCATGTTCAGTAAAATTAATATTTTTGGATCTGTGGATGATATATATTTCATGATGAATTTTGATTGGCATATATTTTCTACTTTCCAATGTATTTGTGTGTGTGTGTGTATATATATATATATATATATATATATATATATATATATATATATACACTCTAGATTTTTCAAAATATGAAATACATGTGTCTTATTATACACTCCCTAAATTCACTAATGTTCATGTATGTGGTTTTATAATCAACTTTTCATAAGATTATTTTCAGAAACATTCATCCACCTGAAATACATATTTGTTTTCTAGTACTGAAAACTTACTTCAGTGAATGGTGCAAACAAATCCTTATATTTCTACAGTAACTGACCCACTTTAACATCAATGCTACTAGATTCCTATGGGACATGATGTGTATTTTGACGTTCAATTTTATTCAACACTGGTACATTTCTATTTCTTCAGTTTTTGTACATCATAAAATGTACATTTCATCCACAAGTTCACAAATTTAAAGACATTTGTAACACATTCAATCACTTCCTGCTTCAGAACACATATATTCCTACTTGTTTTTGACTGCTCATTTCATGAGACTTCTTTCCAAATACATTATTTTCGATTTCCATAATCAATTTTGAAGCAAAACTCACACAGAATTTATGATAAACTACAACCCTAATATTACCATTAGATGTATAACTGGTTGGAATGAATGTATGTATATCAATATAAGATTTGCTATGTATTTTGAGATATAAATTTATTCCAATTTGTAAAGTTGGAACAAGTTATATTATTTATTCACAGTATGGTCTATTCAATCATTCTCTCTATATTCATACACACATGGTACACCTATTTGTGCCCCCAATACTAATTTATACCTCTTCAAAATATTGCTCCCAGAAATGGTGCAAGAAATACTCATGTCACCTGATCTACATATACATTTTATCACAGTAATATTCTGGCAAGAAAATGCAAAGTCACACTTACAATTGTACCAAAGCCTAAATGGAATATGAGTATGGATTATAAAAATCACCCGTGTCCAGGTTGGCTAATGCTCTCAAATGTCAATCCTATTGGTGACTACATATGTGTTTCTTCCTAAGATTATATATTCAACTTCAAGCCTGCTGAAAATGTCTAATCCAATCAATCACTTTATCATTTGCCTGATTTCCTATGTCTCTATTGATATCTGCTTTCCTACATATTTTCCCCAATTCATCATTGTGACCAACTCTTCACATGTGCTGACATTTACATTTTCTCTCTACCTGAAACCCTATTGCTAAAGAACTTTTTTTTCAAATCCTATACTCACTCTTTTTTTCTAATTCTACCAACTATCTTCCTAATCCTACCAACTATCCTTTTTAGACTGGATGTTCTCTTCGACATTCAATCATCCAAGTACAAGGTCCTATACCATTGTGTATAGATTTATCTGAGACACATGTGCAGAACATAATTCAAAGCTAAGTATCCCAATCAAGGATCCAATGCCCTTCTGGGCTTCAAATCTTACCTAGATTTCTGTTTTCATACATATATTTCACCTCTATATATACTTACAAATATCGCAGGTTCCCAATACCATTATTCATCCAGCAGAATGATTCCTAACCCAAATCAAACATGTTATTAACCCTAACCATACTCTTTGCCCTCCATCTAACTTTACAGAAGAGCAGGGACAGAGTTTGTCTTACAATACAGGAACATAAGAGACCTTCCACCTGCTGAGAACCTCAAAGGTCCATGCAGAAATGAACCCAGGGGAAGATAGAGGAAGCTATGAAGGACCTGAGAGAGCAAAAGTCATCTTCCACGACAAACAACCTGGTCAGGATGAATGGGTGTGTCTGAAGCAATCTCTCTCTTCTTAATGTAGAGAAGATGGACCAAACCAGGCCTGTGTGGAGAGCTGCTTCCAGGTGCTATGTTTGATATACCATTCTAACTTGTGAAAGTGTCACAGGAAGTAGGGGCAGCCTCCATCTATTGGGACACTTGGAAGCAAATGTTAGGAAAAAGTGATTGCCTAGGCAGTGACCTCATTCAGTTCCAGAAGGAAGTGACCTACATCACTTTCTTGGTGATGGAACTCTCTGAACTTGGGATCCAAAAAGCCAGGCACCCAGAGGCAGTCCCAGTCCCAGTCCCAGTGGTCTCACATGATTGGATTTACCAAGGACAGAGTCAGTCTTTCTTGGTAACTACTGATGTGAAGATGGCCAAATGCCAAGAGAGCTCTGAAGAGGGGCCTTTCCTGAGAAAGCAGGTAGTGGCTCACCACTGGCACCTGACAACTTCACATTGTTGGCAAGGAGACCAGATCTGAGATAGGATAGCCCATTTTGGGGGAACATAGTATGGCCCATCAGTCAGAGGACACACCGGATAGTTACAGACCTACTTGGGGGAAGGCGGTGACTTTGTGTGTGTGCGTGTGAGTCTGTGGTTTTTTCTCATGATCTGGGAATAGGTAGGAAAGTCGCTTTGTTTGGTTTGGATTGGATCGTTTCTAGTAAGTCTTTTGATAAGGCGAGTGTTTTTATGTCTGTTTATCCCACTGTGTCTGTGGTTGTAGATATTAGAAAAAAGAATGCATCAATGGATGTTTCCTGTCTTGTAGAAAGCTTCACAGCATTCATCCTGCCCAATTTATATATGGACTGTGGCTTGCCTTATAGATGGGCAACAACTACTATCTTCCTAAGTTCCTGTTTTCTTCTTGAATTCGGGCCACTCTCCAGAATAGGCTCATGGTTTGGTGTCCACAATATGTACCACCTCCAGGCTCTGTGACATGGCCACGTACTGGATAGCTGAAGGGAATGGGATCATCTCAGAAAACTCAGATATCATTCGAGAAACCCTGCTTTGGGCCATTTGCTTACCTATTGTTCTGTTGCCCTGAATGTCAGAAACGTCTTTGTCTCAGTCCACCCCTTTGTGAAGCCTGAAAAAATGGTTTTCAATGGAAATTAATGGGCATCACCTGTAGCTCTTTGCTTAATTGCTTTGGAAAGGGATGTGTCTGCATCAGACTCGTGGCAATGTGTGAGGCTGTTGCATAGATTCTCAGAACCTGATGGATCTAAAGAAAGATGACATGTGTGCTTCCAAAACCAAAATGGCCAAAAAAGCAGTCATTGTGGACGAAGTCTCTCGCCTTCCTCTGTAAGGTTCCTGACCTCCATCAATTGAAAATAGGGATCCTTTGTGTCAAATGAGTTCTTCAAACCCTGCAGAAGATAGCCCAGAGGTGCTTGGGTTTTCTCATGATTCCAATTCACATAAAGAATATACACCCGAGAGTCAGGAGGCCTCAAATTCGGGAAGCAGAGCAGTATTTATGGCAGGCCTATTTGATCACTCCTGGTTCTCAGGAAGGGTGTCCAGGCAACCCTGACTTTAGGCAAATGAGGGGCAAGGGAGGTTATTTTGTACACTGTCTTGGACTGATCCCCTCATGGAAACCTCGAACCACAGGTTATGATGAGTGTCTATATGGAAGAAGATGAGGGCCTTGTGGGAGTGCTTTGGATTTAATTGTGGTCATTTGTGTGGCGGTTGGAAGTGATGACTGGGTCTACCTGGGCTTGAACTCTGGTGTGATTCCCCTTAAAGTCTGAGTTCTGAAACTGATCTCAGAGAAATATTGCCATGAACTGTGTTCAGATTTTAGGAGGCCACGCATGGGATTCGCCCTTGGAAACTGAGATCAAGGACAGGGTGGCTTTCCACAGAGCCTTGGAATCTCAGCTAGGATATCACATGATTTTTTCTGAAAGATTTGGCAGCCATAGTTGAGAATCAGAACACCCTTGGACGTCACATTGAAGACCTCAATGGGCCTGGCTTCATGCGACCTTTTGAAGACTCTATGGGAAGACATGCCTGTGAGAGTTCTCCAGAGCTTTCATTGAAATGAGCTTCCTCACCATTTAATGGTTCCTGAATGAACTGAAACCCACAGTGTCTCCAACTTCATCCATGAAAAATGGCTAGATAAATACAATGAAATTTTTGAAATTCCAATAATCAGGTGGCACTAGAGAACCTTTGGATGTCTTGTTGCTGATCATTAGTGTACAAGAGAATGCCATGATTGACCGAGTTTCATGAAAATGGTGTAGAACAAAGATGCCAGTAAGTTGGAGCCTGCTGAGTAGTGGGCCTATTGCAGTGGTGGGCAGGTGTGTGATAATACATCTGTGGTGTGGCCATGAGGATTTGCCATTGCCTTCCAAATGGCTTGTGACTGACATTGTGCATCCAGCAGAACCTTCTATGTAAAGGCATCTTGTTACATGGAGAGGTTCCAGGGCAAAGTTCAGAGTCAGATTTCTATGTACAAGGCGGCAAGCTCTGTGAGATATAACCTGGTTGTTGCATTCTCCTGCAGACCCTGACCCACCACAAGTGACAGAACTCCCTCCAAAACTGGGTCCCAGTTGAACTCTTTGTATTTCATGAAGCGAATACCAAACTCCCAGTGCAGCAGCACGAAACACCACGAAAAGTGGAGGATGAAAAAATGGCTTCACAGTCCACACGGGGAGACACTTAGCACCCAGTGGCCACAGTTTACCTACAAAGAGAAAATTCAGCACTGCTGCCTTATGTTCATTAGAATACAAGAAACCATGTCCTCCAGGTCACATAGATTCAAACCCATCTTTGATGGTCTCACTAGAAAGGAAGCTAAAGCTCCTTACAACAACATATATTTCAAGTGCCCAACCTCAGAGGAAGTTCCTCAAGAAGTCTTTAGGCCGTCAGAGCTCCATGTTTTTGGAGTGTTAATTGTTAGACCACGACACAAGAAAAGACCACTGACTCTAATTAAAATCATATTAAATTAATCTTATTATTTCTACCTTTCATGCTGCCTCTCCTCCCAAAACAGCCGGAACAAGACAGCAACCCCAGCTTTCCTACAGCCCAGCTTTATAGCCCAGAAAGTTACACAAAAGGGGTGTTACAGATAACAGAACTCTGACAAGCATCACACTAATGGTAGTTTAGGTTTTTTTTGCTGTCCCTACATCAGAATTCAGAGGACCATTAGAGCCTCAGAGAGGGATGTTGTCTGGCCAGAGAAGGCAAATATTTATGATGTGTCACTAAAGTTTCAGAGAGGGCTGCTATCTGGTCAGAGAGCCGGGCATGCGTGAGTTCAAGGCACGGGCAGGCATTTCAAGCAGGTTCAGAATTTGCAGTAATTTATGGTAAAGCCAAAATTACCTTTTCATGGCTTTGTGGCAAGATGGCTCTCAATTTTAATAAAAGATCAGGTTGGGTCTATCATTTCCCCCTTTTCTCTGTGTCCCTTTCAAATCTTTAATAGATTAGGGGAAGAGCACTGAGGAAATTTTAATCCCTCAGGTAAGATTCTCCAAATTTTTAGAACTTACCCAAAACCGATCTCCCTGATTTTACCAGACTTAATTAATTACTTATATTGATAGTCTACTTATCTTTCTCTCCATTGTTGTAAGAAGAGTGGCGTCAATCATTATTTCTTCTTCTGACCTGAGACAGGGTGAAG
The DNA here is from genome assembly GCF_048772815.1 of Callospermophilus lateralis. Classification (NCBI taxonomy): domain Eukaryota; kingdom Metazoa; phylum Chordata; class Mammalia; order Rodentia; family Sciuridae; genus Callospermophilus; species Callospermophilus lateralis. The sequence goes on from NW_027514407.1 coordinate 25,728, forward strand.
TGAGTGGGCATGGCGTGAGGGACATGAGTTGCCTTTTATAAGTCAGTTGGGGGACATGAGTTGCCTTTTAGAAGTCATTTCGGATTGAAGTCTGGTTGGGGAAGAACAGGTTGTAAAGTCATCTGGGGATGGGTTCTTCTATGAGAGAAACAAAAACCATGAGTACTGAATAAATGTTGCAGCAGCCGGAACATGTTAGTGTATAGAAGTTCCCTCACCAGTCTTTAATATCCCCAGTTATCAGGACTATCAAATTAATATTTAACTTTTAGTGTTACAGTTGTCCTTCCCCATAAGATACAGTTTAACAATGTAATGTCATCTGATCTTGTAAAATCCTTTTTCTAGTATGACCTCTGCGTCTAATAGAGAAACCTTTAATTCTGTTACTCAGGGCTGGATAATCGTACTAGCAAACACCAAGCCTACCTGTGTTGGTTAGGAATATCTGCAGGCCTTAAATTAAAAATTTCTGCCTCTGGCAGCTCTTCTTGATAGTCTCTTTTTATAAGTATCAGGCATTCCTGTCTGAGAATCCTTCTTTGTAGCCTCCAGTCTTACTTATTTTGGGAGGCTAAAATAAAGTGCATACCTTAAAATATTATTATTATTATTATTATTATTATTATTTAAAATGCCCAGGAATGGCTGAATTTTCGTCTTAACTGTCTTTCCAAAGTGTTTAAGATGAAGCAGTCAAACGGACTTTTGTTTCTATCTATTGTTAACAGTCAGCTGAGCTTTATGGGAGTCAATTCTGGAAAAATGAGAGCACATTTTCAATTCTGCTAGTGCCATTTGCGCTAGGTGGGTCCAGGTCTTGCTTGACCATTTATCTTCCCTCAGAAGCATCAGGGATATCTCCTTTCTCTGATGACTCTCCTCTTCATAACAAATGCACTGATTGGCTTTCTGTTCTCCAGTGGTCTCATTAATCTCCCTGATCAGGAGGTTATGTGGCTCAGAGTTGCAAAGCTCTTTAGAGAAGTCCCCTGTTCCCTGGATTCAGATTGACTCAGAGGGTAAGAGCCAAATATTGGTTTTCTTGGCCCTTTTCATTTAACTTTAATTTTAAATCCTAATCTTAAACATCCAGCAAATTAATTTTAACAGCCTTATATTAAGAGTACTGGACTTTAATGTCTATAACTTTATAATTATCTTTTTATTAATTGGGATCTGTATTATTCTGTCTGTATTGTAGGTGATGACTTATTATCTTGAATAAACCCATGTTGTGTTCTTAAAGCAACACATTTGTAAAACACTAACAGGGAATCTTTAGATAACTTATAAGAAAATTTCAACTAAAATTAACAAAAGTAAAAATACTTAGTTCGTGTAATAGCTACCCTAAATTTTTTGGCTGAGTATTACATTATATCCCCTGTTTGAGATTCTAGGAATCTTTACATTTTTTATGTTTTTAACATAACTTTAAAGAAATATTATCTGACGTACTTGTTTCATAGTCATTCTCACATATAGTAAGATGGGACACACAGCCTTATCTCAGGTAAGGCAGGGCTCTTTATAAATCTTAAGCATTTTAGTTCTAAAGCTGATCTTTATTTTTTTTTTTTTGTTTGGGGGTCTGGGAAGATCTACTCCTTAAGAAACTAATAGTTCATACTCAGGATTGGTTTTTGGTAGGAAAAATTTATGATAAACATGGATTATTAGAATTACTTTATAATTTGGAAGGGTTTCTAGAAAACAGTATACCAGATCTGTAAGTTTCTATGTGAGGAGCCTCTATGTCATTGTGGTGTTTGTGAACTTCCATTTTAGTGTACTGTGGCCAAGGTCAAAATGTACAGACAGTGAAGGTGTAACCCATCAACTTCATCTTCAGACACTTGCAAAATAGTTCCCAATTTCAGGTTTGGCTCTATGAGCAAGTGAATGTGCAGGTTGAGGGCTCAATCATTGGTTTTAAGAAATATATGAACCTCTCATCAGATGATGCAGAAGAAATTGATTTAAAACAAAGTAAAGAACAGAACTGGGTCACTGTGTACCAAAAGGAGATAATATTACTCTGCTACCAAGTGTCTCTAACTAGAAATGATCAATGAAGTCATGAATTATTGAGAAGGAAGTTTTGTTTTTTTAGGTGTTTTTGTTTAGGAGTATAATCCTAAAGTATTTGTTTATATTGCTTTGATTACCCTTTTGTTATTACCAGATGACAATAATGGTATGGGGTTGTTTTTATTAAAAAGTAAAAATTAAAAGCAACATTGACAAAGTTTACATAAATTGTTTGTGGTCTCATGAACATTAGCTAACACCATATGATATCACATTTAAAACATGAATTAAAGAAAGCCTGAAAGTTTTCAACTTTTACATAGATTAGGCTCTCATTAACTTAAAAATACATTTAAATTGTTCCACAATGTAAAAAGTAACATAAAACTTTACATATCTTATTGATAACAGGTAAATAAATCTCCAATATATTTTTTTACCATACAACTTCAGAACACGAGCTTGATATAATGCTCTTTTAAAGTTTCTACCTTACAGACTTGCATACCTGTAAGATATGAAAACATTAATAGCATCACAATTACATTGATGTTTCTACATTAACCAAGTTTAGCTTTTAAAGAAATGGCAGTACAATGCTCTAAAATAACAGTTCTGATTTAATAAGTTTTTTAATTTTTATGGTTCCTTGCTCTAGAAAAAATAAAACTTAATAAACACAATGTTATGGGTAAACTTATGTTTCAAAAAATTTTTGTCTCATTAACACATGACTGATTTTTAAAACCTTATATAGAGTTTAGTAAAAACTTATACAGACCTTAGTAAATGAATCAGATTTCTAACAAAAGTACTCACGAATGAGTAATCCCATATCAAATTTACTTTACTTATTTATCAAAATATTAGAGAAATGTATTGAACAGTGTAAACCATTTTTATGTTGAAGAAAATGTTCTAGAACCAAGGCACATTAGACGTTTTGTAGATATTAATATTTTATTAGATTTTTGAACACCTAGAAAAATTTGTAAGCTTAAATTTAAAAACATTTATTTTTATCTGTTTATCAGATTTAAATTGAAACATTTAAACCACGTGAACTAAAGATCTTTGGATCCACTTTTTAAAATTTGTTTTTATGAGCACTTTTTTTAATGAGCGCTCCTTATATATGTTAATTTGTGTATCATATATATGATATACGGATATATGTCTATATAGACAGACAACACATAACAAAATTGTGCACACATAATAATAGTAAAGGCCTTGTAGTTTTTCACAGGTTAAATATCTATTGCAATGTTTCAAAAAGTCCACAGTTGGTCAAAGATAGAACTGATCAGAAAAACATTAACCTAGGTCTGTATGCTCAGAATCATGAGCTCAAAAATAATAAAGTATCTAAGGAAAACAATAAGAGTCCTTGAAAAAATGACTGGCCAGTAATTAGTAAATACCATACAATTTACTTTTTTTTTCCATTAGGCATCAAATCAGTCTCCTACTAAGCTTGCAGGCTTTTTTCATTTGCATTTCAACATGAGTCATGGCTGAGGTCTGGAAGGAGCAGGAAAAAAAATGCTATTCTGAGCAGACACCTCAGGCCTAAGGCATATTAACCATAATTTTCCAGTTGGGGTGTTGAAAATTATGATACAAGTTCAAGATACAATTCACAAAATTTTATGTCTTTACATCTTATTTTGTCAACAGATACCATACTATGGTTTACTATCCTTGTCCAAATTAATGCACTGGTACACACAGTGACATTTTCTCTGGCTACCGAATTCAAAATTGGTTAAAAAAAAAAAAGTGAATGATTGGGAAGTTACTTGCCAACTTGGAAGTAGAGTTCTTCAGTTTTCCATCCTAAGTATTTAAGTTCTCTGGCATGAATTACCTGAAATCTTAAACTAAACAATGACCTAAACCCGACTTTTAACTGCAAGATTGTGCAATGCTTCAAAAACCCATTCAGATACCAGTTTTTTTATGATAAAACATCATCATTTAGACACACATTCAGCTAAGATCATTCCCAAGAAAAAATTTATAATATCAACACATTATTGCACATGTCTTAAAGGACCAGAAACAAAGACACAAGACAGACAGAAAGGAGGTAGAGACTATGGTTGTCAGACAGAATCCTTTAAACCAGAGCAGATAAGAGAAAAAATCTACTACACCAGTGGCACCCAGGGGGGGACCAGATGTTTTAACAGAGGGGCAACCTGAAATGTAAAATAAAGTGTCTATATGGTGACTTTACTGAATTTAGTGTCCCCTTTTTCTTTTTCTCTTTTTTAACAAGACAGAGGTGGCATAATACTTACAGTGCACGGAAGGAAGGAGGGTATTCCCTGAATCAACAGAGCTTTGGCAGCTGCTGGGGGTCCCTCAGTCCCTCCTTTTACTTACAGGATTAGCTCCTCTGGTTCAGTTCCACCCCAAGCAAGCTCCATCTCCTAACATTTCAGTAGACAGCTCTCACAAAGTTCTGGGGCGGAGGGGGGGTACCAATATGTAACTTAAAGTTCGGTTCCTGACCTAGAAGCCAATTTATACCAATTAAATAATGAGGAATGGGTTCTGAGAAAAAGAAAAGGGGAGGCTAATTGCTTTGCTAACAAAGGAGAAACACAGGGGACTCTGCCAAATGTTGTGACTCTCTTGATCTGGAGGGACAAGGGGTTTTAAAGGAGTTTCACTTGTTAACCTGGGAGATACTCAGTTCTTAGGTCCCCAGCAGGCATTGCCCTCTGCAATGGTTGTGCTCCAGGCAGCCAGCTAGGGGCTTCTATCATCCTGCTAAACAAAGGGGGGTAAAGTTCATCGCAGTTCCTTAAAACACAGTTCAAACGGGTGTCAGGCTTACTCTCTTTATTACCCATTTTCACGTCCAATATCCTTAATTTTTTACAACCAAAATCACACAACAAAATGAACAAAAGCAAACAAACAAACAAAAAAAATAGAACGGAGAACAAAACACACCACACACACACAAAAAGAAAAACAGAAACCCGGCGCCTAAACAGAAAAACAGTGGTACAGTGCAACATCTTGCTAAAGCTCCAGGGTAGGAGCGCGTGCGTGCCCGTCGGCACCTCTCTACACTTCCAGAGGAATTTCCTACAGAACAGAACAGAGGACAGAACGATTCTTGTTACTGTCCTGGACAGGAGTATATGTGAGCCTCCCCAGGCCACATCTCTGTCATCAGAAGAGATCTCCCTTAACCGGATATCAGATGTTATAAAGGCGCCACTTACCTATGGAGGCCTCCTCCATCAGGTGCTTGCTAATAGTTTTAGTGCAGAGGTTCACTGCAATGCTCCCGGGACTAAAGGCTCTCTTTCTAATATAGAGAAGATGGACCATACTAGGCCTGAGTGGAGAGCTGTTCCTTGGTGCCTATGGTTGATATACTATCCTAATTTGCAAAAGTGCCACAGAATGTAGGGTCAGCCTCTTTTTCATGGTACTCTTGGAAGCAACTGTTTGGACAAAGTGGTTGCCAAGGCAGTGACCTCATTCAGTTCCTGAAGGATGCGACCTCACCTCACTTCCTTGGTAATGGAACTCTCTGAACTTGGGATCCAGGAAGCCAGGCACACAGAGCCAATCCCAGTCCCAGTCCTAGTGGTCTCACTTGCTTCGATTTAGCAAGGACAGAGTCAGTCTTTCTTGGTACCTACTGATGTGAGGATGGCCAAATGCCAGGAAAACTCTGAAGAGGGGCCTTTTTTGAAAAAGCAGGTAGTGGCTCACAGCTGGCTCCTGACCACTTCACAGAGTTGGACAAGGAGACCAGATCTGAAACAGGACAGGCCATATGGGGGGAACACAGTATGACCCAGCAGTCAGAGGACACTCTGGAGAGTGAGAGACCTACTTGGGGGAAGGAGGTGACTTTGTGGGTGTGGATGTGTGTTTGTGGTTTTGTCTCATGTTCAGAGAATAGGTAGGAAAGTCGGTTTGTTTGGTTTGGAGTGAACTGTTTCTAGTAAGTTGTTGGACAAGGTGAGTGTTTCTATGTCTGTGTATCCCACTGTGTCCGTGGTTGTAGACATTAGAAAAGAGAATGCATCAATGGATGTTTCCTGTCTATTAGAAAGCTTCCCAGCATTCATCCTGCCCAATTAATGAATACTCTAGGGCTTGCCTTATCAATGGGCAACACCGGCTATCTTCCTAAGTTCCTGTTTTCTTCCTGAATTCTGGCCACTCTCCAGAATAGACTCATGCTTTTGTGTCCACGATATGTAGCACCTCCAAGCACCGTGACATGGACATGTACTGGATAGCTGAAGGAATTGGCAAGAATCTCAGAAAACTCAGATACCAGTGTGACCAGGATAGTCTCAGTGGAGAAACCCTGCAATTGGCCTTTTTATTACCTATTGTTCTGTTGCCCTGAATGTCAGGAAGGTCTTTGCCTCAGGCCACGCCTTCGAGATTCCTGAAGAAAAGAGTTTTCAAACGGAAATGAATGGGCATCACCTGTGGCTGTTTGCTTAATTCCTTTGGAAAGGGATGTGTCTGAATCAGCCCTTTGGCCCTGTGTGAGCCTAGAGCTTAGATTCTCAGCACCTGATGGATCGTAAGAAAGATCCCATGTGTGGATCCAAATCAAAATGGCCAAAAATCAGTCATTGTGGATGAAGTCTCTCGCATTCCTCCATAAGGTTCTTAACCTCCCTCAAGTGAGAATAGGGATCCAATGGGTCAAATGAGTTATTCAAAGCCCTGCAGATGCTAGCCCATAGGTTCTTGGGTTTTCTTATGAATCCAATTCAAATAAAGAATCTAAACCGACAGTCAGTAGGCCTCAAATTGGAGAACAGAGCTGTGTTAACGGCAGGCATATTTGATCACTCCTGGTTCACAGGAAGGGTTTCCAGGCCACCCTGACTTTTGGTAAATGAGGGGAAAGGGAGCTTACTTGGGACACTGTCTTGTGCTGCGCCTCTCATGGAATCCTCCTGCCAGAAGTTATGATGAGTGTCTATATGGAAGAAGATGAGTGTCATGTGAGAGTGTTTTGGTTTTAACTGCGGTCATTTGTGTGGAAGTTGGAAGAGATAACTGGGTCCAACTTGGCTTGCACTTTGGTGTGATTCCCCTTAGAGACTGTGTTTTGGAACTGACCTCCGAGAAGGTACAAGGTCCTATGACATTGTATATCCATATTTCTGGGACATCTCTACAGAACGTAATTCAATGCTAAGTATACCAATCAAGGGCCAAATGAACTTCTGGACTTCAAATCTTAACTAGATTTCTGTTTTCATATTTATATTGAAAGGTTAATAAAATAGATACTTGTCATTTCCTGTTTTTCTGTATGCTTAACAAAACACCATTGAAATCTTGAGAACTGTTTACTATTCTTGTTCCCAGAATGTGCTGTCCCAAACTGCCAAACTGCAGAATGTACTCCGTCAACCAGTTGCTCGCAAACTGACACTCGCCATTACCCATCAATAAATTTCTCTCTCTGCCCTCTCCAAGAAAAATATATAACCATTTCTTAAGCTGTTCTCAGGGCTCTCTGCTCTGTTCAAGTGATCTCTGAGCCCTTCATGCCGGACTCCCAATAAACCCTTTGCTGTTGCATGAGACAGTCTCTTAGTGGTCTCTGCCGCAGATGCTCGCCCAACCTTTACATCTGGTGGCCCTAGCAAGATCCGGAAGCTGCAGACAAAATACCCCCAACGGGCTCCTCTGGGGGTAAATAAGGCCCATCTTTCTCGTTTCAGGCTTCAGGTTAGGGTATGGCAAAACGGCTATTGGTAAAGAGCGTGAGCTCTCTCCCATGGTGGCTGACACACATGTCACAGAGCCACAGGCCATGTCCCTGGGGGATAGACTCGGAAAATCGTGGAACAATAGTCTCCTCGACTCAGTGATATTTTGTTTCTGATTCGATATTGCCAGCCCTTCAGGTTTTGCCGACTAGTCAGTCCTGGTCTCAGTATTGGACGTCCATTGCCTGTCTTTATTGTCATGTCTTGTCTGTGTTGTGTGTCGTTCCTTTCGGTGTCTGTGTATATTTCATTATGGGACAGATCATTTCAATGCCTCTGTCCCTGACCCTTAATCACTGGACCAAAATCTGCTTAAGGGCTCAGAATCTTTCTTTTTCAGTAAAACGCCAGACCTGGCAGATTCTGTGTCTCAGAATGACCCACCATTGCAGTCGGATGGCTCCTAGAAGGATCTTTCAACTTCGCACTTATTTGAAAAGTCCGAGATATTGTCTTTCAGCAGGTGCCACATAGACATCCAGATCAACAGCCATATATCTTAACTTGTCAGTACCTCTACAAATCTCCTCCTCCATGGGTCAAGCCTTTCCTTGTCCCTGCACCTGCTCCTACTCCTTCCCCCACGATTCTATCTCAACCTCTCTGCTCCTCCTCCTCCACCCTCTGTTCTCCCTGAGTCTCAAGACTCTACTGGACTCACCACCCCCTCCTTATCATCTGCCCTCGTCTCCCAACCCCTAACACCCTCTAAGTGATTCCCCTTCTGCTGACTCAGCCTCTCCACCATTCGAGGAAGCTAGGCTGGCCCAGCGTCATCCAGATGACTGTCCCGCGGCACACACAGCCCCTCCTTCCCTGGAGGAAGCTGGCCCGGCTAAAAGAACTCAGAGAACTCACCGACGTTTTCACACCTGCCTACTTGAGGTGACTGCCAACACCACCTAGCGACTCTCTTCATGACAGAGCAATGAGAGAAAAATCTCCTGGAATGTAGAAAAAAATATCCTCAGACCTGATGGGCGACCAACACAACTTCCCAACATAATCAAAACTGGCTTCTCCTTAAACCCACCCAACTGGGACCCCAACACCTTTGAAGATAGGGAGCATCTGTTCAATTATTGCCAGGCTCTAACAGCGGGTCTCCAAGTGGCCGCTGGGTGACCAACTAATTTGGCCATGGTAAGAGAAATTATTCAAAGGCCTGATGAATCTCCATTTATGTTTCTAGAGAGAATCATGGAGGCATATAAGAGATATACTCCTTTCGATCCTCAGGCAGCAGATTAAAAAGCATCTGTCACGATGGCCTTAATTGAGCAAGCTGCCATGGATATTAAAAAAAAAAATTAAAAGAGAGATTTTGTCAAAGAAGCCAAGAAAGTATACTATAAGAGAGAAACAGGGAGAAAGAAAGGGAGCAAAGGGAGGATGAGAGAACCAAAAGACAGACTAAGGCATTGACTAAGGTCCTGATCACAACAAGAAAGAGGCCAGAAATTAAGACATAGGGTGACAGGAAGGGCCCATGCCAGAGGCCACCCCTGGCCTCAGATCAGTGTGCCTACTCTAAAGAAAAAGGATACTGGTCCATAGAGTTCCCTATAAAGAGACAGCCACGCCAGCTGGCCATTCTGACTCTGGAGGATGACTAAGAAAGTCAGGGCTCAGAACCCATCCCCTAGCTCAGGGTAACTTTTGAAGTGGAGGGGACTCCAGTAAACTTTGAAGTGAATACAGGAGCAGTATACTCAGCCCTTAAGGCCCCATTGGGCCCTCTATCAAATAAAAGGTCTCTAGTTCAAAGGGATGATGACAGTAAATATCAGGCTTAGACAACTAAGAGGACCACGGACCTGGGGAAAGGAAAAATCCATCACTCCTTCCTAGGAATCCCAGAATGCCTGGACCCATTGATGGGCAGAGATCTGCTCATCAAGCTCCGGGCCAAAATAACTTTTAACCATGAAGGCCCCCAAATGAAATTTCTAAATACTTCAGCAAAAACTCCTATAGTCACGGCTTTAACTATATTAGTAGAAGATAAACATCCACCATTCACATGCCCCAAGTCTGATCAAACAGGCAAGCTACCCCAAAAATGGATAACAGATTACCCAGATGCCTGGGCAAAAACTGCTGGGTTAGGCCTGGCCGTGAAACAATCTCCAATAACAGTGGAGTTAAAAACCTCAGTCTCCCCAGTCAATGTCAAATAATATCCTCTAAGCAAAAAAACTAAAGGTGGGATAAGGCCCCATATTCAGAAATATCTGGCATTAGGGGTCCTAAGGCCCTGTCAATCGGCCTGGAACACTCCCCTGCTACTAGAAAAAAAAAGCCAGGGACCGGGAACTATCGCCCCATTAAAGAGCTAAGAGAGATCAACAAAAGAGGGCAGGACATTCACCCCACGGTACCTAATCCGTACAATCTGCTTAGCACTCTGAACCCTGAGGGGAAATTATATACTGTTCTGAACTTAAAAGATGCTTTCTTTTGCTTGCCTCTGCATAAAGATAGTCAGTTGCTGTTTGCTTTCGGGTGGGTAGACCCAGAAACCAAAACGTCTGGTCAACTAACTTGGACTAGACTCCCACAGGGGTTCAAAAACTCCCCCACTCTCTTTGATGAAGCCCTCCACAGAGATCTCAACAACTTCAGAACTACGCACCCTGAATTTACCCAGCTTCAATACGTGGATGTCCTGCTACTGGCAGCCAACACCAAGGAAAACTGTGAGTCTGGGACCCAAGCACTATTATATGAGCTTGCTCAACTCGGGTATAGAGTTTCGACCAAAAAGGCCCAAATTTGCTAGCATGAAGTAATCTTCCTGGGCTATTCCCTTAGGGGCAGTAAACGATGGCTCACTGAGCCCAGAAAACAAACCATTATGTAGATACCACCCCCATCTTACAGCAGACAACTCAGAGAATTTCTTGGGACTTCTGGCTTTTGCAGGTTATGGATGCCTGGGTTTGCGTCCTTAGCTGCTCCATTATACCCGCTGTTAAAGGAAGATGCCCAATTCCAATGAAACCCTGAGGACCAGGAAGTTTTTGATAACATCTAAGGACACTGACACTGAACGCCTCAATTTCACTGAGCTCAGCCTGCAATTAGAGCAAGCCCTACACTACGTTAAAAATGTACATCAACTCACTCACCTTGGTTCAAAGAAACTGCAGGCATTACTGTAAGATTAAGAACAGAGTTTTCCACTAACCAACTCACAGTGAAAGGAAATAACTGAACGGGTAACAAAAGCCTGTCGGGTCCGTCAATTGGGTAATGCTTACCCTTCCAAGTTTCCTAGAGGAAAGCACCTATGAGGAACCAGACCAGGACAATTCTGGGAAGTGGACATTACTAAAATTAAGCCAGCAAGGTATGGATTTAAATATCTCCTAGTCTTTGTAGATACATTTTCAGGATGGATTGAAGCCTTACACACACACACACACACACACACAAAAAAAAAAAAAAAAAAAAAAAAAAAAAAAAAACGGCGCAAATGGTTTTCAAGAAGATCCTGAAAGATATTTTTCCAAGATACGATCTGCCTAATGGACTGATAATGGACTGGTTTTCATGGCCCAGGTAAGTCAGGTGTTAACCAGGACCCTGTGGATTAATTGGAAGTTACATTATGCTTATATACCCCAGAACTCAGGACAGGTACAAAAAATAAATAGAACCATTAAAGAGACCTTAACGGCCCCCTTAGGGACCTGGTGACTATCTCTCCACCCAGACATTTTTCAGCTCAGTATAGGTCTTTCCTATTGAGACATGCCTGATGAAGAGGATCTCACTAAAATTCCATTAAATCCCTTCCGTACCATAGATAATTGAAACAAACATTATGGATGCAGGGACACGCGAGCCAGATGCAGGTTGGCTAGCCTATATTACTATGTATGCCCGGCAGACTATCAAAGCGACAAACAGCCATGGCTGTGTGGGGGAAAAGCCGACTTCTTGTGTAAGTCATGGGGATGTGAGCATACAGGGACTGCCTGGTGGAACCCAAACTCCTCATCAAATTCAGTACACAGCATTGGCCATATTACCAATTAGACAACCAAAAACTATGGCCCCCAGAGGGTTCTCTAGATCCTCAAATTCTGCATGACATTTTTAACTTCGGCAAGTGCTCAAAAGGGGGAAATTCCCCTATGTGGAATCCTTTTTCCTCCTTTGCTCACATCCTGTACTATGCTTCCCCAATAGTTCCTCACCCTCAGCCTTCTGCTCTAGACTCTCTGCTTTCACTCCCACCTCAGCAACCTGATTTCTCCCCTCCAATTACTAGATCAAAAACCCAAACCTCCGCTGGATCTCAGAACATTGCCCCCTTGCTGAGGAAGCAGGTACCGAGTTACCCCTCCACCCACTCCTCTCTTTTCCTGTCAGTGTCTGCACTAGGTCCCACCAAGTCCTCCAGCAAGCTTAGCTCCCGTCTTCCCCTCTGCTCTACCTGTTCTACTGCTCAAGTTTTTGTTCTAGGAAAATCCCAAACCCCTTTCCCATTATTCTTTGGCATCTCTCCGTCCTCATTCTCAGATCCACGGAGCTGCACTCAGCATCGCCTTCCCTGTCATCCCCCTCTGTACCAGGTCCACAGAAATGTCTTAAATGACCTTCTCCAGAAGTCTTTACCAAGGCTTACTTTAGGGCTTTCAGCAAAAGAGTCCCTCTGAAAAAGTTCAATGGAGATAAACTTCCACTCTTCATGTTGCCCTGTTCTACTTGGCCACTGGCTGGAAAAATCACCACCCCTAAGCTAGACAGCGCCTTACCAGTTTTTCACAAAATATGTGAACAAGGACTCTGGCCTTGAGCTGGGGCTTCAGAGAGATTGCTACATTTCTAAGATAAAAAAGTTACCAACTGGGCTCCATGGTGACAGCTGGCAAGGAGGAAAAAAAAGAGACAAAAAAGCTCTTCCATTCCAAGGTGTAATTGAAAAGTTAACGTGCACAGAACAGAGGAAAAAAAAACAGAAACAAAAACTGATTTGTGTGAATTTCTGCAGACTGTGAACTTCTGAGCCCCTTCCCTTACATGTTGGGTACAAATACAAAAACTACCAAAACTTGGGGTTCAGGGGATTAATTGATTACAACAGAAGCAATGCCCTCTCAATACGGATGCAAACAAATAAAACTCCTTTCCTGTCTTTGGTGCTATCTTAGGTGCCTTTCCTTGTCCGTCTCTACAACAGTATAATTCTATACACTTTAACATTATTTATGTTTTCATAAAGTGGTCAATAGTTGCGATTAATTATGTAATGATGCAGATGTTTTCCAGAGTGCTCTATCAGGACGCAGGTTCATTTAAAGATCAAATAGGGGGGGCATACAACCCGGTTCCACCGGGAACCTGTATCCCTCACTTTAGCCATCCTATTAGGAATAATAGTTGCTGAAGGGGTGGGCACAGGAACAACTGCCCTAGTCCATGAGACACAACAAAGACACAATTAGAAGCAGAAATAGACCAAAGCTTAAAGACATTAAAAACCGACATCACAGCTTTACAGGAATTTTAACCTCTCTCTCTCTGAAGTTGTTTACAGAGCAGGCGAGTGTTGGACCTCCTCTTCATGAGAGAAGGGTGCCTTTTTGCTTGCATTGAGGAAAGAATGATGTTTTTTATGCCGACAATACTGGAGTTGTAAAAGAATCTATGAGTAAATTAAGAAAATTACTTGAAGAGTGTCAAAGAAAGACAGAGGCCCCCAAAGGGAGGTTTGAGTCTTGGTTCACATAGTCCACCTAGTTAACTACACTTTTATCCACCCAGGCTAGTCCATTAATAATTCTCATATTATTGTTAACTGTAGGACCCTGTTTGCTCAACCATGTAGTTTCTTTTCTCACCCAAATTGAACCTGTTATTAACCCTAACCATACACTGTTCTCTCAATCTAATTTTACAGAAGAGGGGGGACAGAGTTGGTCTTAAAATACAGGAATATAGAGGATCTTCCACCTGCTGAGAACCTCAAAGGTCCTTGAAGAAATGATCCCTGGAGAAGATGTAGTCAACTATGAAGGACCTGAGAGAGCAAAAGTCTTCCATGGCAAACAACCTGCTCATGATGAAGGGATGTGTCTGAATCAGCCACTCTCTTCTTAATGTAGAGAAGATGGACCAAAGCAGGGATGTGTTGAGAGCTGCTCCTGCGTGCCAATGGGTGACATACCATTCTAACTTGTGAAAGTGTCACAGAAAGTAGGGGCAGCCTCCTTCTCATGGGAACCTTGGAAGCAACTGTTAGGACAAAGTTGTTGTCAAGGCAGTGACCTCATTCAGTTCCTAAAGAAAGTGACCTCACCTAACTTCTATGGTGATGTAACTCTCTGAACTTGGAATCCAGGAAGCCTGGCACCCAGAGCCAGTCCCAGTCCCAGTCCCAGTTGTCAAACTTATTTTGATTTACCAAGGACAGACTCAGTCTTTCTTGGGACCTACTATTGTGAGGATGGCCAAATGCAAGAAAAGCTATGAAGAGGGGGCTTTCCTGAGAAAGCAGGCATTGGCTCACCACTGGATCCTAAAAACTTCACAGAGTTGGCCAAATAGACCAGATTTGAGAAAGAACAGGCCATTTCCTGGAACATAGTATGGCCCACCAGTCAGAGGACTCTCCAGATAGTCACAGACCTACATGGGGGAAGGAGGTGCCTTTGTGATGTGGGTGTGAGTTTGTGGTTTTGTCTCATGTTCTGAGAATAGGTATGAAAGAAGGTTTGTTTTTTTTTGGAGTGAACGGTTTCTAGTAAGTCGTTTGACAACGCGAGTGTTTCTATGTCAGTGTATCCCACTGTGCCCGTGGTTGTAGACATTAGAAGAGAGAATGCATCAATGAATATGTCCTGTCAGCTAGAAAGCTTCCCAGCATTCATCCTTCCCAATTTATTAATGGACTGCAGCTTGCCTTATTGATGGCAACACTTACTATCTTTCTAAGATCCTGTTTTCTTCCTGAATTCTGGCCACTCTCCAGAATAGGCTCATGGTCTTGTGTTTAAGATATGTACAACCACGAAGCTCTTTGAAATGACCATGTACTAGATAGCTAAAGGGAATGGCGAGCATCTCAGAAAACTCAGATATCAATGTTACCAGTAAAGTCTCAGTGGAGAAACCCTGCTTGGGGCCTTTTGATTACCTAATCTTCTGTTGCCCTGAATGTCAGGAAGGTCTTTTCCTCAGGCCACCACTTTGTGAAGCCTGAAGAAAACAGTTTTCAAATGGAAATGAATGGGTATTACCTGTGGTTCTTTGCTTAATTGCTTTGGAGAGGATGTGTCTGAATCAGCCTATTTGCCCTGTGTGAGGCTGTGGCTTAGATTCTCACCTTCTGATGGATATAAAGAAAGATCCCATGTGTACATCCAAGACCAAAATGGCCACAGAGCAGTCCTTGTGGATGAAGTCTCTCGCCTTCCTCTGTAACTTTCCTGAACTCCATCAAGTCAGAATAGGGATCCTTTGGGTCAAATGAGATCTTCAAAGCCCTGCAGAGGCTAGCCCATGGTTGCTTGGGTTTTCTCAAGACTCCAATTTACATAAAGAATCCAAACCCCACAGTCAGTTGACCTCAAATTGAAGAAGTGGAGCAGTATTAATGGGAGGCCTATTTGATCTCTCCTGGTTCACAAGAAGGGTGTCCATGCCACCCTGAATTAGGCAATTTAGGTGCAAGAGAGCTTATTTTGGACACGGACTTGAGCTGTGCCCCTCATGGAAAACTCTAGCCACAGGTTATTATGTGTGTCTATATGGAAGAAGATGAGCGCCACGTTGGAGTGTTTTTGTTTAAATTGTGGTCATTTGAGTGGCGGTTAGAAGAGATGACTTGGTTCACATGTGCTTGAACTCTGGTGTGATTTCCTTAGAGACTGAGTTCTGCAACTGAACTCAGAGAAGTATTGCCATGAATAGTGTTGAGATTTTAGGAAGCCAGGCATGAGTGTCGCCCTTGGAAACTGAGTTCTAGGCCCAGGGTGGCTTTCCACAGAGCACTGGGCCTCTCAGCCAGGATACCACATGATTTTATTCTGAAAGACTTGGCACCCATCGTTGAGAGTCAAAACTCATATGGACCTCACATTGTAGAGCTAAATGAGCTAAACATCATGTGATCTTTTCACCATTCTTTGGGAAGCCTTACCTGTGAGTGTTCTCAAGAGCTTTCATTGAAATGAGCTTCCTAACCATTTAATGGTTCCTGAATGAATTGAAACTCACAGTGCCTCCAACTTCATCCTTGAAAAATTGCTAGATAAATGCCATGAAATTTTTGAAATTCCATCACCAGGTGGCACTGGAGAACCTTTGGATGACCTGTTGCTGGTCATGAATATTTCAGTGTCTTGTTTTACTGGGTTTCATGTAAATGGTGTAGAACAGAGATGTCAGTAAGTTGGACTCTGTTGAGTAGTGGGCCTAGAGCAGTGTTGGGCAGGTATGTGATAAAACATCTGTGATGGGGCCATGTGGATCTGCCATTGGTTTCCAAATGGCTTGTGACTGACATGGCACAGCCATCAGAACCTTCTGTGTAAAGGCAACTTGTTATATGGAGCGATTTCAGGATATTGTTCAGAATCAGGTTGCTATGGTCAAGGGGTCAAGCTATGTGGGATAGAAGCCTGGTTCTTGTATCATCCTGCAGACCCTGATCCACCACACGTGACAGAACTCCCTCTTGCACTTTGTTGCAGTTGAACTCCTTGTATTTCGTGAAGCAAATACCAAACTCCCAGTGCAGCAGGAAGAAACACCACGAAATGGAGGATGACCATATGGCTTCACAGTCCACACTTGGAGACACTAAGCCCCAGTGGCCACAGTTTACCTACAAAGAGAGAATTCAGCACTGCTGCCTCGTGTTCATTGTAAAATAAGAAACTTTGTCCTCCTGGTCACATAGATGCAGACCCAGCTTTGAGGGTCTCACTACAAAGGAAGCTTAACTCGTGACAACAACCTATATTTCAGTGCCCAACCTCAGTGGCAGTTTCTCAAAAAGTTTTAGGCAAGCAGAGCTCCATGTTTGTGGAGTGTGTACCCTGTCCTTATTTTTGGAAACTCCTATTCCACCTCCAAGTTTGTGCACTCTTGAGCATTTTCCATTCCAAAAATGTAATCACAGATTTTGTAACTCTTCTCCTCTAATTGTGTCTTACTTGGGGCGAAGGTAATGTCAAGGCATGGTTCTGGATGAGACTGGGAAGATTTGTTGTAGCACATATTTGCATACACATTGGATTAATTTTCCTATTTTCCATTCGAAATTCTGAATCCCTGACACTAACCCATATTCTACTAGACTCTGACTACTAATCCTAATATGATGGAGAAAAATAACCCAAACAGTACATAAGTACATGCAGTTCAGAGTTCGACTTGCCATTTGCATGATAAAGGGTAGGTGTTATAAATTTAGTCAATTTTTAATTGAAATAGTTCTCCATGTGTTTTCAAAGTTAACAAATATGTGAATTACTGTCTCCCATTCTCTGGAGCCTATTCAGCACATGTATTTTTATATGCACAAATAGAATCCTGCGTGATATCACACGTACATTCTTGTGAGTTACATGACTTAGCAGATACAAAGTGTGAGAAGTGACCACTCCTCCTAAACCCTGTTGGAACTGAAAATTCAACCTATGGGTGAGCTTCCCAGTAGAACAACATTATACATAAACCCATGTTCAGTAAAATGAATGTTTTTGCATCTTTATGATATATATTTCATGATGAATTTCGATTGGCATATATATTGCTACTTATTAATGTCTCTGTTCGTGTGTGTGTGTGTGTGTGTGTGTGTGTGTATATATATATATATATATATATTCTCCAGATTTTTAAAAATATGAAATATATGTGTCTTATATACAATCCCTAAATTCATTCATGTTCATGTATGTGGATTAATAATCAACTTTTCACAAGATTATTCTTAGAAATATTCATCCACCCGAAATACATATTTGTTTCTTAGTACTGAAAACTAACTTCAGTGAAAGGTGCATACAAATCCTAATATGTCTACATTAACTGACCCAGTTTAACATCAATGCATGTAGGTTCCTATGGGACATGATGTGTATTTTGACGTTAATTTTTATTCCACACTGGTACATTACTATTCCTTCAGTTTATGTACATCATAGAATATATATTTTATTCACTAGTTAACAAATTGATAGGCATTTGTTTCACTTTCAATCACTTCCTGCTCCAGAACACATGAATTTCTCTACGTTTCTTCAGTGGTCTATTCATGAGACTTTTTTTCCAAATACATTTTTTTCGATTTCCATAATCAATTTTGAAACAAAACTCACAAACCCTTCATGATAAACCATAACCCTAAGATGATCATTAGATATATAACTGGTTGGAATGAATGATTGTATATCAATATAACATTTCTTATATATTTTCAGGTATCTATTCAATCCATTATTTAAAGTGGATCCAGTTATATTATTTATTCACAGTATGGTCTGTTCATGCATTATGTGTATATTCATAGAAACAGGGTACACATCTTTGTACGACTATACTAATTTATAAGTCTTCAAAATATTGCTCCAAGAAATGGTGGAAGAAATACTCATGTCACCTGATCTACATACACATTTTATCACAGAAATATTCTGGACACCAAAAGCAAAGGTCACACTTACAATTGTACCAAAGCCTAAATAGAAAATGAGCATGGATTACTAAAAACATCCATGTCCAGGTTGCCTAATGCTCTCAAATATCAATCCTATTGGTGACTACATATTTGTTTCTTCCTAAGATTATCTATTCAACCTCAAACCTGTTGAAAATGTCTAACCCTATCACACAATTTATACTTTGCTTGATTTCCTAATGTCTCTATTGATATCTGCTTTCCTACATGATTTCCCCAGTTCATCATTGTGACTGACTCTTCACATGTACTGACATTTACATACACTCTCTACCCGAAACCCTATTGCTAAAGAA
Source organism: Callospermophilus lateralis (assembly GCF_048772815.1). NCBI lineage: Eukaryota > Metazoa > Chordata > Mammalia > Rodentia > Sciuridae > Callospermophilus > Callospermophilus lateralis. Next base: position 44,540 of record NW_027514407.1, read on the forward strand.
CTTTTGGTCCAAATCCTATACTCACTCTTCTTTCTAAACCTACAGACTACCTTCCTAATCCTACCGACTATCGCTTTTTGACTGGATGTTCTTTTCAACATTCAATCATCCAAAGTACAAGGTCCGATGCCAGTGTATATTGATTTATTTGAGACATCTTTGCAGCACATAACTCAAAGCTAAGTATCCCACTCAAGTCCCCAGTGCCCTTCTGGACTTCAAATCTTACCTAGATTTCTGCTTTCATAGTTATATTTCACATATATACTCTTATAAATATCACAGGTTGCCAATGCCATTATTCATCCCGCAGAATGATTCGTAACCCAAATCAAACCTATTATTAAACTTAACTATACACTGTTCCTTCAATATAATGTACAGAAGAGCAGGGACAGAGTGGGTCTTACAATATAGGAATGTAGATGATCTTCCACCTGCTGAGAACATCAAAGATCCATGGAGAAATGATCCTTGGAGAATATATAGGCAGCTATGTAGGACCTGAGAGAGCAATAGTTATCTTCCATGGCAAACAACCTGGTCAGGGTGAATTGATGTGTCTGAATCAGCCTCTGTCTTCTTAAAGTAGAGAAGATGGACCAATCCAGGCCTGTGTGGAGAGCTGTTCCTGGGTGCCTATGGTTGATATACCATTCTAACTTCTGAATGTGTCACAGGATGTTGGGGCAGCCTCCATCTCATGGGAACCTTGGAAGCAACTGTTAGGACAAAGTGGTTACCGAGGCAGTGACCATATTCAGTTCCTGAAAGAAGTGACCTCATTTCACTTCCTTGGTGATGTAATTCTCTGAACTTGGGATCCAGGAAGCCAGGCACCCAGAGTCAGTCTCACTCTGAGTCCCAGTGGGCTAACTTGTTTGCTTTTCCCAAAGACATAGTCAGTCTTTCTTGGTACCTACTGATGTGAGGATGGCCAAATTCCAGCAGAGCTCTGAAGAGGGGCCTTTCCTGAGAAAGTAGGTAGTGGCGAACCACTGGCTCCTGACAACTTCACAGAATTGGCCAAGGAGACCAGAACTGAAACAGGACAGGACATTTTTGGGGAACATAATATGGCCCACCAGTCAGAAGACACTCCGGATAATCACAGACCTACTTGGGGGAAAGAATTGCCTTTGCCATTGTAGGTGTGAGTTTGTGTTTTTTTCTGATGTTCTGAGAATAGCTAGGAAAGGTGGTTTGTTTGGTTTGGAGTGGACTATTTCTAGTAAGTCGTTTGACATGGTGAGTGTTTCTATGTCTGTGTATTCCACTGTATCCGTTGTTGTAGACATTAGAAAAGACAATGCATCAATGGATGTGTTGTCTCTAGTTGAAAGCTTCCCCGCATTCTTACTGCCCAATTGATGAATGGACTGCAGCTTGCCTTATGGATGGGCAACATCTACTATCTTCTTAAGTTCCTGTTTTCTTCGTGTTTTCCAGCCACTCTCCAGAATAGGCTCATGGTTTTGAGTCCCAGATATGTAACACCACAAGGCTCTGTGACATGGCCATCTACTGGATAGCTTAAGGGAATGGGAGCATCTCAGAAAAATCAGATATCAGTGTGACCAGTAAAGTCTCAGTGGAGAAACCCTTCTTTGGGCCATTTGCTTACTTCTGTTTCTATTACCCTGAATGTCAGGAAATTCTTTGCCTCAGGCCACCCTGTTGTGTAGCCTTAAGACGACTGTTTTCATATGGAAATGAATGGACAACACCTGTGGCTCTTTGCTTAATTGCTTTGGAATGGAATGTGTCTGATTCAGCCTCTTGTCCTTGAATGAGGTTGTGGCTTAGATTCTCAGCACCTGATGGATCTAAAGAAAGATCCCATGTGATTTCAAAACCAAAATGACAAAAAGAGAAATCATTGTGGATGAATATTTTTGCCTTCTTGTTTTATGTTGCTGACCTCCATCAAGTGAGAATAGGGATCCTTTGGGTCAAATGAGTCTTTGAAATCCCTGCAGAGGCTAGCCCATATGTGCTTGGGTTTTCTCATGACTCCAAATCACATCAAGAATTTATAGGCTTCAGCCAGTAGGCCTCAAATTGGAGAAGTGGAACACTTTAACAGCAGCAATATTTGATCACTCCTGGTTCACAGGAATAGTGTTCAGGCCACCATGTTTTTAGGCAAATGAGGGGCAAGTGAGCTTATTTTGGACACTACCTTGTGCTCATTGAAACCTCCAGCTAGAGGTTATGATGAGTGTCTACAAGGAAGAAGATTATGGCCCTGTGGGAGTGATTTCATTTTAATTTTGGTCATTTTTGTGGCAGTTGAAAGGGATGATTGGGTCCACCTGGGCTTGAACTCTGGTATGATTTACCCTTAGAGACTGAGTTCTGGAACTGACCTCAGAGAAGTATTGCCATGAATTGTGTTGGGATTTTAGGAGGCCACGCATGAGACTCACTCTTGGAAACTGAGATCTAGGCCCAGGGTGGCTTTCCACAGAGGCCTGGGAATCTCAGCCAGAATATCACATGATTTTATTCTGAAAGACTTGGTAGCCATAGTTGAGAGTCAAAACACACATGGACCTCACATTGTAGACGTCAATTGGCCTGGCTTCATGTGACCTGTTGGCAACTCTTTGAGAAGCCTTGACTTTAGAGTTCTCCAGAGCATTCATTGAAATGAGCTTTCTCAACACTTAACGGTTCCTGAATGAATTGAAACCCACAGTGCCTCTAACTTCATCCTTGAAAACTTGCTAGATAAATACCATAAAATTTTGGAAATTCCCATGACCAGGTGGCACTGCAGAAACGTTGGATGTCCTGTTGCTGATCATGTGTATACCAGAAAGTGCCTTGTTTGACTGGGTTTCATGAAAATGGTGTAGAATACGAGATGCCAGGAATTTGGAGCCTGCTGAGTAGTGGGCCTAGAGCAGTGGTGGGGAGGTGTGTGATGAAACATCATGGTGGGGCCATGTGGATCGGCTATCGGCTTACAAATGGCTTGTGACTGATATGGCGCAGCCCCCATTCCCTTGTATGTAAAGGCATCTTGTTATATGGAGAGGTTTCAGGGCAATGTTCATAATCAGGTTGCTATGGTTATTGGGACAAGCTATGTGGGATAGAAGCCTGGTTGGTACATTCTCCTGCAGACGCTAACCCACCCCACGTGACAGAACACCCTCCAGCACTGTATCCCAGATGAACTTCTTATATTGTGTGAAGCAAGTACCAAATTCCCAGTGTAGCAGCAAGAAACACCACGAAAATTGGAGGATGATCAAATGTCTTCACTGTCCCCACCGGGAGACACTTAGCCTCCAGTGGACACAGTTTACCTACAAAGAGAAAATTGAGCACTGCTTCCTCATGTTCATTGAAATATAAGAAATCATGTCTTCCAGGTCACATAGATGCAGACCCAGCTTTTATGGTCTCACGACAAAGGAAGCCAAAGCTCATGACAACAACATATATTTCAAGTGCCCAACCTCAGAAGCCGTATTCCAAGAAGTCTTAGGCCAGCAGAGCTCTTTGTTTGTGGAGTGTTTACCCTGTCCTTTACTTTTGGAAACGCCTCTACCACCTCCAAGGTTGTGAACTCCTGAGCATATTCCATTAAATATATGTATTCATAGATTTTCACACTTTTCTACTATAATTGTGTCTTACTTGGGTGAAGGTAATGTCAAGGCATTGTTCTGGATGTGAGTGGGAAGATTTTTGTGTAGCACATATTTACACACACACTGGATTCATTTTTAAATTTTTATTTTGAAATACTGAATCCCTGACACTAACCCATACCCTACTAGACTCTGAATTATGATCCTAATATGATGGTGAAAAATAACCCAAAAAGAATAGAATACAAGCAGTTCAGAGGAGGCATGGTGTATAGTTGGAATTGACTTTTGCATTATATTTTGTAGGAGTTATAAATCTAGTCAATTTTTTGTTGAAATAGTTCTACATGTGTTTTTAAAATTAACAAATATATGAATCCCTGTCTCCCTTTCTCTGTAGCCTATTCAGCACATGTATTTTTATATGCACATATAGTATCCTACCTGATATCACTCGTATACACTTGTGAGGTGGCTGAATTTGCAGATGCAAATTGAGAGAAGAGATCACTCCTCCTAAACGCTGTTGGAACTGAAAATTCAACCTATGGGTGAGCTTCCTAGTTGAATAACATTATTCATAATTTCATGTTCAGTAAAATTAATATTTTTCAGTCTGTTGATTATATATATTTCATGATAAATTTCTATTGGCATATATATCACTACTTTTTTTATTGGTTGCTCAAAACATTACAAAGCTCTTGACATATCATATTTCATACATTAGATTCAAGTGGGTTATGAACTCCCATTTTTACTCCAAATACAGATTGCAGAATCACATCAGTTAAACATCCATATTTTTACATAATGCCCTATTAGTTAATGTTGTATTCTGCTACCTTTCCTATACTCTACTATCCCCCCTCCCTTCTCTTCCCATCTTTTCTCTCTACCATACCTACTCTAATTCATTTCTCTCGTTGTTTATTTTCCCACAACCTCTTATATGTAATTTTGTGTAACAATAAGGGTCTCTCTCCATTACCATGCAATTTCCCTCTTCTCTCCCTTTCCCTCCCACCTCATGTTTCTGCTTAATGTTAATCTTTTCTTCATGCTCTTCCTCCCTGCTCTGTTCTTAGTTGCTCTCATTATATCAAAGAAGATATTTGGTATTTGTTTTTTAGGGATTGGCTAGCTTCACTAAGCATAATCTTCTCTATTGCCATGCATTTCCCTGCAAATTCCATGATTTTGTCATATTTTAGTGCTGCGTAATCCTCCATAGTATACAAAGGTCACATTTTTTTTTATCCATTCATCTATTGAAGGGCATCTGGGTTGGTTCGACAGTGTAGCAATTGTGAATTGTGCTGCTATGAAAATCGATGTGGCAGTATCACTGTAGTACGCTCTTTTAAGGTCTTCAGGGAATAGTCCAAGAAGGGCAATAGCTGGGTCAAATGGTGCTTCCATTCCAAGCTTTCACAGGAGACTCCATACTCCTTTCCAAATTGGCTGCACCAGTTTCAGTCCCACGAGCAATGTACAAGAGTACCCTTTTCCTCACATCCTCGCCAGCACTTGTTGTTGTTTGACTTCATTATGGCTGCCAATCTCACTGGATTGAGATGGTATTTTAGGGTGGTTTTTATTTGCGTTTCTCTTACTGCTAGAAATGGAGAGCATTTTTTCATGTACTTGTTAATTGATTCTATGTCCTCCTCTGAGAAGTTTCTGTTCAGGTCCTTGGCCCATTGGGTTATTGGTTATATTATTGTCTAATTTTCTGAGTTCTTTGTATACTTTGTATACTCTAGATATTAGGGCTCCATGTGAAGGGTGAGGACTAAAAATTTGTTCCCATGATGTAGGCTCCATATTTACCTCTCTTATTGTTTCTCTTTCTGAGAAAAAAAAATTCAGTTTAAGTAAGTCCCATTTCTTGATTCTTGTTATTAACTCTTGTTCTATGGGTGTCCTATTAAGGAATTTGGAGCCTGACCACACAATATGTAGATCTGAGCCAACTTTTTCTTCTATCAGACGCAGAGACTCTGATTTGAATCTAGCTCCTTGATCCACTTTGAGTTAACTTTTGTGCAGGGCGAGAGGAGGGGATTCAGTTTCATTTTGTTGCATCTGGATTTACAGTTTACCCAACACCATTTGATGAAGATGCCATCCTTCCTCCATTGCAGGCCATTAGCTCTTTTATCAAATATAAGATAGTTGTAGCTTTTTGGATTAGTCGCTGTGTCCTCCATTCTGTACCATTGGTCCACCCGCCTGTTTTGGTACCAGTACCATGCTCTTTTTATTATAATTGCTCTGTAATATAGTTTGAAATCTGGTATTGCTATACTGCCTGATTCACACTTCCTGCTTAGAATTGCTTTTGCTATTCTGGGTCTTTTATTTTTCCATTTGAATTTCATAATTGCTTTATCTATTTCTACAAAAAATTCCTTTGGGATTTTGATTGGCATTGCATTAAACCTGTAGAGAACTTTTGGTAATATAGCCATATTGATGATGTTAGTTCTTCCTATCCATGAACGGGGTATATTTTTCCATCTTCTAAGATCTTATTCTATTTCTCTTTTTAGGGTTCTGTAGTTTGCATTATATAAATCTTTCACCTCTTTTGTTAGGTTGATTCCCAAGTATTTAATTATTTTGAGGAAATTGGGAATGCAGTGTTTTGACTCATTTTTGTTTCAGAAGTTTTGTCGCTAATATACAGAAATGCCTTCGATTTATGCATGTTGATTTTCTATCCTGCCACATTGCTGCATTCATTTATTAGTTCTAGTAGTTTTTTCTGTAGACCCCTTTGGGTCTTCTATGTATAGAATCATGTCATCTGCAAATAGTGATAAGTTAAGTTCTTCTTTTCCTATTTTTATGCCTTTAATGTCTTTCATCTCTCTAATTGCTCTGGCCAGTTTTTCGAGAACTATATTGAGTAGAAGTGGTGATAGAGGACATCCCTGTCTTGTTCCAGATTTTAAAGGGAATGCCTTCAATTTTTCTCCATTCAGAATGATGCTAACCTGAGGCTTAACATAGATAGCTTTTACAATGTCGAGGTAAGTTCCTGTTATCCCTAGTTTTTAAAATGTTTTGAACATAAAGGAATGCTCTACTTTGTTGAATGTTTTTTCTGCGTCTATCGAGATGATCATATGGTTCTTATCTTTAAGTCCAATGATGTTGTGAATAACATTTATTAATTTCCATATATTGAACCAGCCTTGCATCCCAGGGATGAATCCTAGTTGATCATGGTGCACAATTTTTTTGATGTGCCTTTGTATCCAATTCGCCAGAATTTTAATGAGGATTTTTGCATCTAGGTTCATCAGAGATATTTGTCTGTAGTTTTCATTCTTTGAGGTGTCTTTGTCTGGTTTCAGAATCAGGGTGATGTTGTCCTCATAGAACAAATTTGGCAGAGCTCCCAGTTTTTCTATTTCCTGAATAACTTGAAAAGTAATGGTATTAATTCTTCTTTAAAGGTTTTGTAAAACTCTGCTGTATACCCATCCGGTCCTGGGCTTTTCTTGGTTGGTAGTCATTTGATTGCTTCTTCTACTTCATCCATTGATATTGGTCTGTTTAAATTGTGTGTTCCCTTATGACTCAGTGTGGGCAAATCAAATGACTTAAGAAGTTTATCAATGTCTTCACTATATTTTATTTTATTGGAATACAGGTTTCCAAATAATTTCTAATTTTCTTCTATATTTATGTTGCATCTGTTGTGATATTGCCTTTTTCATCCCGTATGTTAGTAATTTGAGTTCTCTCTCTTCTTCTCTTCATTAGCATGGCCAAGGGTCTGTCGATCTTATTTATCTTTTTGAAGAACCAACTTTTAGTTTTGTTAATTTTTTCAATAGTTTCTTTTGTTTCAATTTCGCTCTGATTTTAATTATTTCTTGCCTTCTGCTACATTTGCTGTTGTTTTGCTCTTCCTTTTCTAGGGCTTTGAGATAAAGTGTGAGCTCATTTATTTGTTGTTTTTTTTTTTTCTTTCTTTTTTTGAGGAATGACCTCGAGGAGATGAATTTACCTCTTAAAACTTCTTTCATTTTGTCCCATAGAATCTGATATGTTGTGTCTGTATTTTCATTTATCTCTAAGAATTTTTTGATTTCCTCCTTTATGTCTTCTGTAACCCATTGATCATTCAGTAACATATTGTTCATTTTGCATGTAATGTATGATTTTTTCTTTTTTCTTTTATCATTGGTTTCCAGTTTCATTCCATTATGATCACAAAAAATTCATGGTATTATCTCCTCCCCTTTATATTTACTGAGGGTTGCCCTATGGCAAAACATATGGTCTATTTTTGAGAAGGATCCCTGTGCTGCTGAGAAAAAAGTATATCCAATTGATGATGGTTGATATATTCTATATATGTCACTTAAGTCTAGGGTATTGATTGTGATATTGAGTTCTATAGTTTCTTTATTCAACTTTTGTTTGGAGGATCTGTCCAATGGTGAGAGACGTGAGTTGAAGTCACCCATAATTATTGTACTGTGGTCTATTTGATTCTTGAACTTGAGGAGAATTTGTTTAATGAACGTCGCAGCACCATTATTTGCTGCGTGAATATTGATAATTGTTATGTCTTGTCAGTGAATGGTTTCTTTTAACAGTATATAATGTCCTTCCTTATCCCTTTTGATTAAATTAGTCTTGAGGTCGATTTTATTCTATAGGAGGATGGCCACCCCTGCTTGGTTACGAGGACTGTGTGCATGGTATAAATTTTCCCAATCTTTCACCTTCAGCTTGTGTATGTCTTTTCCATTCAGATGTGTCCCCTGGAGGCAACTTATTGTTGGATTTGTTTTTTTTTAATTCAAGTTACAAGCCTATGTCACTTTATTGGAGAGTTTAAGCCATTAACGTTTAGAGTTACTATTAATATATGGTTTGTACTGCCACCCATATTTGCTTATATCTTTTTTTTAAATTAGTTTGTTTCTCCATGATTAGCTTTTCCCGCCCTCTGTCATTACTGAGGCACTTCCCACTGATGGTTTACATTGTTGATTTTCATTTCTTCCTCGTGTAGTGTTTTGCTCAAGATGCTTTCCAATGCTGGTTTTCTGGCTGCAAATTCTTTTAGCTTTTGTTTATCATGAAATATTTTTATTTTGTTGTCTTACTTTAAGCTTAATTTTGCTGGATACATAATTCTTGGTTGGCATCCATTGTCTTTCAGTGTTTGAAGTACGTTGTTCCAGGATCTTCTCACTTCCAGCATCTGTGATAAAAAAAAAAAAAACCATTGTTAACCTTTTTGTTTTACCCCTGATTGTAATCTGCCTCCTTTCTCTGGTAGGTTTTAATATTTTCTCTTTGTTTTGTATATTGGATATCTTCATAACAATGTGTCTTGGCATTGGTCTACTGTGATTTTGTGTGCTCAGTGTCCTGTAAGCATCTACAATTTGTTTATCTGTTTCCATTTTTATTTTTGGAAAGTTTTCTCTAATTATTTCATTCAGCAGGTTACTCATTCCCTTGGTTTGAATCTCTGTACCTTCCTCTTTCGGGATGACTCATAAGTTTGTTTTTTTAATGTTATCCCATATCTCTTGGATGTTTTCTCATAATTTTTTACAGCATTTCTCTCTTGGATAGAGTTTTTTCAAGATGATATATTTTGTCTTCATTATCTGACATTCTGTCTTCTACTTGCTTCACTCTGTTAGTGATACTCTCAATTGATTTTTTAATTTGGTTTATCATTTCCTTCATTTCTAGAATTATTGTTTGATTTTTCTAATAATCTCTATCTCCTGATAAAGATGCTTAATTTCTTATTTTATCTGTTTATGTAATTCATTTTCAATGCGTTCTTTCACTGTTTGTTTTTGTTGTCTCGTATCCTCTTTAATGTTCCATTACATCTGTCTAAGGTATTCCTTGAGTTCTTTATATGACCATTTTTCTGATGACTCCAGATGCTCTTGAATATTTAGGCTGTCCTTCATTGTTTGTACTTTTTTTCTTCCTTGCTTTTTTATGCTGCTCATGTTACTTCTTGTTCTGTTTGACTACTGAGTTACTGCTTACTCTTATAAATTTATTTGATGCTTGGAAGGAAAGATATTAGAAGGGAAGGGAAGAAGTCACTAAAGTGAATGAGAGTATCCAGGTAGAATTCAAGGAAGGGGTATAATAAAATTGAAAAGAAATGAAAAGACAAAAGAAAAAAATAGAAAATAAAGAAAGAAAATTTTAAGTAATAATGATAATTAAAAAATGAAAATTAAAATTTAAAATAATAATAATAATAATGAAATAAAAAATTAAAAAAATAAAAAACATTAAAAAAGTTAAAGAACAACAACAAAAATGAAAATGAAAGAAAAAGAAAAACATACAAATAATATAATAATAATAATACATGCAGTACTAGAGTTCAATTAACTTCTCATCCAGTAGGTGGAGCTGTGTGCACTGGGCCAAGCTTCTCCTCTAAATAAGTGGGAACAAATCACTGTGCAGCAGCTCTTCCTCCCAGACTCGGCGGGTCTCCAATCCTGAGTGCCTAGGGCCTTCTCTTGTGCTTCCTCAAGCCAGGCCCCGCTCACCTTTGACGCTCACCACAATACTGGTTACACACCAGGCCTCTGCTCCTGGTAGCCCTGTTTTAATGAACGCCTGGGCACACTCTCCCTGTTTGCCTCCCTCAGACCCTAAGTTTGTAGAACTTTGTCCTGAGAACCGCCAGCGAATTTTCCTGTCTTCCGGGAGCCATGCCCCTGGTAGGTGGTGTAAGAGACCTCAATTGTCAGCACTGGTGGGAGTGGTAGCCAGGAATTCCACGCCGCAAGTCCCGAGCCAATCCTGTTTCCCTAGGTCTGGCTATCGTGCTCCTGGGAGAGCTGGGAGGGGCCCTTGAGGTTTCCTCGTGGTGTTGAGAGAGATGGCAATGGGATTACACACTTGTCGCGTTGGTTTCAATGAAGTTATCTCCTCCGCCTGTAATGTCAGTTCTATGCCATGGTGGTATCCCATTAAAATGGTGACCGTTTGTTCCCTTTGCTGGGTGACCAATGCAATGGATGGGTCCTGACTATCTCTCCCAAGCCCCATTTCAATCCTGTGGCCACTGCCTATGAAGGCTCAGTTGTCTTTTAACTCTGTCAATTCAGAAAGCCCAACCAGTTATTTCAGCGGGAATGTTAGTGCTGAGTCACAAAAACCAGACGAATCTAAGCTTGAATGCAGCCAATCCGGGCTCTGTGTGTGTTCTGAGGGGCCCAGACTGTTCGCCCCAGATTCACAACAGGTCAACATTGCCTAGTGATTCTGAGCAAACAGCATTTAGACAGTTTATGACTTCCTATGCCCGTGCAGCTGAAGAGATCAGAGACTTGATTTCTCCATGCCTGCCTTCATAATGGATCTCCTGTATTGCTACTTTTTAATATCTGTGCATGTGCGTGTTTGTATATATATATAAATATATATATATATATATATATATATATATATATATATATATATATTTATTTATATATATATACACACTCTTCAGATTTTTCAAAATATGAAATATATGTGTCTTATTATACACTCCCTAAATTCATTCATATTCATATCTGTGGATTTATAATCAACTTTCCACAAGATTATTCTCATAATAATCATCCACCTGCAATACATATTGTTTCCTAGTACTGAAAACTAAATTCAGTGAATGGTGCATACAAACCCTATTATTTCTACATTTACTTAGCCAGTTTAAAATCAATGCAAGTAGATTCCTAGGGGACATGATGTGTATTTTGACTTTCATTTTTATTCAACACTTGTACGTTACTATGTCTTCAGTTTATCCACATCATAGGATATATATTTCAGTCACAAATTAGAAAATTTATAGGCATTTGTTTCACGATCAATCACTTCCTGATTCAGAACACATGCATTCCTCCATGTTTCTTGACTGGTCTTTTCATGAGACTTCTTTCCAAACACATTACTTTCGTTTAACATCATCACTTATAAAGCAAAACTCAAACACCATTCATCATAAATCATAATCCTAATATTACCATTAGATATATAACTGGTTGGAATGAATGATTGTATATCAATATAAGATTTCTTATATATTTTCACATGTCATTTCAATCCATTATTTAAAGTGGAATCAGTTATGTTATTTATTCATAGTATGGTCTATTCATGCATTATCTCTATATTCATAGACAGAGGTTACACCTCTTTGTGCCCCTAATACTAATGTATGCGTCTTCAAATTATTGCTCCCAGAAATGGTGAAAGAAATACTCATGTCACCTGATCTACATATACATTTTATCACAGTAATATTCTGAACAACAAACAAATAAAATATCACACTTATGATTGTACCAAAGCCTAAAAGGGAAGTGAATGTTGATAACTAATAGCATCCATGTCCAGGTTGCCTAATGCTCTCAAATGTCATTCCCATTCATGACGACATATTTGTTTTTTCCTATGATTATATATTCAAACTCAAGACTGTTGAAAATGTCTAATCCTATCCCTCACTTTATACTTTGCCTGATTTAGTAATGTCTCTATTGACACCTGATTTCCTACATATTTTCCCCAGTTCATCATTTTTGCTTACTCTTCACATGTGCTGACATTTACATTCACTCTCTAAACAAAACCCTATTGCTAAAGAAGCTTTTTTTTCCAAATCATATACTCACTCTTCTTCCTAAACCTACTGACTATCTTCCTAATCCTACCAACTATCCCTTTTTGACTGGATGTTCTCTTCTACATTTAATCATCCAAGCTACAAGGTCCTATGCCATTGTATTTCGATTTAACTGAGACAATTGTACAGAACATTATTCAACACTAAGTATCCAAACCAAGGGCCCAATGCCCTTCTGGGCTTCAAATCTTTCTTAGATTCCCGTTTTTATACATATATTTCACCTATATATTCTTATAAATATCACAGGTTCCCAATCCCATTATTCATCCTGCAGAATGATTCCTAACCCAAATCGAAAATATTATTAACCCTAACCATACACTAACTTTGCAGGAGAGCAGGAACAGTGTGGGTATTAAACTACAGGAATCTAGGGGATCTTCACCTGCTGAGAAACTCAAATGTTCATGCAGAAATAATCCCTGGTGAAGATGAAGGCAGCTATGAAGTACCTCAGAAAGCAAAAGTCAACTTCCATGGCAATCATCCTGGTCAGGATGAAGGGTTGTGTCTGAATCATTCTCTCTCTTCTTAATGTATAGAACATGGACCAAACCAGTCCTGTGTGGAAGCTGTTCCCGGGTGCTTATGGTTGATATAACATTCTAACTAGAGAAAGTGCCACATGAAAATCGGGGCAGCCTCCACCTCATGGTACTCTTGGAAGCAACAAAGTGGTTGCCAAGGCAGTGACATCATTCAGATCCTGAAGAAAGTGATCTCACCTCACTTCCTTGGTGAGGGAACTCTCTGAACTTGGGATCCAGGAAGCCAGGCACCCAGAGACAGTCCCTGTTCTAGTCCCAGTGGTCTCACATGTTTGGAATTACCAAGGACAGAGTCAGTCTTTCTTGGTACCTACAGATGTGAGGATGTCCAAATGCCAGGAAACCTCTGAAGAGGGGCTTTCCCTGAGAAAGCAGGTAGTGGATCATTTTCTGAGAATAGGTAGGAAAGGCGGTTTGTTTGGTATGGTGTGGAATATTTCTATTAAGTCCTTTGACAAGGTGAGTGTTTCTATGTGTGTGTATCCCACTGAGTCCATTGTTGTAGACATTAGAAAAGACAATGCATCAATGGATGTGTCCTGTCTAGTAGAAAGCTTCCCAGCATTCATCCTGCCCAATTCATGAGTGGACTCTGGCTTGCCTTATGGATGGGCAACACCTACAAGCTTCCTAATTTCCTGTTTTCTCTCTCAATTCAGCCCACTCTCCAGAATAGTATCATGGTTTTGTGTCCAAGATTTGTACCACCTCCAAGATCTGTGACATGGCTATGTACTGGATAGCTGAAGGAAATGGCTAGCATCTCAGAAATCTCAGATATCTGTTGACCAGGAAAGTCTCAGTGGAGAAACCCTGCTTTGGTCCTTTTGCTTAACTATTGTTCTGTTGAATGTCAGGAAGTTTTTTGCCTCAAGCCACCACTTTGTGAAGCCTGAAGAAAAGAGTTTTCAAATGGAAATGAATGGGCATCACCTGTGGCTCTTTGCTTAATTGCTTAGGATTGGGATATGTCTGAATCAGCCTGTTGGCCCTGTGTGAGGCTGTGGCTTAGATTCTCATCACCTGATGGATCTAAAGATAGATCCCATGCGTGCATCCAAAACCAAAATGGCAAAAAGATCAGATATTGTTGATGAACTCTCTTGCCTTCCTCTGGTAGGTTCCAGATATCCATCAAGTGAGAATAGGGATTCTTTGGGTCAAATGAGTTCTTCAAAGCCCTGCAGAGGCTAGGCCATAGGTGCTTGATTATCATGACTCCAATTCACTTAAAGAATCTAAACCCCAAAGCTAGAAGGCCTCAAGTTGGAGAAGCCAAGCAATATTAAAGGTAGGCCTATTTGATTACTCCTGGTTCACAGGAAGAGAGTCCAGGCCACCCTTACTTTAGGCAAATGCGGTGCAAGGAGCTTATTTTGGACACTGTCGTGGGCTGCATCCCTTATGGAAACCTCCAGCCAGAGGATATAATGAGTGTCTATATGGAAGAAGATGAGGGCCATGTGAGAGTGTTTTGGTTTTAATTGTGGACATTTGTCTGGCGGTTGGAAGAGATCACTGGGTCCACCTAGGCTTGCACTCTGGTGTGATTCCCCTTAGAGACTGAGTTCTTTTACTGATCTCAGAGAATTATTGCCAGGAATTGTGTTGGAATTTTAGATGGCCATGCATGAGAGTTGCCCTTGGAAAGTGACATCTAGGCCCTAGTTGACTTTCCACAGAGCACAGGGAATCTCAGCCAGGATAACACATGATATTATTCTTAAAGACTTGGCAGCCATATTTGAGAGTCAAAACACACATGGACCATACTTTGTAGACCTCAATGGGCCTGGCTTAATCTGACTTTTGGCCACTTTTGGAAGCCTTGCCTGTAAGAATTCTCCAGAGTTTTCATTTAATGGTTTCTGAGTGAATTGAAATCCACAGTGCCTCCAACTTCATCCTTGAAAATTGGCTATATCAATATCATGAAATTTTTGAAATTCCCATGACCGGGTAGCACTGGAGAACATTTGGATGTCCTCTTGCTGATCATGAGTATACAGGACAGTGCCTTGATTGACTGGGTTTTATGAAAATGGTGTAGAACAGAGATTCCAGTAAGTTGGATCTTGCTGAGTAGTTGTTCTAGAGCAGTGGTTGGCAGGTGTGTGATAAAACATCTGTGGTGGGGGCATGTGGATCTGCCATTGGCTTCCAAATGGATTGTGACTGACATTTTGCAGTCAGTAGAACCTTATATGTAAAAGCATATTGTTATATGGAGAGGTTTCAGGGCAATGTTCAGAATCAGGATGCTATGGTCAATAGGGCAAGTTATGTGGGATAGAAGCCTGGTTGGTGCATTCTCCTGCAGAACTCGACACACCACACTTGACAGAACTCACTTCAGCACTGTGTCCCAGGTGAACCCTTGTATTTAATGAAGCAAATACCAAACTCCCAGTGCAGCAGCAAGAAACACCACGAAAGTGGAGGATGACCAAATGAATTTACAGTCCACACGGGGAGACACCTAGAATCCAGTGGCCACAGTATACCTACAAATAGAAAATTCAGCACTGCTGCCTCATGTTTATTGGAAAATAAGAAACCATGTCATCCAGGTCACATAGATGCAGAACCAGATTTGATGGTCTCACTACATATGAAGCTAATGCTTCTGACAACAGCATGTATTTCATTGCCCAACCTCACAGGCAGTTTCTTCAGATGTTAGGCTGGCAGAAATTCATGTTTTTGGAGTGATTACCCTGTCCCTTACTTTTGGAAACTCCTCTACCAACTCCAAATTTGTGAACTTCTGAGCATTTTCCATTCCACATATGTATTCACAGATTTTCTAAATGTTCTCCTCTAATTGTGTCTTATGTACGGCGAAGGTAATGTCAAGGCATTATTCTGAATGAGAGTGGGAAGATTTTTGTGTAGCACATATTTGCATACACATTGGATACATTTTCCAATTTTCCATTCGAAATACTGAATCCCTGACACTAACACATGCCCTACTAGACTTTGACTTCTTATCCTAATTTGATGGAGAATAATAACCCAAACAGAATACAAATACAAGAGGTTCACAGGAGGCATGGTGTATAATTGGACTTGCCTTTCGTATGATAAATTGTAGGTGTTATAAATCTAGCGAATTTTAATTGAAATAGTTCTCCATGTGTTTTCAAAGTTAACAAATATGTGAATAACTGTCTCCCTTTCTCTGTAGCCTATTCATCACATGTATTTTTATAAGCACATACAGAATTCTACCTGGTATCAGTCGTACATTTGGTTAGGTGGCTGGCTTGGCAGATACAAATTGTGAGAAGAGATCACTCCTACTTAACGCTGTTGGAACTGAAAATTCAACATATGGGTGAGCTTTTTATTTAAACAACATGAATCCATGTACATTTAAATGAATATTTTTGGATCTGTGGATGATATATATTTCATGGTAAATTTCAATTCACATACATAATGCTACTTTTTAATGTCTGTGTGTGTGTGTGTCTGTGTGTGTATATATATATATATATATATATATATATTCACTCTCCAGATTTTTCAAAATATTTAGTATATTTTTCTTTTTATACCCTCCCTAAATTCATTCATATTCATGTATGTGGATTTATAATCAACTTTTCACAAGATTATTCTCAGAAATATTCCTCCACCTGAAATACATATTTTTTTCCTTCTACTGAAAACTAACTTTGGGGGATCACATGATGGCGGCGAATGGAGTGCATTACCCCCATGTACCACGTCACTGTGCGGGAAAATGACGAGTTAGAACGGCTAAAACCTATCTTGTTAGGAATTTCCAGCAAATTTGGGGTGCTCCAAAACCTAGTGGACATATATCCATCTCACGAGGATCAGCTACGGGGGCTCAAACGCGAGTGATTTTTCCGCACGGAGGGTCATGCTGCTTATTCAGCAAATTGCCCTGCAGCTAGAGTGTGTGGCGCGCACTGGGAAAAGACGAAATAGCATCGCAAATATACAGTGGTGCGGATTCTATGGGCTCCTGCCCGCTATGCAATTACTGTGCTCAGTGCTGAATTCTGGGATTGAGACGGGGATGGATGTGGTCCAATTCCGTTCTCCATACCGGTCAGACCACAGAGGAAGCCAGCGTCCACCATCTTGAAGAGCTGACGTTACCATCCCTGTTTTCGACTGATCGCAGCTCATTCAGCTATAGAACAGGTAATTTCAGGATTCCATTCACCTTTGCTTCGCAGACAAATTACTCAGGCTCAGTGCTAAAGAACCCGCAGAAACTGCGTCTTTGAGCCAGCTCCTATTAGAACATACACTGAGCCCAGAGCGGCCAAATTTGGCCTCCCTGAACTGATCTGGCCCAGGGCTCAAGAACCCGTGGAAACTGCTTCCCGGTCCGGGTCTTGCTGAATAATGTGGAGGTAAATATCAACCGAGCCTTCATAGGCAGTGGCAACAGGATTGAGACGAGGCTTGTGAGGGCAAGTCAGGACTCACCCATTGCTTTGGTCACCCAGCAAAGGGAACGAAATGCTGCCTTTTGCATGGGATACCAACATGGCAGAGATCTGATGTCATCAGAAAGCAGCGGAGGAGATAACTTCATTAATACCAGCGGTGACAGAAACAGTTGGTCTCCTGGTAAAGAAAGTGAGTCAGAAACACTCGAGTCTCTCTCACTTTGTCATCAAGCCAGAGGGGCAGAGCAGAGCCGCTGCCCATGCCTGGAACAGGCCCAGCGACACACCTGCATGATACTCACTTCACTCCAATTGGAATAGAGGCAGAGGAGAGCCACCACAGGTGCCCAGAACAGGCCTAGCGACCAGCAGGCATGGTAGTCACGTCACCTCAATTGGAGTAATTGCAGAGCAGAGCCTTCTCCAGCACCTAGTACAATCCAAGTGGCCCACCGGCATGGTAGTCACATAACCCCAATAGGAGTAGGCGCAGAGCAGAGTCTTTGCCCATGGTGCCCGGAACAGGCCCAGCAACCTGCCGGCTTCGTAGTCACGACACCCCAATTGGAGTAGCGGCAGAGCAGAGCCACCACCCACGCCCTCAAGGTAGACAAATCTGCACCCGACCAGCAGAAGAGGCCCAGCGGCCTGCCAGCGCGGCAGACACTTCACCCCATTTGGAGTAGGGGCAGAGCAGATCCATCGCCCATGCCCGTAAGGTAGGCAGACCTGCGACCGACGGCAGAACAGGCCCACCCACCCGCCGGCATGGTAGTCACGTCACCCCAATTGGAGTAGGGGCAGAGCAGAGCCGCCGCCCGCGCCTCTAAGGTAGGCAGACCTGAGACCGACTGGCAGAACACCCCAGGGGTCCATGGGTGTGGTACACACGTCACACCAATAAGAGGAGGGGCTTAGCAGAGCCGCTTCCCGCGCCTGCAGGGTAGGCAGACCTGCGACCGATCAGGAGAACAGGCCCAGCGGCCCATCAGCATGGTAGATAGATCACCCCAATTGGAAGAGCACAACAGCCACACCCCGCACCTGCAAGGAAGACTTTTCAAATATACAAGAGCAATATAAATATATAGGGGGAAAATTTCAAAATCACAACAGTTTCACCAAGCAGAAAGAAACGCGAGCCGTATGAAAAGACAAAGAAAAAAGGACCACAAGCAATGCAGGTCAACACAACTTTAGAAGAGGTAATAGCTGCAGCAGATGGAATGTCAGATTAAAAACTCAGGATATACATGCTTCAGATAATCTGGAGTCTCAAGGAAGACATTAGACAGCAAAATCAGACAATGAAAGATCACTTCGACAATGAATTACACAAACAAATCCAAGAAGCAAAAGATCAATTATACAGGGAGATAGAAGTTGTAAAAAATGACAAACAGAAATCCTAGAAATGCAGGAAGCAATAAAACAACTTAAAAACTCAATTGAGAACACTACCATCAGAGTAGAACACTTAGAAGATAGAACATCAGACAATGAAGACAAAGTATTTCAACTTGAAAAGAACATAGACAGCTCAGCAAGACTGTTAAGAAACCATGAACAGAACATCCGTGAAATATGGGATAACATAAAGAGACCAAACTTAAGAGTCATTGGGATACAGGAAGGTATAGAGGTCCAAACCAAAAGAATGAGCAATGTATTTAATGAAATAATACGAGAAAACTTCCCAGACTTGAAGAATGAGACAGACTCCCAAGTCCTAGAAGCCAACAGGACGCCGAATGTGCAAAATCATAAGAGATCCACACCTAGACGCATTATAATGAAGATACCCAACGTACAGAATAAAGAGAGAATTTTAAAAGCTACAATTGAAAGGAAGCAGATTACATTTAGGGGTAAAGCAATCAGGATAACAGCTGATATTTCAACACAGACTCTGAAAGCTAGAAGATCCTTGAAATATATGTTTTTGTCAGGAGCTTTAGCTTCATTTCTAGTGAAAGCATCAAAGCTGTGTCTGCATCTATGTAACCTGGAGAACATGGTTTCTTATTTTCCAAAAGACATGAGGCGGCAGTGCTGAATTCACTCTTTGTAGGTAAACTGTGGCCACTGAAGGCTAAGTGTCTCCCCGTGTGGACTGTGAAGCCATTTGTTCATCCTCCACTTTTCATGGTGTTTCTTGCCGCTGCACTGGGAGTTTGGTATTTGTTTCACTAAATAAAATGAGTTCAACTGAGACCCAGTGCTGGAGGGAGTTCTGTCATGTATGGTGGGTCAGGGTCTGCAGGAGAATTCACCAACCAGGATTCTATCCCACATAGATTGCCCCCTTGATCATAGCAACCTGATTCTGAACATTGCCCTGAACATCTTCATATAAAAAGATGCCTTTACATGGAGAGGTTTCAGACATATAAGGTTCTGCTGGATGCATCATGTCAGTCTCAAGCCCTTTGGAAGTAATGGCAGATCCACATGGCCCCACAAGAGATGTTTTATCACACACCTGCACACCACCTGCACACACACCACTATTCAGTAGGCTACAAGTTACTGGCATTTCTGTTCTACACCATTTTCATGAAACCCAGACAATCAAGGCACTATCTGGTACACTCATGATGAGCAAAAGGACATCAAATGTTCTCCAGTGCCACCTGGTCATTGGAATGGCAAAAAATTCATGGTATTTATGTAGCCACTTTTCAAGGATGAAGTTGGAAGCACTGTGGGTTTCAATTCATTCAGGAACCATTAAATGGTGAGGAAGCTCATTTCAATAAAAGATCTGGAGAACTCTCACAGGCAATTTTTCCCAAGGAGTGAGCTAGATCTCAGTTTAGAAGGGCGAATCTCATTAGTGGCCTATTCCACTGCCACACAAATGACCGCAATTGAAACCAAAACACTCCCACATGACCCTCATCTTCTGCCATAGAGACACTCATCATAACCTCTTGCTGCAGGTTTTCATGAGGGATGCAGCCCAAGACAGTGTCCAAAATAAGCTCACTTACCCCTCAATTGCCTAAAGTCAGGGTGGCCTGGACACCCTTCCTGTGAACCAGGAGTGATCAAATAGGCCTGCCCTTAATACTGCTCTGCTTCTCCATTTTGACTGTACTGATTGTTGAGTATAAATTCTTTGTGTGATTTGGAGTCATGAGAAAATCCAAGCACCTATGCATTAGCCTCTTCAGGGCTTTGAAAAACTCATTTGACCCAAATGATATCTATTCTCACTTGATAGAGGTCAGGACTTACAGAGGAAGGCAAGAGACTTCATCCACATTGACTGCTCTTATGGCCATTTTGGTTTTGGATTCAGAGATGGGATCTTTCTGTAGATCTGTCAGGTGCCGAGAATCTAAGCCCCAGCCTCACATAGGGCCAAGGGGCTGATTCAGACACATCCCTTTTGAAGCAATTAAGCAAACAGCCACAGGTGATGCCCATTCATTTTCATTTGAAAACTGTTTTCTTCAGGCTTTACAAAGGGGTTGCCTGAGGCAAAGAAATTCCTGACATTCAGGGCAACAGAACAAAAGGTTAGCAAAAGGCAGAAAGCAGGGTTTCTCCACTGAGACTTTACTGGTCACACTGATATCTGAGTTTTCTGAGATGCTCCCATTGCCTTCAGCTATCCAGTACATGGCCATGTAACAAAGCTTGGAGGCGGTACATATCTTGGACACCAAACCATGAGACTATTCCGGAGAGTGGCCAGAATTCAGGAAGAAAACTGGAGCTTAGGAAGATAGTAGGTGTTGTCCATTCATAAGGCAAGCTGCAGTCCATTCATCAATTGCGCAGGATGAATGCTGGGTAGCTTTCTACTAGACAGGGCACTTCCATTGATGCATTCTCTTTTCAAATGTCAACAACCACGGACACAGTGGGATACACTTTTAGAAACCCTCGCCATGTCAAACGACTTTCTAGAAACAATCCACTCAAAAACAAACAATCCACCATCCCTACCTATTCTCAGAACATGAGACAAAACCACAAACTCACACCCACACCCACAAAGCACCTCCTTCCCAGAAGTAGGTCTTTGATTATCCGGAGTTTCCTCTGACTGGTGGGCCATACCATGTTCCCCCGAAATGGCCTGTACTTTCTCAGATTTGGTGTCTTTGCCAGAACAACTACCTGCTTTCTCAGGAAACACCTGTCTTCATAGCTTTCCTGGCATTTGGCCATCCTCACATCAGTTGGTACCAATAAAGACTGACTCTGTCCTTGGTAAATCCAATCAAGTGTGCCAACTGGGACTGGCACTGGCTCTGGGGGCCTAGCTTCCTGGTTCCCAAGTTAAGAGAGTTCCACTACAAAGGAAGTGAGGTGAGGTCACTTTTTTCAGGAACTGAATGAGGTCACTGCCTTGGCAACTACTTTGCCCTAACAGTTGCTTCCAAGGGTCCCATGAGATGGATGCTGCCCCAATTCCTGTGACATTTTTACAAGTTAGAATGGTATATCAACCATAGTCACCCAGGAACAGCTCTCCACACAGGCTTGGTTTGGTCCATCTTCTCTACATTAAGAAGAGAGAGGCTCATTCAGACACAACCCTTCATCCTGACCAGGCTGTTTGCCATGGAAGATGACCTTTGCTCTCTCAGGTCCTTCATACCTGCCTACATGTTTTCCAGGGATAATTTCTGCATGGACCATTGAGGTTCTAAGTAGGTGGAAGATCCCCTCCATCCCTGCATTGTAAGACCAACTCTGTTCCAGCTCTTCTGTAATGTTATATTGAGGGAACAGTGTATGGTTATGCTTAATAACCAGTTCGATTTGGGTTAGGAATCATTCTACGGGATGTATAATGGTATTGGGTAACTGCAATACTTACAAGAATATATAGGTGAAATATAAGTATGAAAACAGAAATCCAGGTAAGATTTGAAGTCCAGAAAGTCATTGGGTCCTTGATTGGATTACTTAGCTTGAATTACGTTCTGCACAGGTATCTCAGATAAATTGATATACAATGGCATAGGAACTTGTACCTTGGATGATTGAATGTAGAAGAGAACATCCCCTCAAACAGAGATAGTCAGTAGGATTAGGAAGATAGTCGGTAAGTATCGGAAGAACAATGAGTATAGGATTTGGACCAAAAGTTATTTAGCAATAGGGTTTCGGTTAGAGAGTGAATTTCAATAACAGCACATGTGAAGGGTCTCTAACAATGATGAAGTGGGGAAAATATGTAGGAATGCAGATATCAATAGAGACATTAGGAAATCAGGCAAAGTATAAAGTGAGTGATAGGATTAGATATTTTCAACAGGGTTGAGGTTAAACATATAATCTTAGGAAGAAACAAATATGTAGTCACCAATCGGATTGACATTTGAGAGCATAAGGCACCCTGGACATGGATGTTTTTAGTAATCCATGTTCACTTTCTATTTAGGATTTTGTAGAATCATAAGTGTGACCTTTGAATTTTGTGTCTAGAATATTACTGTGATGAAATGTATATGTAGATCAGGTGACATGAGTATTTCTTCCACCATTTCTGGAAGCAATATTTTGAAGATGTATAAATTTGTATTGGGGCTACAAAAAGGTGCACCCTGTGTCTATGAATACAGAGGAAATGCATGAATAGACCATACTGTGAATAAATAATAAAACTGGTTTCAACTTGAAATAATAGATTGAAATAAATTTGAAAACAAATAAGAAATCTTATATTAATTTACAATCATTCATTCCAACCCATTATACATTCTAATGGAAATATGAGGATTTTGGTTTATCATGAAAAGTGTGTGACTTTGCTTCAAATTGATTATGAAAATCGAAAATAATTTGTTTGGAAAGAAGTCTCATGAAAAGACCAGTCAAGAAACCTGGAGGAATACATGTGTTCTGAAGCAGGAAGCGATTGAAAGTGAAACAAATGCCTATAAATTTGCGAAATTTTTGATGAAATATATGTCCTATGATGTCCATAAACTTAAGAAAGAGTAATGTACCACTGTGGAATAAAAACGAACGTCAAAATACACAACACGTCCAATAGAATTCTACATGCATTGATGTTAAAACTGGTTCAGTTACTGTAGAAATATTAGGATTGAAGGCACCAATCACTGTAGTTAGTTTTCAGTACTAGAAACAAATATGTACTTCAGGTGGATGAATATTTCTGAGAATAATCTTGTGAAAATTTTATTATAAATCCACATACATGAACATGAATGAATTTTGGGACTCTAAATAAGACACAAATATTTCATATTTTGAAAAATATGGAGACTATATATATATATATATATATATATATATATATTATACACACACACACACACACACACACAAAACACACACACAGACTTTAAAATGTAGTAATATATGCCAATCGAAATCCATCATGAAATATATATCATCCACAAATGCAAAAATATATATTTTACAGAATATGGATTTATGTATAATTTTGTTCAACTAGGAAGCTCACCCATAGGTTGAATATTCAGTTCCAAAGCGTTTAGGAGGAGTGATCTCTTCTCACAATTTGTATTTGCTGAGGAAGCCACCTCACAAAAATGTAGGTGTGATACCAGGTAGCTTTCAGTATGTGCATATAAAAATACATATGTTGAATAGGCTACAGAGAAAGGGAGTCAGTAATACACATATTTTGAACTTTAAAAACACATGGAGAACTATTTAATTAAAAATTGACTAGATTTATAACACATAAACTTTATCATGTAAAAGGCAAGTCCAAATATACATCATGCCTCCTTTGAACTGCTTGTATTTATATTCTGTTTGTGTTATTTTTCTCCATCATATTAGGATTAGTAGCCAGAGTCAAGTAGGGTATGGGATAGTGTCAGGGATTCTTTATTTTGAATGGAAAATTGGAAATTGTATCAAATGTGTGTGCAAATATGTGCAACCCAAAACTTCCCACTCTGATCCAGAACAATGCCTTGACATTACCTTCGCTCCAAGGAAGACACAATTAGAGGAGAAGAGTTAGAAAATTTGTGAATACATGTCTGGAATGGAAAATGCTCAGGAGTTCACAAACTTCGAGATGGTAGAGGAGTTTCCAAAAGCAAGGGACATGGTAAACACAACACCAACATGGAGCTCTTCTGGCCTAAAGACTGTTTGAGAAACTGCATGTGAGATTGGGCACTTGAAATATAAGTTGTTGTCAGAAGTTTTAGCTTTCTTTCTAGTGAGACCATCAAAGATGGTTCTGCATCTATGTGACCTGGACGACATGTTTTCTTATTTTCCAATGAACATGGGGCAGCAGTGCTGAATTCTCTCTTTGTAGGTAAACTGTGGCCACTGGGGGCTTAGTGTCTCCCCGTGTCGCTGTGAAGACATTTGGTCATCCTCCACTTTTCGTGGTGTTTCTTGCTGCTCCACAGTGAGTTTGATATTTGCTTTACAAAATACAAGGAGTTCAACTGGGACACAGTGCTGCAGGGAGTTCTGTCACTTGTGGTGGCTTAGAGTCTGCAGGAGAATGCACCATCCAGGCTTCTATCACTCATTGCTTGCTACATTGCCCCCTTTTCCATTGCAACCCAATTCTGAACATTGCCCTGAAACCTCTCTATATAACAAGGTGCCTTTACATAAATGGGTCTGCTGGCTGCTGCAAGTCAATCACATGCTATTTGGAAGCCAATGGCAGATCCACATGGCCCCACCACAGATGTTTTGTCACACACCTGCCCACAACTGCTCAAGGCGCACTACTCAGAAGGTTCCAACTTACTGGCATCTCTGTTCTATGCCATTTTCATGAAACCCAGTAAATCAAGGCCCAGTCTGGTACACTCATGATGAGCATCAGGAGATCTAACTGTTCTCCAGTGCCACCTGGTCATGGGAATTTTAAAAATTTCATGGTATTTATCTAGCCATTTTTCAAAGAGGAATTTGGAGCCACAGTGGGTTTCAATTCATTCATGAACCATTAAATGTTGTGGAAGCTCATTTCAATGAAAGATCTGGAGAACTCTCACAGGCAATGCTTCCCAAAGAGTGGCCTAAAGGTCACATGAGTCCAGGCCCATTGAGGTCTACAATGTGAGGTCCATGGGTGTTTTGACTCTCAAATATGCCTGCCAAGTCTTTCAGAATAAAATCCGGGTATATCCTGGCTGACATTCTCAGTGCTTTGTGGAAAGCCACCCTGGGCTTAGATCTCAGTTTCAAAGGGCAAGTCTAATGCGTGGCCTCCTAAAATCCCAACACAATTCATGTGAATACTTCTCTGAGGTCAGTTCCAGAACTCAGTCTCTAAGGTGAATCAAACCCGAGTTAAAGCCCAGGTGGACCCAGTCTTATCTTCCAACAGCCAAATAAATGACCACAATTAAATCCAAAACACTCCCACATTGCCCTCATCTTCTTCCATATAGACACTCATCATTACCTCTGGCTGGAGGTTTCCATGAGGGGTAAAGCACAAGACAGAGTCTGAAATAATCTAACTTGCCCTCATTTGCCTAAAGTCAGTGTGACCTGGACACCCTTCCTGTAAACAAGGAGTGATTTAATAGGCCTGCCACTAATACTGCTCTGCTTATCCAATTTGAGGCCTACTGACTGTCATGTATAGATTCTTTATGTGATTTGGATTCATTAGAAAACCCAAGCACATATGGGCTAGCCTCTGCAGGGCTTTGAAGAACTCGATTAATTCAAAGGATCCCCAAATTCACTTGTTGGAGGTCAGGAACCTAACAGAGAAAGGCAATAAACTTCATCTACAATGACTGATTTTTTAGACATTTTGGTTTTGGATGAACACATGGGATCTTTCTTAAGATCCATTAGGCGCTGAATATCTAAGACACAGCCTCACACACGGCCAAGAGGCTGATTCACACACATATCTCTCAAAGCATTTTAGCAAACAGCCACAGGTGATGCCCATTCATTTCCATTTGAAAACTGTTTTCTTCAGGATTCACAAAGGGGTGGCCTGAGGCAAAGACCTTCCTGACATTCAGGGCAACAGAGGAATAGGGAAGCAAAAGGCCCAAAGCCGGTTTTCTCCACTGAGACTTTCCTTGTCACACTGATATCTGAGTTTTCTGAGATGCTCCCTTTCCTTTCAGCTATAGAATACATTGGCCATGTCACAGAGGTTGGAGGTGGTACATAACTTGGACAAAAAACCATGAGCCTACTCTGGAGAGTGGCCAGATTCAGAAAGAAAACAGGAACTTAGGAAGATAGTACGTGTTGCCCATTGATAAGGCAAGTCACAGTCCATTCATAAATTAGGCAGGATAAATGCTGGAATTCTTTCTACTAGACAGGACACATCCATAGATGAATTCTCTTTTCTAATGAATACAACCACGGACACAGAGAGTTACACAGATATAGAAACACTCACATTGTCAAAGGAATTACTAGACACAGTCCACTCCAAACCCAACAAACTGCCTTTCCTACTTATTCTCAGAACATGAGAAAAAACCACACACTCACTCCCACACCCACAAAGACACCTCCTTCCCCCAAGTAATTCTGTGACTATCCTGAGTGTCGTCTGACTGGTAGGCCATACTATGTACCCCCAAATGGCCTGTCCTGTCTCAGATATGGTCTCCTTGGCCAAATCTGTGACGTTGTCAGGAGCCAGAAATGGGAAAGTACCTTTTTCTCAGGAAAGGCCACTCTACAAAGCTCTCCTGGCATTTGGCCATCCTCACATCAGTAGGTTCCAGGAAACACTGATTCTGTCCTTGGTAAATCCAAACAAGTGACCTCAATGGGACTGGGACTGGGACTGGCTCTGGTTGCCTGGCTTCTGCACACAAGTTCAGAGAGTTCCATCACCAAGGAAGAGAGGTGAGATCACTTAATTCAGGTAGTGAATGAGGACACTGCCTTGGCAATCACTTTGTCCTAACAGTTGCTTCCAAGGGTCCCATGAGATAGAGGCTGCCCCTACTTCCTGTGACACTTTCACAAGTTAGAATGGTGAATCAACCATAGGCACCCAGGAACAGCTCTCCACACAGGCCTGGTTTGGTCCATTTTCTCTACATTGAGAACAGAGAGGCTCATTAAGATACAACCCTTCATCCTGACCAGGTTGTTTGCAATGGAAGATGAGTTTTGCTCTTTAAGGTCCTTCATAGCTGCCTATATCTTCTCCAGGGATCACATCTGCATGGACCTTTGAGTTTTTCAGCATATGGAATATCCCCTACATTCCTGTATTGTAAGACCAACACTGTCCCTGGTCTTTTGTTAAGTGAGATTGTGGGAACAGTGTGTGTTTAGGGTTTAATAACATGTTTGATTTGGGTTAGGAATCATTCTGCTGGATGAATAATGGTATTGGGAACCTGTGATATTTATTAAAACATAGACATAAAATATAAGTATGAAAACAGAAATCTAGGTAAGATTTGAAGCTCAGAAGGGCATTGAGCTGTTGATTGTGATACTTAGCTTTGAATTATGTTCCGCATATATGTCTCAGATAAATCGATAATCAATGGCATAGGACCTTGTACCTTGGATGATTGAATGGAAAAGAGAACTTTCACTCAAACAGGGAAACTCAGTAAGATTAGGAAGATAGTCAGTAGCTTTCAGAAGAAGAGTGAGTACAGGATTTGGACCAAAAATTCTTTATCAATAGGGTTTCGCTTAGAGAGTGAAAGTAAATATCATCACATGTGAAGAGTCACTCACATGGTGAACTGGGGAAAATATTTAGGAAAACAGACATCAATAGAGACATTAGGAAATCAGGCAAAGTATAGAGTGAGTGATAGGATTAGACATTATTAACTGCATTTAGGTTGAATATATAATTTTAGGAAGAAACAAATACGTAGTCACCAATAGGATTGATATTTGTGACTATTAGGCAAACTGGACCTGGATGTTTTTAGGAATCCATGTTCAGTTTCCATTTAGGCTTTGGTACAATCATAAGTGTGACTTTTGCTTTTTGTGTCCAGAATATTACTGTGATACAATGTATATGTAGATAAGGTGACCTGAGTATTTCTTCCACCATTTCTGGGAGCAATATTTTGAAAATGTATAAATTAGTATTCGGGGAACAAACAGGTGCACTCTTTGTCTTTGAATATGGAGAATATGCATGTATAGACCATACTGTGAATAAATAATATAACTGGTTCCAACTTCAAATAATGGATTGAATTGAAATGTGAAAATATACAGGAAATCTTATATTGATATACAACCATTCATTCCAACCCGTTTTACATCTAATGGTAATATGAGGATTATGGTTTATCATGAAGAGTGTGTGAGTTTTGCTTAAAATTGATTATGGAAATTGAAAATATTTTTTTTGGAAAAAAGTCTCATAAAAAGACCAGTCAAGAAACCTGGAGAAATACATGTGTTCTGAAGCAGGAAGTGACTGAAAGTGAAACAAATGCTTATAAATTTGTGAAATTGTAGATGAAATACATATCCTCTGATGTGCATTCACTGAAGGAATAGTAATGTACCAGTGTTGAGTAAAAATGAACCTCAAAATAAACATCATGTCCCATAGGAATCTTCTTGCATTGATGTTAAACTGAGTCAGTTAATGTAGAAATATTAGGATTTGAATGCACCATTCACTGAATTTAGTTTTCAGTCCTAAGAAACAAATATGTATTTCAGGTGGATGAATATTTCTGAGAATAATCTTGTGAAAATTTGATTATAATTCCACATACATGAACATGAATGAATTTGAAAATTTGATTATAATTCCACATACATGAACATGAATGAATTTTGGGACTGTACATAAGACACATCTATTTCATATTTTGAAATATATGGAGAGTGTGCATATATATATATATATATATATATATATATATATATATACAAGAGTGTGTATACACACACACACACACACAAAACAGACATTAAAAAGTAGCAATATATATGCCAATTGAAATTCTTCATGAAATATATATCATCCACAGATCCAAAAATCTTCATTTTACTGAGCGTGGATTTATGTGTAATATTGTTTAACTAGGATGCTCACCCATAGCTTAAATTTTCAGTTACAACATCGTTTAGAAGGAGTGATCTCTTCTCATAATTTGTATCTGCCAATCAGCAACCTCACAAAAATGTACGTGTGATACCAGGTAGGATTCTATATGTGCATATAAAAATACATGTGCTGAATATGCTACAGAGAAAGGGATACAGGAATTCACATATTTGTCAACTTTAAAAACACATCGAGAGAGGGAGGGGCAGATCTGCCAATCGCTCCTTCAAGGTAGGCGGACCTGCGACCCACCGGCTGAACAGGACCAGTGGCCCGCCACCGTGGAAAACACATCGCCCTGGTTGGGGGAGGGGCAATGCCGCCGGGCCTGCAAGGTAGGCAGACCTGTGACCCACAGCAGGACAGGCCCAGCAATCTGCGGAGGGGCAGAGACGCCCTCTGCGCCTGCAAGGTAGGTGGACCTGCAACCACCGACAGACCAGGCCTATGGCCCGCCAGCATGGTAGACACATCGTCCCGGTTGGGGGAGGGGCGGAGCAGCCACAGGCGCCTGCAAGGTAGACAGACCTGCAAGGGACAGACAAAACAGACCCAGTGGCCCGCGGATGGTCAAAGCTGCCGCCCACGCCTGCAAAGTAGCCCGACTTGCGACCCACTGGCAGAACAGGCCCAGTGCCTGCAGAGGGGCAGAGTTGCTGCTCGCACCTTCAAGGTAGGCGGACCAGCTACCGACTTACAGAACAGGCCCAGCAGCCTGCTGGTGTGGTAGACACATTGTCCCAATTGTAGGAGGGGCAGAGCCACCACCCGTGCCTGCGAGGGAGACTTTGAAACTATACAAGAGCAATATAAATATATAGGGGAAAAATTCAATAACACAACAGTTTCACCAAGCAGAAAGGAATATGAACAGTATGAAAAGACAAGGAAAGAAAGGACCATAAGCAATGCAGGTAAAGTCAATGTTAGAAGAGGTAATATCTGCAGAAGATGGAATGTCAGATAAAGAACTCAGGATATACATGCTTCAGATGATCTGGAGTCTCAAGGAAGACATTAGAGAGCAAAATCAGACAATGAAAGATCACCTTGATAATGAATTACATAAAAAAAATCCAAGAAGCATAAGATCAACTATACAGGGAGATAAAGATTATAAAATCAAACAAACAGAAATCCTAGGAATGCAGGAATCAATAAACCAACTTAAAAACTCAATTGAGAATACTACCAGCAGAGTAGAACACTTAGAAGATAGAACATCAGAGAATGAAGACAAATTATTTCAACTTGAAAAGAACACAGACAGCTCAGCAAGACTTTTAAGAAACCATGAGCAGAACATCCAAGAAATATGGGATAACATAAAAAGACCAAACTTAAGAGTCATTGGGATACAGGAAGGTATAGAGGTCCAAACAAAAGGAATGAGCAATATATTCAATGAAATAAAGGAGAAAACTTCCCAGACTTGTAGAATGAGACAGAATCGCAAATCCTAGAAGCTTACAGGATGCCAAATGTGCAAAATCATAAGAGATCCACACCTAGACATACTATAATGAAGATGCCCAACATACAGAAAAAGGAGAGAATTTTAAAAGCTACAAGATAAAGGAAGCAGATTACATTTAGTGGTAAACCAATCAGGATAACAGCTGATCTTTCAACACAGATTCTGAAAGCTAGAAGATCCTGCAATAATATTTTTCAAACACTGAAAGAAAATGGGTTCCATCCAAGAATTGTGTATCCAGCGAAATTAAGCTTCAGGATAGAAGATGAAATTAAAACTTTCCACGATAAACAAAAGTTAAAAGAATTTGCAGCTAGAAAACGATTTCTTAAAAACATCCTTGACAAAACATCACAGGAAGGGGAAATGGAAAATAACAATGAAAACCAACAGTGAGAGGTAGAGGAGTAAAGGGGGGAAAATAATCAAGGAGGAAAACAAACCATGTTTAGTAACATAAATATACAAATATGGCTGGAAGAACAACCCATATCTCAATAATAACCCTAAATGTTAATGGCTTAAACTCACCAATTGAGAGACACAGGCTAGTAGAATGGATCATAAAACAAGACCCAACAATATGCTGCCTACTGGAGACACATTTGTTAGGAAAAGATATACATAGACTGAAGGTGAAAAGTTGGGAAAAATCATATCACTCATATGGACTTCGGAAACAAGCAGAAGTGTCCATACTCATATCAAATAAAATAGATTTCAAGCCAAAGTTAATCAAAAGGGATAAAGAGGGACACTACATACTGCTCAAGGAAACCATACACCAACAAGACAAAACAATCATAAATATATATGCCCCAAACATTGGTGCAGCTATGTTCATCAAACAAATTCTTCTCAAGTTCAAGATTCTAATAAACCAATATACAATACTCATGGGAGACTCAAACACACCTCTCTCACTACTGGACTGATCTTCCAAACAAAAGTTGAATAATGAAACTATAGAACTCAATAACACAATTAATAACCCAGACTTATGATATATATATATAGAATATACCACCCAACATCAAGCAGTTACACTTTTTTCTCAGCAGCACATGGATACTTCTCAAAAAATAAATCATATATTATGTCACAGAGCTACTCTTAGACAATATAAAGGAGTAGATATAATACCAGGCATCTTATCTGATCATAAGGAAATGAAACTGAAAATCAACAATGAAAGAAAGAAGGAAAAATCATGTATCACATGGAGAATGAAAAATAGTTTACTGAATGATCAATGGGTTATAGAAGACATCAAGGAGGAAATTAAAAAATTCTTAGAGATAAATGAAAACACAGACATTACATATCAGAATCTATGGGACACATTGAAAGCAGTTCTAAGAACAAAATTCATTGCTTGGATTTCATTCCTTAAAAAAAGGAAAAAAAAAAAGACAAATAAATGATCTCATACTTCATCTCAGAATCCAAGAAAAAGAAGAGCAAAACAACAGCAAAAGAAGTAGAAGCCAAGAAATAATTAAAATCAGAGCTGAAATTAATGAAATCGAAACAAAGAAACAATTGAAAAAATTGACAAAACTAAAAGATGGTTCTTTGAAAAAATAAATAAAATCGACCAACCCTTAGCCAAGCTAACAAAGAAAAGAATAGGGAGAATTCAGTATCACAACAGATAGTTCAGAAATACAGAAGATAATCCGAAATTATTTTGAATTCTTATTCTTCAATAAAATAGAAGATAGTGAAGGCATTGATAAATTTCTCAAGTCATATAATCTGCCCAGATTGAGTCAGGAGGATATAGGCAACCTAAACAGACCCATAACAATTGAGGAAATAGAATAAACCATCAAAAGACTACCAACTAAGAAAAGCCCAGGACCGGATGGGTATACAGCAGAGTTTTACAAAACCTTTAAAGAGGAACTAATACCATTACTTTTCAAGCTATTTCAGGAAAAATGCAAAAATCCTCAATGAAATTGTGGCGAATCGGATACAAAAACATATTAAAAAAATTGTGCACCATGATCAAGTAGAATTCATCCCTGGGATGCAAGGCTGGTTCAATGTACAGAAATCAATAAATGTTATTCATCACATCAATAGACTTAAAAATAAGAACCATTTGATCATCTCAATAGATGCAGAAAAAGCATTCGACAATGTACAGCATCCCTTTATGTTCAAAACTCTGGAAAAACTAGGGATAACAGGAACATACCTCAATAATGTAAAAGCAATCTATGCTAAGCCTCAGGCTAGCATCATTCTGAATGGAGAAAAATTGAAGGCATTCCCTCTAAAATCTGGAAGAAGATAGGGATGCCCTCTCTCACTACTTCTGTTCAACATAGTTCTCGAAACACTGGCCAGAGCAATTAGAGAGATTAAAGAAATCAAAGGCATAAAAATAGGAAAAGAAGAACGTAAATTATCACTATTTGAAGATGACATGATTCTATACTTAGCAGACCCAAAAAGGTATACAAAGAAACTATTAGAGCTAATAAATGAATTCACCAAAGTGGCAGGATATAAAATCAATACGCATAAATCAAAGGCATTCCTGTATATCAGCAACAAATCCTCTGAAATAGAAATGAGGACAACCACTCCATTCAAAATATCCACACACACACACACAAAAAAAAAATACTTGGGAATCAACCTAACAAAAGAGGTGAAAGACTTATAAAATGAAAACTACAGAACCCTAAAGAGAGAAATAGAAGAAGATCTTAGAAGATGGAAAAATATACTATGTTCATGGATAGGCAGAACTAACATCATCAAAATGGCAATATAACCAAAATTCTCTATATGTTAAATGCAATGCCAATCGGGTCTAAAAGCATGCAATGGAGGAAGGATAGCATCTTCAACAAATGGTTCTGGGAAAACTGGAAATTCATATGCAACAAAATGAAACTGAATCCATTTCTCTCGTCATGCACAAAAGTTAACTCAAAATGGATTAAGGAGCTTGATAGCAAATCAGAGACACTGCATCTGATACAAGAAAAAGTTGGCTATGATCTACATACTGTGGGGTTGGGCTCCTAATTCCTCAATAGGACACCCATAGCACACGAGTTAATAACTAGAACTAACAAATGGGACTTACTCAAACTAAAAAGTTTTTTCTCATCAAAAGAAAAAATAAGAGAGGTAAATAAGTAGTCTACATCCTGGGAACAAATCTTTACTCCTCACACTTCAGATAGAGCCCTAATATCCAGAGTATACAAAGAACTCAAAAAATTAAACAATAAGAAAACGAATAACCCAATCAACAAATGGTCCAAGGACCTGAACAGACACTTCTCAGATGAGGACATACAATCAATCAATAAGTACATGAAAAAATGCTCACCATCTCTTGCAGTCAGAAAAATGGAAAACAAACCCACCCTAAGATACCATCTCACTCCAGTATGATTGGCAGCCATTATGAAGTCAAACAACAAGTGCTGCCGACGATGTGGGGAAAAGGGTACACCTGTACATTGCTGGTGGGACTGCAAATTGGTGCAGCCAATTTGAAAGAAGTATGGAGATTTCTTGGAAGCTAGGAATGGAACCACCATTTGACCCAGCTATTCCCCTTCTCAGTGTATTCCGTAAGACCTAAAAAGTGCATGCTGCATTGACACTGCTACATTGATGTTCATAGCAGCACAATTCAAAATAGAAAGAGTGTGGAACCAACTTAGATGCCCTTCAATAGACGAAGGAAAAAAAATGTGGCATTTATACACAATGGAATAATACTCTGGATTAAAAAATGTCAAAATCATAGAATTTGCCGGGAAATAGATGGCATTAGAACAGATTATGCTAAGTGAAGCTAGCCAATCCCTAAAAAAAAAAAAAAAACAAATGCCAATAGTTTTATTTGATATAAAGAGAGTAACTAAGAACAGAGTTGGGAGGAAGAGCATGAGAAGAAAATTAACATTAAACGGGGGTGAGAGGTGGAAGAGAAAAGGAAAGAGAAGGAAAATTGCATGGAAATGGAAGGAGACCCTCATGGTTATACAAAATTACATACAAGAGGAAGTTAGGGGAAAGGGGGGAAAAAACCAAGGGGGAGAAATGAATTACAGTAGATGGAGTAGAGAGAGAAGATGGGAGGGGAGGGGATGGGGGATAGTAGAGGATAGGAAAGACAGCCGACTACAACAGACACTACTATTGCAATACGTAAAACAGTGGATGTGTAACAGATGTGATGCTGAAACCTGTATACGGGGTAAAAATGGGAGTTCATAACCCACTTGAATCAAAGTGTGAAATATGATATGTCAAGCAATAGGTAAAGTTTTGAACAACCAACAATAAAAATTAAAGGAAAAAAACACATAGAGAACTATTTCAATGAAAAATGGACTAGATATATAACACCTACCCTTTATCATGCAAAAGGCAAGTCCAACTATACACCATGCTTCCTCTGAACGGCTTGTATTTCTATTCTGTTTGTGTTATTATTCTCCATCATAGTAGGATTAGTAGTCAGAGTCTAGTAGGGTATGGGTTAGTGTCAGGGATTCAGTATTTTGAATGGAAAAAAGGAAAATGAATCCAATGTGCATGCAAATATGGGCTACACAATAAATTTCCCACTCTCATCCAGAACAATGGCTTCACATTACCTTCGCCTCAAATAAGACGCAATTAGAGGAGAAGAGTTGGAAAATCTGTGAATATATATCTGGAATGGAAAATTCAAAGGAGTTCACAACCTTGGATGTGGTAGAGGAGTTTCCAAATGTAAGGGACAAGGTAAACACTCCACATACTTGTAGCTCTTCTGGCCTAAAGTCTTCTTGAGAAACTGCCTCTGATGTTGGGAACTCAAAATATATGTTGTTGTCAGGAGCTTTAGCTTTCTTTCTAGTGAGACCATCAGAGCTGGGTCTACATCTATGTGACCTGGAGGACGTGGTTTCTTATTTTCCAATGAACACTAGGCTACAGTACTGAATTCTCTCTTTGTAAGTAAACTGTGACCACTGGGGTCTAAGAGTCTCCCCGTGTGGACTGTGAAGGCATTTGGTCATTCTCCACTTTTCGTGGTGTTTCTTGCTGCTACACTGGGAGATTGGTATTTTCTACACGAAATACAAGGAGTTGAACTGGGACACAGTGCTGAAGGGAGTTCTGTCATGTGTAGTGGGTCATGGACTGCAGGAGAATGCACCAACCAGGCTTCTAGCCCACATAGATTGTCCCCTTGTCCATAGCAACTTGATTATGAACATTGCCCTAAAAATTCTCCATATACCAATATGCCTTTACATATAAGGGTTTCCTGGCTGCACCACGTCAGTCACATGCCATTTGGAAGCAATGGCAGATCCACATGGCTCCATCACGGATGTTTTATCACAAACCTGCACACCAAAGCTTGCGCCTACAATTGAGGAGTATCCAACTTACTGGCATCTCTGTTCTACACCATTTTAATGAAACTCAGTCAATAAAGGCACTCATGATCAGCAATAGGGCATACAAAGGTTCTCCAGTGCCACTTGGTCATAGGAATTTCAAAAATTTCATGGTATTTATCTAGCCATTTTTTAAGGTGGAAGTTGGAGGCACTGTGGGTTTCAATTCATTTAGGAACCATTAAATTGTGAGGAAGCTCATTTCAATGAAATCTCTGGAGGACACTCAAAGGCAAGTCTTCCCAAAGAGTCGCCAAAAGGTCACATGAAGCCAGGCCCATTGAGGTCTACAGTGTGAGGTCTATGTGTGTTTTCACTATGGCTGCCAAGTCTTTCAGAATAAAATCTTGTGATATCCTGGGTGAGATTCCCAGTGTTCTGTGGAAAGCCAGCCTGGGCCTAGGTCTCAGTTTCCAAGAGCGAGTCTCATGTGTGGCCTCCTAAAATCTCAAAACAATTCATGCCAATACTTCTCTGAGTTCAGTTCCATAACTCAGTCTCTAAGGGGAATCACACCAGATTTCAAGTCCTGGTTGACCTACTCATCTCTTCCAACCCCAACACAAATGACCAAAATTAAACCAAAACATTCCCACATGACCCTCATCTTATTGCATATAGACACTCATCTTAACCTCTGGCTGGAAGTTTCCATGAAGGACACAGCCCAAGACAGTGTCCAAAATAGGCTTCCTTGCCCCTTATTTTCCTAATGTCAGGGTGGCCTGAACACCCTTCCTGTAACCCAGGAGTGATCAAATAGGCCTGCTGTAATACTGCTCTGCTTCTCCAATTTGAGGCCTACTGACAGTGGGGTTTAGAATCTTTATGTGAATTGGAGTCATAAGAAAACACAAACACCACTGGGCTAGCATGTGCAGGGCTTTGAAGAAATCATTTGACCCAAATGATCCCTATTCTCACTTGATGGAGTTCAGGAACCTTACAGTGGAAGGCAAGAGACTTTATCCTCAATGACTCCTCTTTTGGGCATTTTGGTTTTGGATTCACACATGGGATCTTTCTTTATATCAATCAGGTGCTAAGAATCTAAGCCACAGCCTCACACAGGGCCAAGAGGCTGATTCAGACACACCCCTTTCTAAAGCAATTAGGCAAAGAGCCACAGGTGAGGCCCATTCATTTCCATTTGAAAAGTTTTTTGTTCAGGCTTCACGAAGGTGTGGCCTGAGGCAAAGAAATTCCTGACATACAGGGGAATAGAACAAAAGGTAAGCAAAAGGCCCAAAGCACGGTTTTTCCACTGAGACTTTACTGGTCACACTGATATCTGAGTTTTCTTAGTTGCTCGCCATTCCCTTCAGCTATCCAGTACATGGCCATGTCACAGAGCTTGAAGGTGGTACTTCTCTTGGACACAAAACCATGAGCCTATTCTGGAGAGTGGCCAGAATTTAAAAATAAAACCAGAACTTAGGAAAATAGCAGGTGTTGCCCATCGATAAGGGAAGCCGCAGTGCATTCATATATTCGGCTGGATAAATGCTGGGAAGCTTTCTACCAGACAGGACACATCCATTCATGCATTCTCTTTTCTAATGTCTACAACCAAGGACACAATGGGATACACAGACATAGAAACACTTGCTTTATCAAATCACTTATTAGAAACAGTTCACTCCAAACCAAACAAACCGCCATTCCTACCTATTCTGAGAACATGAGACAAAAGCACAAACACACACCCACACCCACAAAGCACCTTCTTCCCCCAAGTAGGTCTCTGACTATCCGGAGTGTCCTCTGACTATTGGGCCAAACTATGTTCCCCCGAAATTGCCTGTCCTGTTTCAGATCTGGTTTCCTTGGCCAACTCTGTAAAGTTGTCAGGAGGCAGCGGTGATCCACTACCTGCTTTCTCAGGAAAGGCCACTCTTCAGAGCTTTCCTGGCTTTTGGCAATCCTCATATCAGTAGGTACCAACAAAGACTGATTCTGTCCTTGGTAAATCCAAAGAAGTGAGACCACTGCTACTGGGACTGGAATGGGATTTGGGTGCCTGGATTCTTTGATCCCAAATTCAGAGAGTTCTATCACCAAGGATGTGAGGTGAGGTCTGAGGTCACTTCCTTTAGGAACTGAATGAGCTCACACCATTTGCAACCACTTTGTCCTAACAGTTGCTTCCAAGGGTCCCCTGAAATGAAGGCTGCCCCTGCTTCCTGTTACAGTTTCACGAGTTTGAATGGTATATTAACCATAGGCAACCGGGAACAGCTCTCCACACAGCCTGGTTTGGTTCTTCTTCTCTACATTAAGAAGAAAGAGGCTGATTCAGACATATCCCTTCATCCTGACCAGGTTGTTTGCAAGAGAAGATGACTTTGGCTCACTCAGTTCCTTCATAGCTGCCGACAACTTCTCCAGGGATCATTTTTACATGTACCTTTGAGTTTCTTAGCAATAGGAAGTTCCCCTACATTCCTATATTGTAAGACCTACTCTGTCCCTGCTCTTCTGTAAAGTTATATTGAGGGAACAGTGTATGGTTAGGGTTAATAACAGGTTCAATTTGCATTAGGAATCATTCTGCTGGATGAATAATGGTATTGGAAACCTGCGATATTTACAACAATATATAGGTGAAACATAAGTATGAAAACAGAAATCTATTTAAGATTTGAAGCCCAGAAGAGCATTGGGACCTTGATTGTGATACTGAGCTTTGATTTATTTTCTGCACAGATGTCTCAGATACATCAATATACAATGGCAAAGTTCCATGTATTTTGGATGATTGATTGTCAAAGAGAACTTCCAGTCAAAAAGGGATAATCAGTAGGATTAGGAAGATAGTCGGTAGGTTTAGAAAGGAGAGTGAGCATAGGATTTGGACCAAAAGTTCTTTAGCTATAGGGTTTCGGGTATAGAGTGAATGTAAATGTCACCACATGTGAAGAGTCAGTCACAATGATGAACTGGGGAAAATATGTAGGAAAGCAGATATCAATAGAGACATTAGGAAATCTGGCAAAGTGTAGTCGGTAGCGAAAGGTTAATATAATAGGTACTTATCACTTCCTGTTTTCTGTATGCTTAATAAAACACTGTTGAAATCTTGAGAACTGTTTTCTAATCTTGTTCCCAGAATGTTCTGTCCTCAACTGCCAAACTGCAGAAAGTACTTCCTCACCCAGTTGCCCACAAACAGCTCACTCGCCCGGACCCATCAATAAACATCCTGCCCTGCCCTCTCAAATGAAAGTATATAAGCTCTGCTTAAGCTGTTCTCAGGGCTCTCTGCTCTATTCAAGTGAACTCTGAGCCCCAGCATGCTGGACCCATAATAAACCCTTTGCTTTTGCATGAGACAGTCTCTTGGTGGTTTCTTCCCCGGACGCTCGCCCGACCTTTACATATGGAGGTTCCACTGAGATCCAGCAGCGGCAGATGAAAGACCCCAACGGGCTCCTCTCGGGGTATGTAAGGCACCTCTTTCTGGTTTCAGGTTTCAGGTTAGGGCTTGGCAAAATGGCTGTTGATGAAGAGTGTGAGCTCTCTCCGACGATGGCTGACAGACATGTCATAGAGCCACAGGCCACGTCACTGGGGGACTCCCCAGAGAACTCGGGAAATCGAGGAACAATAGTCTCCTCAACTCAGTGATATTTTGTTTCAGATTCGGCATATCCAGCCCATCAGGTTTTGCCGGCTACTCAGTCCTGGTCTCAGTGTTGGACGTCCATTGCCTGTCTTTATTGTTTTGTCTTGTCTGTGTCGTGTGTCGTTGCTTTTACTGATTGTTTATCTTTCATAATGGGATAGAGCACTTCAATGCCTCTTTCCCTGACCCTTGATCATTGCACCAAAGTCCGCTTAAGGGCTCAGAATCTTTCTTTTTCAGTAAAACGCTGGACCTGGCAGACTCTCTGTGCCTCAGAATGGCCCACCTTTGGATTCAGATAGCCCCTAGAAGGATCTTTCTACTTCCCACTAATTTAAAAAGTCAGAGATATTGACTTTCAGCCAGCGCCACATAGACATCAGGATCAAGAGACATATATCTTAACTTTTCAGGACATCTGCAATTCTCCTCCTCCATGTGTGAAGCTTTTCCTTGCCCCTGCCCCCACTCCTACTCCTTCCCTCATGCTCTCTCAAACCTTCTGCTCCTCCTCCTCCTTCAACCTCTGTTCTCCCTGAGTCACAAGATTTGACTCTACTGGACTCTCGTCCTACTACTTATTCCCTGCCCTCGTCCCCCAACCCCCAACACCCTCTAAGTAATTCCCCTGCTGCTGACTCAGCCTGTACACCATTGGAGGAAGCTAAGCGAGCCCAGCGCACTCCAAATAACTCCCCTGCAGCAAACACACCCTCTCCTCCCCTGGAGGATGCTGGCCCGGCTAAAGGAATTTGCCGGCGTTGAATGATTGAAATCCCTGGAACTCCCGTGATGCTCCCTCTCCATTTCTAAGGAACAATGATTGATGACAACCATGGGGGAAAAGTGCAAGCCTACCAGTTTTTACCTTTCTCCTCTTCAGACCTAAATAACTGGAAAAATAACAATCCCCCTTTTACTGAGGACCCCACCTGGGTCTCAGGTGTGGTTGAATCATTGATGTTTTCACACCAGCCTACTTGGGATGACTGCCAACAACTCCTAGGGACTCTCTTCATGACAGAGGAACAAAAGAGAATCTTCCTGGATTCTAGAAAAAAATATTCTCGGACCAGATGGGTGACCGACAAAACTTCCCAACATATGCAAAGCCGCCTTTCCCTTGCACAGACCCAACTGGGACCCCAAAACCTGTGAAGGTAATGAGCATCCTTCCTCTTATTGCCGGGCTCTAATAGTGGGTATCTTAGTGGCCGCTAGGCGATCAACTATTTTGGCCAAGGTAAGAGAGATTATTCAAGGGACTTATGAATGTCCCTCCATGTTCCTACAGGGAATTATGGAGGCATATAAGAGATTTACTCCTTTCGATCCTCAGGCAGAGAATCAAAAGGCATCTGTCATGGTGGCCTTTATTGGGCAAGCTGTTCTGGATATTAAAAGACAGTTACAATGCTTAGATGGATTACAAGATATGACTTTGAGAGGTTTAGTCAGAGAAGCCAAGAAGGTATACTAAGAGAGAAACTGAGGAAGAGTATGGAGCAAAGGGAGGATAAAAGAAACAAAAGACAGACTAAGGCATTGACTAAGGTCCTGGTCACAACAACAAATAGACCAGAAATTAAGAAACATGGAGACAGGAAGGGACACCGGGGACCACACTAGAGGCCACCCCTGGCCTCAATTCAATGTGCCTACTCTAAAAAAAAGGACACTGGGCTAAAGAGTGCCCTAGAAAGAGACAGCCAGGCCAGCTGGACATTCTGACTCTGTAGGATTACTAAGAAAGTCGGGGCTCAGATCCTCTCCTTGAGCTCAGGTTAACTTTTGAAGTGGAGGGGACCCCAGTATACATTGAAGTGGATACAGGGGCAATATATTCTGCCTTTAAGGCCCCATTGGAACCTCTATCAAATAAAAGGTCTCTAATTCAAGGGGCTAATGGCAGTAAATATCAGGCTTGGACAACTAAGAGGACCATGGACCAGGGCAAAGGAAAAATCCATCACTCCTTCCTAGTAATCCCAGAATGCATGGCCCCATTGATTGGCAGAGATATGCTCACAAAGCTCTGGGCCAAAATAACTTTTAACCCTGAAGGCCCCCAAGTGGAATTTCTAAATCCTTCAGTAAAAACTCCTATAATCACGGCTCTAACTATGTCAGTAGAAAATGTACATCAAATCACTCACCTTGGTTCAAAGAAACTGCATTCATTTTTGAAGGATCAAAAACAGTTTTCCACTAACCGACTCACAGTGAAAGGAAACAACTGAATGGATAACAAAAGCCTGTTGGTTCCATCAATTGGTTAATTCTTACCCTTCCAAACTTCCTGCAGGAAAGCACCTACGAGGAACCAGACCAGGACAATTCTGGGAAGTGGACTTTACTGAAATTAAGCCACCAAGGAATGGACTTAAA
The DNA here is from genome assembly GCF_048772815.1 of Callospermophilus lateralis. Taxonomy (NCBI): domain Eukaryota; kingdom Metazoa; phylum Chordata; class Mammalia; order Rodentia; family Sciuridae; genus Callospermophilus; species Callospermophilus lateralis. The sequence continues at coordinate 86,798 of NW_027514407.1, forward strand.
TATCTCCTAGTCTTTGTAGATACATTTTCAGGATGGATTGAAGCTTTCCCCCCCAAAAAAAAGAAAAGAAAAAAAATGAAACAGCGCAAATGGTGGTCAAGAAGATTCTGGAAGATATTTTTCCAAGGTATGGCCTGCCTAAAGTAATAGGGTCTGATAATGGACCGGCGTTCGTGGCCCAGGTAACTCAGAGGTTAGCAAGGACCCTGGGGATTAATTGGAAATTACATTGTGTTTACAGACCCCCGAGTTCAGGACAGGTAGAAAGAATGAATAGAACCATTAAAGAGACCATAACGAAATTAAGCTTAGAGACCGGCATAAAAGATTGCACTATGCTCCTGCTTTATGTACTGTTTCATGCAAGAAATACTCAATCTATTTCTTTGTGTAACCTCACACCCTGTGAAATTCTCTATGGTGTCCCTCCTCCAGTAAGGGTCCTACCCCAACTCTAAGACCTAACGATTCCTTCCACACCCCCTTGCTTAACAGACTTAAAGCTCTTGAAAGAACTCAGAGACACCTGTGAAAACAGATGGCCACTGCCTACCAACCTGGGGATGAGGGGACTCTGCAGCGATATCAAATAGAGACTTCATCTATGTAAGACGACATCTGGTGTCATCCCTGGAACTCCCCTGAAAAGGACCATACCAGGTGCTACTTATAACACCTACAGGTTAAAGGTAGTCAAAATCACTTCCTGGATCCCTACCTTTCATCTCAAGCCTGTGCCCTGTCCAGACTCTGGCTGGAAACTGGAAAAGACTGGAAACCCTTTCAAATTGTGGATTCGCTGTGTGGATAAGGCTATAGACTCTCCCCTTGACCACCAGTAGTCCTAACCCTCATAAGCCTGTTCAGCAGCGATGTCTGATCACAAATCCTACTGGAAAGGAAGTATGGTCTATCTTGCATACAGCCCGCTTAGGGACCTGGTGGCCATCTCTCCAGCCAGACATTTGTCAGCTGCGTATAGGTCTTCCCTATTGGGATATCCCTAATGAAGAGGATCCCACTAAAATTCCATTAAATTCCTTCCATACCATAGATAATGGAAACAAACATTATTGATGTAGGGACACGCGAGCCAGATGCTGGTTGGCTAGCCTAGATTACTATGTTTGCCCAGTGTACTATCAAAGCCACAAACAGTCAAGGCTGTGTGCTGGAAACGCCAACATCTTCTGTAAGTCATGGGGATGTGAGCATACAGGGACTGCCACATGGAACCCAAACTCCTCATCAAATTCTGTACACAGCATTGGCCATATTACCAATTAGACAACCAAAACTGATGGCCCCCTGAGGGGTCTCTAGATCTTCAAATTCTGTGTGACCTTTTTAACTTCTGCAAGTGCTCAAAAGGGTGAAAGGAGATTCCTCTATGTGGAGGCCTTTTCTCTCCTTTGCTCACATCGTGAACTATGCTTCTCCAATACATGCTCACCCTCAGCCTTCTGCTCTAGACTCTCTGTTGTCACTCCCACATCATCAACTTGATTTCTCCCCTCCAATTACTATATTAAAAACCCAAACCTCCACCGTTTCTCAGACCATTGCCCCCTTGCTGAGGTAGCAGGTACTGAGGTAACCCTCCACTCACTCACTCCTCTCTTCTCCTGTCAGTGCCCACACTAGGTCCCACCAGGTCCTCTTACCAGCTAACCCAAAGCTCAAACCAGCTGAGAAGAGCCCTCAGACCCCTATCCAAGATGTAATGAAAATGGCCTTTAAAGTTGCTTTGTCATCACTGAAAACAGGTTACTAAGAATTTAAAGTCCCTTACAGGCTTTTTGGGATACTCACTCCCATCTCCCTCTCTGTTCTACCCGTTCTACTACTCATGTTTTTGGTGCTAGGAAGATCTCAAAACCCTTTTCCATTATTCTTTTACATCTCTCCTTCCTCATTCTCAGATCCAAAGAGCTGCGCTCAGCCCTGCATTTCCTGTCTTCCCCCTCTGTACCAGGCCCACAGGAAAGTCTTAACTGACCTTATCCAGAAGTTTTCACCATGGCTAACTTTAGGACTTTCAGCAAAAGAGTCCCTATAAAAGAGTTCAGTGTAGATAAACTTCCTCTTTTTGTGTTACCCTGGTCTACCTGGCAACTGGCTGAAAAAAATCAGCACTCCTGAGCTAGACACACCCTTACTAGTTTTTCACAACATATGTGATCAAGGCCTCTGGCCTTGAGCTGGGGCTTCATAGAGATGGCTATATTTGTAAGATGGATAAGTTGCAAACTGGGCTCCGTGGAAACAGCTGGCAGAGGGAAAAAAGGGGAAAAAAAAGCTCTCCCGCACCCAGGTGTCCTTGAAAATTTAACTTGCCCAGAACTGAGGAAAAATCAGAAACAAAAACTGCTCTTTGTGAACTTCTGCAGACTGTGAACTTCAGAGCCCCTTCCCTTACATGTTGGGTACAAAATTCTGAAACTACCTAAACTTGGGTTTCAGGGGATTAATTGATTACAACAGAAGCAATGCCCTCTGAATCTGGTTGCAACCAAATATGACTGTTTCCTTGTCTTTGGTGCTATCTTAGGTGCCTTGCCTTTTCCGTCCCTACAACAATATAATTCTATATACTTAAACGTTGTTTATGTTTTTATGAAATGGTCAACAGAAGTGATTAATTGTGTAATGGTGCAGATGTTTCCCAGAGTGCTCTATTATGACGCAGGTTCATTTGAAGATCAAATAGAGGGGCATACAACCCGGTTCAGGTGGGAACATATATCTCTCACCTTAGCCATTCTATTATGAATAGGAGTTGCTGCCCGGGTTCGCACAGGAACCACTGCCCTGGTCCATGGGACACAACAAATGACCCAATTAGAAGCAGCTATAGATCAAAACTTAAAGATATTAGAAAATTCCATCACAGCTTTGCAGGAATCTTTTACCTCTCTCTTTGAAGTTTGCTGGGAGCCATCAGCCAAGTAGGTATGACAAATTCCTTGCCAGCTTACTCCCATGCTGTCTAGTGGAAGGACTTCTGAAAGGTGACCTTGCTCAAGGACCAGGGCACGATCCGTGTTTAGGGTGTTCCCCTTTTAGAATAGGGCAGTTTAGCATAATAGGAGATTAGGGTGTTCCCCCTTTAGAATAGGGCAGTTTAGCATAATAGGAGATTAGGGTGTTCCCCCTTTAGAATAGGGCGTATCCTGCTGCTGAGTTCCTCTTGAGTGCTTAGGGTCAGACAGTATATTTTGGGAGACAGAAGCCCATGCAGAGTGGATTTGGGAGAGAGTGGATTTGGGCAGAGAACGTGGATTCCCCCAGAGCGTGTTTGTAGACGGCCGGTGTGAGTTCGGGAATAAAGAATTGCTGTTTGAATCTACAAGCTGTGTGGAGACTCGTGATTTGTGCCCAGCCAAAGACTGCGGCAGAAGTTGTTTTACAGAAAAGTCGAGGGTTGGACCTCCATTTCATGAGAGAAGGGAGCCTTTGTGCTGCATTGAGGAAAGAATGGTTTTTTTTTTTTTTTTTTTTTTTTTTTTTTTTTTTTTTTTTTTTTTTATGTCGACCATACTGGAGTTGTAACAAACTCTATGAGTAAATTAAAAAGATGCCTTGAAGAGCATCAAAGAGAGATAGAGACCCAAAATTGGTGGTTTGAGTCTTGGTTTACACAGTCCCCCTGGTTAACTACATTTTAATCAACCCTGGCCGGTCCAATAATAATCCTCATTTTATTGCTTACTATAAAACCCTGTTTCTCAACCATGTAATTTCTTTTCTCCAAGCTCAAATTGGACAAGTTAAACTTATGTTAATACCCCACTAGCATACATAAAATGTGACACCCCCCAACAATCACTTTTATGATTAAAAGTAGCCAGAAGAAGAAGTGGGGAATGAAATGTTAATAAAATATGTACTTGTCACTTCCTGTTTTTCTGTACGCTTAACAAAACACTGTTGAAATGTTGAGAAATGTTTCCTAATCTTGTTCCCAGAATGTGCTGTCCCCAACTGCCAAACTGCAGAATGTACTCCCTCACGCGTTTACACACAAACCGCTTACTCGCCCTGACCCATCAATAAACTTCCCTCCCTGCCCTCTCCAAGAAAATTATATAAGCTCTGCTTAAGATGTTCTCAGGGCTCTCTGCTCTATTCAAGTGAGCTCTGAGCCCCAGCTTGCTGGACCCCAAATAAACCCTTTCTGTTGCATGAGATAGTCTCTTGGTGGTCTCATCCTCTGACACTCGCCCTACATTTACTTGGATGATTGAATGTAGATGAGAACATCCATTCAAAAGTGATAGTCGGTAAAATTAGGAAGATAGTCAGTAGGTTTAGGAAGAAGAGTTAGTATAAAATTTGGAACAAAAGTTATTTAGCAATAGGGTTTCGGTTACAGAGTGAATGTAAATGTCAACACAAGTGAAGAGTCAGTCACAATGATAAATTGGAGAAAATATGTTGGAAAGCAGATATCAATACAGACATTACAAAATCAGGCAAAGTATAAAGTCAGTGATAGGATTAGACATTTTCAACAGGGTTGAGTTTGAATATATAATCTTAGGAAGAAACGAATATGTAATCATCAATAGGATTGATATTTGAAAGCATTAGGCAAATTGGAAATTGATGATTTTAGTAATCCATGTTCACTTTCCATTTAGGCTTTGGTACAAATAAAAGTTTGACCTTTGAATTTTGTGTCCAGAATATTACTGTGATAAAATGTATATATAGATCGGGTGACATAAGAATTTCTTCCACCATTTTGGGAGCAATATTTTGAAGACTTATAAATTAGTATTTGGGGTACAAACAGGTGTACCCTGTGTCTATGAATATAGAGATAATGCATGAATAGACCAACTGTGAATAAGTAATATAACTGGTTCCACTTTAAATGGTGGATTGAATTGATATCTGAAAATATGAAAAATCTTATATTGATATACAATCATTCATTCCAACAAGTTATACATCAATGTTAATATTAGGGTTATGGTTTATCATGAAGGGTGTGTGAGTTTTGCTTCAATGTGATTATGAAAATCGAAAATAATGTGTTTGGAAAAAAGAATCTTGAGAAGACCAGTTAAGAAATATGGAAGAATACATGTGTTCTAAAGTAGGAAGTGATTGAAAGTGAAAAAACGCCTATAATTTTGTCATCTTTTTGATGAAATATATATCCTATGATGTGCATAAACTGAAGAAATAGTAATGTACCAGTGTTGAATTAAAATGAACATCAAAATACACATCATGTTCCATTTGAATCTTCTTGCATTGAGGTTAAACTGGGTCAGTTACTCTAGATATATTAGGATTTGTATGCAACATTCACTGAAGTTAGTTTTCAGTACAAAAAACAAAGAAGCATTTCAGGTGGATGAATATTTCTGAGAATAATATTTAGAAAAGATCATCATAAATCCACATACATGAATATGAATGAATTAAGGGAGTGTATATTAAGATACAAATATTTCATATTTTGAAAAATCTGGAGAATGTGTGTATGTATATATATACACATATATATACATACACACAAACACATTAAAAACTCGCAATATATATGCTATTCGAAATTCATCATGAAATATTTATCATTCACAGATCTAAAATATTCATTTTACTGAACATGGATTTATGTATAATGTTGTAAAACTAGGAAGCTCATCCATTGGTTATATTTTCAGTTCCAACGGTGTTTAGGAGGAGTGATCTTCTCTCACAATTTGTATCTGCCAAGTCGTTCACCTCACAAGAATGTAGGTGTGGTACCAGGTAGGATTCTATATGTGTTTATTGCTGTTGCATTGGGAGTTTAGTAATTGCTTCATGGAATCCAAGGAGTTCAACTGGGACACAGTGCTGGAGCGAGTTCTGTCAGGCGTGGTGGGTCAGGGTATGCAGGAGAATGCACCAACCAGGCTTCTATCCCACATTGCTTGCCCCCTTAAACATAGCAACCTGATTGTAAACATTGCCCTGAAACCTCACCATATAACAAGATGCCTTTGCATAGGAGGGTCTGCTGACTGCACCATGTCAGTCACAAGCCATTTGGAAGCCAATGGCAGATCCACATGGCCCCACCACAGATGTTTTTCACACACCTGCCAACCACTACTCTAGGACAACTACTCAGCACCCTCCAACTTATTTTCATGAAACCCAATCAATCAAGGCACGGTCTGGTACACTCATGATCAGCAACAGAATGTCCAATGGTTCTCCAGTGCCACCTGGTCATGGGAAATTGAAAATTTTCATGGTATTTATCTAGCCATTTTTCAAGGATGAAGTTGGATGCACTGTGGGTTTCAATTCATTCAGGAACCATTAAATGTTGAGGAAGCTCATTTCAATGAAAGTTCTGGAGAATTCTCACAGGCAAGGCTTCCCAAAGAGTGGCCAAAAGGTCACATGAAGCCAGGGCCATTGAGGTCTAAAATGTGATGTCATTGTCTGTTTTGACTCTCAACAATGGCTTCCAAGTCTTTCAGAATAAAATCATGTGATATCCTGGTTGAGATCAGATTGCCCTGTGGAAAGCTACCCTGGGCCTTGATCTCAGTCTCCAAAGATGACTCTCATGCGTGGCTTCCTCAAATCCCAACACAATTCATGGCAATACTTCTCTGAGGTGAGTTCCAGAACTCAGTCTCTAAGGGGAATCACACCAGAGTTCAAGCCCAGGTGGACCCAGTCATCTCTTCCAACTGCCACACAAATGACCACAATAAAACCGATATTCTCCCACATGGCCCTCATCTTCTTCCATATTGACACTCATCATAACCTCTGGCTGGAGGTGTCCATGAGGGACGCAGCCCAAGACAGTGTCCAAAATAAGCTCCATTGCTCCTCATTTGCCTAAATTCGGGGTGGCCTGGACACCCTTCCTTTGTACCAGGAGTGATCAAAAAGGCCTGCCCGTAATACTGCACCACTTTTCCCATTTGAGGCCTATTGAGTGTCGGTTAAAGATACTTTATGTGAATTGGAGTGATGAGAAAACCTAAGCACCTACGGGATAGCCTCTGAAGGGCTTTGATGAACTCATCTGACCCAAATGATCCCTATTCTCACTTGATGGAATTCAGGAACCTTACAGAGGAAGGCAAGAGACTTCATCCACAATGACAGCTCTTTTTGCCATTTTTGATTTGGATGCACACATGGGATCTTTCTTTAGATCCATCAGGTGCTGAGAATCTAAGTCAAAGAATCACACTGGGCCAAGAGGCTGATTCAGACACAACTCTTTCCAAATCAATTAACGAAAGAGCCAAAGGTGAAGCCTATTTATTTCCATTTGAAAACTATTTTGTTCAGGATTCACAAAGGGGTGGCTTGAGACAAAGACTTCCTGACTCTCAGGGCAACAGAACAATAGGTAAGCAAATGGCCCAAAGCAGGGTTTCTCCACTGAGACTTTCCTGGTCAACTGATATCTGAGTTTTCTCAGATGCTCGTCATTTCCTTCAGCTATCCAGAACATTGCCTTGTCACAGAGCTTGGAGGTTGTACATAACTTAGACACAAAGCCATGAGCCTATTCTGGAGAGTGTCCAGAATTCTGGAAAAAAAACAGCAAATTAGGAAGGTAGCAGGTATTGCCCATCAATAAGGTAATCCACAGTCCATTCATAAAATGGGCAGGATGAATGCTGGGAAGCTTTCTACTAGACAGGACATATCCATTGATGCATTCTCTTTTCTAATGTCTACAACCACGGACACAGTGTGATACACAGACCCAGAAACACTTGCCTTGTCAAACGACTTACTAAAAACAGTTCACTCCAAACCAAACAAACTGACTTTACTTCCTATTCTCAGAACATGAGACAAAACCACAAACCCACACCCACACTGACAATGACACCTTCTTCCCCCAAATAGGTATGAGACTATCCGGAGTATCCTCCGACTGGTGGGCCATACTATGTTCCCCCAAAATGTCCTGTTCTGTCTCAGATCTGGTCTCCTTGGCCAACTCTGTGAAGTTGTCAGGAACCAGGAGTGAGCCGCTACCTGCTTTTCCAGGAAAAGCCCATCTTCCGAGCTTTCCAGGCATTTGGCCTCCTCACCTTAGGAGGAACCAAGAAAGACTGATTCTGTCCTTGGTAAATCCAAACAAGTGAGACCACTGGGACTGGGACTGGGACTGGATCTGGGTGCCTGGCGTCCTGGATCCCATGTTCAGAGAGTTCCATCAATAAGGAAGTGAGTTGAGGTCACTTTTTTCAGGAACTGAATGAGATCACTGCCTCGGCAACCACTTTGTCCTAAGAGTTTCTTTCAACGGTCCCATGAGATGGAGGCTGCCCCTACTTCCTGTGACACTTTCACAAATTAGAATGGTATATCAACCATAGGGAACCAGGAACAGCTTTCCACACAGTCTTGGTTTGGTCCATATTCTCTACATTAAGATGAGAGAGGCTGATTCAGAATCATCCCTTCATCCTGACCAGGTTGTTTGCGATGGAAGATGACTTTTGCTCTCTCAGGTCTTTCATACCTGCCTACATCTTCTCCAGGGATCATTTCTGCATGGCGCTTTGAGGTTCTCAGCAGATGGAAGATCCACTACATTCCTGTATTGTAAGATCAACACTGTCCCTGCTCTTCTGTAAACATGTTATTAACACAAACAGTGTATGGTTAGTGTTAATAACATGTTCCATTTGGGTTAGGAATTATTCTGCTGCATGAATAATGGTATTGGAAACTTGTGATTATTTTAAGAATATAGAGATGAAATATATGTATGAAAAAAGAAATCTAAGTAAGATTTGAAGCCCAGAAGGGCATTGGGCCCTTGATTGTGATACTTAGCGTTGAATTACATTCTTCACCGATGTCTCAGATAAATCAATACACAATAGCATAAGACCTTGTTACTTGAATGATTGAATGTAGAAGAGAACATCCAGTCAAAAAGGGATACTCGGTAGGATTAAGAAGATAGTTAGTATGTTTAGGAAGAAGAGTGAGTATAGGATTTGGAACAAAAGTTCTTTAGCAATAGGTTATTTATTAGAGTGTGAAAGTAAATGTCAGCACATGTGAAGAGTCAGTCACAATGATGAACTGGGGAATATATGTAGGAAAGCAGATAGCAATAGAGACATTATGAAATCAGGCAAATTATAAAGTGAGGGATAGGATTAGACATTTTCCATTGGGTTGAGTTTGAATATATAATTTTAAGAAGAAACACATGTGTAGTCACCAATAGAATTGACATTTGAGAGCATTAGGGAACCTGGACATGGATGTTTTTAGTAATCCATGTTTTCTTTCCATTTGGGCTTTTATACAATCATAAGTGTGAACTTTGCATTTTGTGTCCAGAATATTTCTGTGATTAAATGTATATGAAGATCAGGTGACATGAGTCCACTTCCACCATTTCAGGGAGCAATATTTTGAAGACGTATAAATTAGTATTGGGGGTACAAAGAGGTGTACACTGTGTCTATGAATATAGAGATAATGCATGAATAGACCATAGTGTGAATAAATAATATAACTGGTTCCACTTTAAATAATGGATAGAATTGATATCTGAAAAGATATAAGAAATCTTATATTGACATACAATCATTCATTCAAACCAGTTATACATCTAATGGTAATATCATAGTGATAATTAATATGAATGGTATGTGAGTTTTGCTTCCAAAGTGATTATGGAAATCAAAATTAATGTGTTTGGTATGAAATCTCATGAAAAGACCAGTCAAGAAACTTAGAGGAATACATGTGTTCTGAAGCAGGACGTGATTAAAAGTGAAACAAATGCCTATAAATTTTTGAACTTGTGGATGAAATCATATATCCTATGATGTCCATAAACTGAAAAAATAATAATGTACCAATATTGAATAAAAATGAACTTCAAAATACACATCATGTCCCGTAGGATTCTACTTGCATTGATGTTTAACTGATTCAGTTACTGTAAAAATATTAGGATTTGTAAGCTCCATTCACTGAAGTTAGTTTTCAGTACTAGGAAATAATTATGTATTTCAGGCAGATGAATATTTCTGAGAATTATCTTGTGAAAAGTTGATTATAAACCACATATAGAAACATGAGTGAATTTAAGGAGTGTATAATAAGAAACATATATTTCACATTTTGAAAAATCTGGACAGTATATATATATATATATATATATATATATATATATATATATATATAGATAGATAGATAGATAGATAGACACACACAGACATTATAATGTAGCAATCTATATGCTAATCGAAATTCACCGTGTAATACATATCATCCACATATCCAAAAATATTCATTTTACGGAACATTGATTTATATATAATGTTGTTCATCTAGGAAATTCACCAATAGGTTTAATTTTCAGTTCCATCATGATTTAGGGGGATTGATATCTTATCAAAATATGTATCTTTCAAAATCAGTGAGCTTACAAAAATGTACTTGTGATACCAGGTAGGATTCTAAATATGCATAAAAAATACATGTGATTAATAGGCTACAGAGAATGGGAGACAGAAATTTACATATGTGTTAACTTTAAAAACTCATTGAGAACTATTACAATGAAAAGTTGACTAGATTTATAACACATACCCTTGATAAAGCAGAAGGGAAGTCCAAGTATGCACCATGCCTCCTATGAACGGCCTGTATTTCTATTCTGTTAGGTTTCTTGTTCTCCATCATATTAGGATTAGTAGTCAGAGTCTAGTAGGTTATGGGTTAATGTCAGGGATTCATTATTTCAAATGGAAAATATGAAAATGAATCTAATGTGTATGCAAATATGTGCTACACAAAAATCATCCCACTCTCATCCAGAACAATGCCTTGACATAACCTTCGCCCCAATTAAGACACAATTAGTGTAGAAGAGTTAGAAAATCTGTGAATACATATGTGGAAATGAAAATGCTCAGGAGTTCACAGCCTTGGAGGCAGTAGAGGAATTTCCAAAAGTATGGGATAGGGTAAATACTCCACAAATATGGAGTTCTGCTGACCTAATGACTCTTTGAGAAACTGCCTTTGAGGTTGGGCCCTTGTAATATATGTTGTTGTCAAGAGCTTCAGCTTCCTTTGTAGTGAGACAATCAAAGCTGGATCTGCATATATGTGACCTGAAGGACATGGTTTCTTCTTTTCTAGTGAACATGAGGCAGCAGTTCTAAATTCCCTCATTGTAGGTAAACTGTGGCCACTGGGAGCTAAGTGTCTCCTCTTGTGGACTGAGAAGCCATTTGGTCATTCTCCACTTTTCCTGGTGATTCTTACTGCTGCACTGGGAGTTTGGTATTGGCTTCAGTAAATACCATGAGTTCAACGGGGACACAGTGCTGGAGGGAGTACTCTCACGTGTGGTGGGTCAGGGTGTGCAGGAGAACGCCCCAACCAGGCTTCTATTCAACAAAGCTTGCCCCCTTGTCTGTAGCAACCCAATTCTGAACATTGCCCTAAAACCTCTCAATGTAACAAGATGCCTTTACATATAAGGGTCTGCTGGCTGCACCATGTCAGTCAAAAGGCATTTGGAAGCCAATGGCAGATCCATGTGGCCCCATCACAGATGTTTTATCATACACCTGCAAACCACTGCTCTAGGCCCACTACTAAGCAGGTTCCAACGTACTGGCATCTTTGTTCTACACCATTTTCATGAAACCCAGTAAATCAAGGCACTGTCTGGTACACTCATGATCAGCAACAGAACATCCAATGATTCTCCAGTGCCACCTGCTCTTGGGAATTATTCCATGGTATTTATCTAGCCATTTTTTAAGGATGAAGTTGGTGTCACTGTGGATTTCAATTCATTCAGGAACCATTAAATGGTGAGGAAGCTCATTTCAATGAAAGCTCAGGAGAACTCTCACAGGCAAGTCTTCCCAAAGAGTGGCCAAAAGGTCAAATGAAGCCTGGCCCATTGAGGTCTACAATGTGAGTTCCATGTGTTATTTGACTCTCAAGTATGGCTGCCAAGTCTTTCAGAATGAAATCATGTGATATCCTAGCTGAGATTCCCAGTGCTCTGTGGAAAGCCATCCTGGGCCTAAATCTCAGTCTCCAAGGGCAACTCTCCTGCATGGCCTTCTAAAATCCCAACAGAATTCATGGTAATACTTCTCTGAGTTCAGTTCCAAAACTCAGTCTCTAAGGGGAATCACACCATAGTTCAAGCCCAGGTTGATCCAGGAATCTCTTCCTACTGCCACACAACTGACCACAATTAATACCAAAACACTCCCACATGGCCCTCATCTTCTTTTATATAGACACTCATCATAACCTCTGGGTTGAGGTTTCCATGAGGGGTGCATACCAAGACAGTGTCCAAAATAATCTCCCTTGCCTCTAATTTGCCTAAAGTCAGGGTGGCCTGGAAACCCTTCCTGTTAACCAAGAATGATCAAATACGCCTGCCATTAATACTGATGTACTTCTCCAAATAATCTCACTGGGCCAAGTGGCTGATTCAGACACATCTCTTTACAAAGCAATAAAACAAAGAGCCACAGGTGATGCCTATTCATTTCCATTTGAAAACTCTTTTCTTCAGGATTCACAAAGGGGTGGCCTAAGGCAAAGACCTTCTAGATATTCACAGCACCAGAACCATAGGTAAGCAAAATTCCCAAAGCAGGGTTTCTCCACATAGACTTTACTGGTCACACTGATATCTGAGTTTCCTGAGATGCTCCCATTTCCTTCAGCTCTCCAGTACATGGCCATGTCACAGTATCTTGAACAGAAAACCATGAGCCTATTCCGGAGAGTGCCCAGAATTCAGGAATAAAACAGGAAATTAGGAAGATAGTAATTGCTACCCATCCATAAGGAAAGCTGCAGTCCAATCATAAATTGGGCAGTATGAATTCTGGGAAGCATTATACTAGACAGGACACATTCATTGATGCATTATGTTTTCTAATGTCTACAACTACAAACACAGTGGATACATAGACATAGAAACACTTGCCTTGTCAAACGACTTACTAGAAACAGTCCACTTCAAATCAAACAAACTGCCTTTCCTACCAATTCTCAGAACATGAGAAAAAACAACAAACTCACACCCACAACAACATAGGACTTTCTTCCCCCAAGTAGGTCTTTGACTCTCCGGAATTACCTCTGATTGTTGTACCATACTATGTTCCCCCAAAATGCCCTGTACTGTCTCAGATCTGGACTCCTTGGCAAACTCTTTGAAGTTGTCAGGAGCCAGCTTTGAGCCACTACCTTCTTTCTCAGGAAAGGCCACTCTCCAAAGCTCTCCTGGCATTTGGCCATTCTCAAATCAGTAGGTACCAAGAAAGACTGATTCTGTCCTTGGTAAAACCAAACAAGTGAGCCCAGTGGGACTGGGTCTGGGACTGGTTCTGTGTGCCTGGCTTCTGGGATTCCAAGTTCAGAGTGTTCCAAGACCAAGGAAGTGAGATAGGTCACTTCCGTTCGGAACTGAATGAGGTCACTGGTTTGGCAACCACTTTGTCCTAACAGTTCCTTCAAAGGGTCCCATGAGATGGAGGCTGCCCCTACTTTCTGTGACACTTTCACAACTTAGAACGATATATCAACCATAGGCACCCGGGAACAGCTCTCACACAGACCTGGTTTGGTCCATCTTCTCTACATTAAGAAGAGAGAGGCTGATTCATAAACATCCCTTCATCCTAACCAGGTTGTTTGCCTTACATGATGACTTTTGCCCTCTCAGGTCCTTTATAGCTGCCTTCATCTTCCCCAGGGATAATTTCTGCATGGACCTTTGAGGTTCTCAGCGGGTGGAAGATCCCCTATATTCCTCTATATTAAGACCAACTCTGTCCCTGTTCTTCTATAAAGTTAGATTGAGGGAACAATGTATGGTTAGGGTTAATAACATGTTCTATTTAAGTTAGGAATCATTCTGCTGGATGAATAATGGTATTGGGAACCTGGGATATTTATAAGAATATAGATTTGAAATATAAGTATGAAAACAGAAATCTAGGTAAGATTTTAAGCCCAGAAGCGCATTGGGCCCTTGATTGGAATACTTAGCATTGAATTTCGTTCGCACAGATGTCTCTGATAAATCAATATACAATGGCATATCATCTTGTACCCTGGATGATTGAATGTAGAAGAGTTCATCCAGTCAAAAAGGGATAGTTGTTAGGATTAGGAAGATAGTCGGTCTGTTTCGGAAGAAGAGTGAGTATAGGATTTGGACCAAAAGTTCAATAGCCCTAGGTTTTCGGTTAGAGAGTGAATGTAAATTTCAGCACATGTGGAGAGTCAGTCACAATGATGAACTGGGAAAATTATGTAGGAAATCAGATATCAATACACACATTATGAAATCAGGCAAAGTATAAAGTGAATGATAGGATTAGACATTATCAACAAGGTTGAGTTTCAATATATAATCTTAGGAAGAAACAAATATTTAGTCACCAATATGATTGACATTTGAGAGCATTAGGAAACCTGGACATGGATGTTTTTAGTAATCCAGGATCACTTTCCATCTAGGATTTGCTACAATCAGAAGTGTGACCTTTGCATTTTGTGATCAGAATATTACTGTGATAAAATGTATATGTAGATCAGGTGACATGAGTATTTCTTCTAACATTTTGGGAGCAATATTTTGAAGAGGTATAAATTAGTATTGGGGGTACACAGAGTTGTACCCTGTGTCTATGAATGTTGAAGAAATGAATGAATTGACAATACTGTGAATAAATAATATACTGTTTCCACTTTAAATCATGGATTGAATTGATATCTGAAAATATATAAAAATCTTATATTGATATACAATCATTCATTCCAACGAGTTATACATCTAATGGTAATATTAGGGTTATGTTTTATCATGAAGGGTGTGTGAGTTTAGCTTCAAAAGTTATTATGGAAATGGAAAATAATGTGTTTGGAAAGAAATCTCATGAAAAGATGAGTCAAGAAATATAGAGGAATTCATATGTTCTGAAACAGGATTTGATTGTAAGTATAAAAAAAGCCTATAAATTTCCTAACTTGTGGATGAAATATATATCCAATGATGTGCAAAAACTGAAAAAATAGTAATGCACCAGTTTTGAATGAAAATGAACGTCAAAATACACATCATATCCCATAGGAATCTACTTGCATTGATGCTAAACTGGCTCAGTTACTGTAGAAATATTATGATTTGTATGCACTATTCACTGAAGTTAGTTTTCAGTACTAGGAAACGAATACGTATTTCAAGTGGATGAATTTTTATGAGAATAATCTTGTGAAATGTTGACTATAAATTTACATATATGAACACGAATGAATTTAGGGAGTGTATAATAAGAAACATATATTTCATATTTTGAAAAATCTTGAGAGTTTATATATATATATATAGATAGATAGATAGATAGATAGATAGATATAGATATGTGTGTGTGCATTTATGTATTTATATATATATATATATATATATACACACACACACACACACACACACACACACAGACACTAAAATGTATCAATATGCATGCCAATCGAAATTCACTATGAATCATATATCATCCACAGATCCAAAAATAATCATTTTACTGAACATGGATTTATGTATAATATTGTTCAACTAGGAAGTTCACCCATAGGTTGAAGTTTCAGTTCCAACAGCGTTTAGGAGGAGTGATCTCTTCCCACAATTTGTATCTCCCAAGACAGCCAAACTCACAAGGATATACGTGTGATACCAGTTATGTTTCTATATTTGCATATAAAAATACATGTGCTGAACAGGCTGCAGAGAAAGGGAGACAGGAATTCACATATTTGTTAACTTTAAAAACACATGGAGATCAATTTCAATTAAAAATTGACTAGATTTATAACACCTACCCTTTATCATTCAAAAGGAAAGTCCAACTATACACCATGCCTTCTCTGAACTGCTTTCATTTCCATTCTGTTTGGTTATTTTTGTCCATCATTTTAGGATTAGTAGTCAGAGTCTATTAGGGTATGGGTTAATGTCAGGAATTCAGTAATTCGAATGGAAAATAGGAAAATGAATCCAATGTGTATGCAAATATGTGCTACACAAAAATATTCCCACTCTCATCCAGAACGTTGCCTTTACATTACCTTTGCCCCAAATAAACACAATTAGAGAAGAAGAGTTAGGAAATCTGTGAATACATATCGGAAATAAAAAATATTCAGGAGTTCACAATCTTGGATGTGGTAGAGGAGTTTCCAAAAGTGAGGGACAGGGTAAACACTCCACAAACATGGAGCTCATTGTGCCTAAAGACTCTTGAGAAACTGCCTCTGAGGTTGGGCACTTGAAATATATGTTGTTGTCAGGAATTTTAGCATCCTTTCTAGTGAGACCAACAAAGCTGGGTCTGATCTCTGTGACCTGGAAGATATGGTTATTTATTTTCCAATGAACATGAGGAAGCAGTGCTGAATTCTCTCTTTGTAGGTAAACTGTGGCCACTGGGGTCTTAGTGTCTTCCCATGTGGACTGTGAAGCCATTTGATCATCTTCCACTTTTCGAGGTGTTTCTTGCCGCTGCACTGTGAATTTGGTATTTGCTTCAGGAAATACAAGGAGTTCAACAGGTACCAGTGATGGAGGGAGTTCTGTCACATGTGGTGGGTCAAGGTCTACAGGAAAATGCACCAACCAGGCTTCTACCCCACATAGCTTGCCCGCTTGTCCATAGCAATCTGATTCTGAACATTGCCCGGAAACCTCTCCATATAACAAGATGCTTTTATATAATAGGGTCTGCTGACTTCACCATGTCAGTCTCAAGCCATTTGGAATCCAAGGGCAGATCCACATGGTACCACCACAGATGTTTTATCACATACCTGCACACCACTGCTCTAGGCCCACTACTCAGCAGTCTCCAACTTACAGGGATAACTTTTCTACACTATTTTCATGAAACCAAGTAAATCCAAGCACAGTCTGGTACACTCATGACCAGCAACAAGTCATCCAAAGTTTCTCCATTGCCACCTGGTCATTGAAATTTCAAAAAATTCATGGTATGTATTTAGCTATTTTTCAAAGATGAAGTTGGAGGCACTGTTGGTTTCAAATTATTTAGGAAACATTAAATGGTGAGGAAGCTCATTTCAAAGAAATCTCTGGAGAACTCTCACAGGCAAGGCTTCCCAAAGAGTGGCCAATATTTCACATGAATCCAGGCCCATTGAGGTCTAAAATGTGAGGTCTATGTGTGTTTTGACTCTCAATTATGGCTGCCAAGACTTTCAGAATAAAATCACGTGAAATCCTGGCTGAGATTCCCAGTGCTCTGTGGAAGCCACCTTGGCCAGGATCTCAGTTTTCAGGATGACTCTCATGTGTTGCCTCCTAAAATTCCAACACAATTCATGGCAATACTTCTCTGAGGACAGTTCCAGAATTCAGTCTCTAATAACACCAGAGTTCAAGCCCAGGTGAACTAAGTCATCTCTTCCAACCGCCACACAAACGACCAGAATTAAAACCAAAACACTCCCACATGGCCCTCAACATTCTCCATATAGACACTTATCATAACCTCTGGCTGGAAATTTCCATGAGGGGCACAGACAAAGACAGTATCCAAATAAGTTCCCTTGCCCCTCATTTGCCTAAAGTCAGGGTGGCCTGGACACCCTTCCTGAGAACCAAGAGTGATTAAATAGGCCTGCACTTAATACTGCTCTGCATCTCCAATTTGGGGCCTACTTACTTTCAGGTATAGATTCTTTATGTGATTTGGAGTCATGAGAAAAGCCAAGCACCTCTGGGCTAGTCTCTGCAGGGTTTGAAGAACTCATTTGACCCAAAAGATCCCTATTCTCACTTGATGGATTTCAGGAACCTAACAGAGGAAAGCAAAAGACTTAATCCACACTGACTCCTCATTTGGCCATTTTGGTTTTGGATGCACACATGGTATCTTTCTTTAGATCCATCAGGTGCTAAGAATCTAAGCCACAGCATCACACAGGGTCATGAGGCTGATTCAGACACATCCCTTTCCAAAGAAATCAAGCAAAGAGCCACAGGTGATGCCCATTCATTTGCATTTGAAGACTCTTTTCTTCAGGCTTCACAAAGGAGTAGTCTGAGGCAAAAAGCTTTCTGAAATTCAGGGCAACAGAACAATAGGTAAGCAAATGGCCCAAAGCAGGATTTCTCCACTGAGACTTTCCTGGTCACACTGATATCTGAGTTTTCTGAGATGCTCGCCATTCCCTTTAGCTATCCAGTACATGGCCATGCCACAGAGCTTGGAGGTGGTATATATATTGGACACATAACCATGAGCCTATTTTGGAGAGTGGAGTGAATTCAGGAACAAAATAGAAACTTAGGAAGATAGTAGGTGTTGCCCATTCATAAGGCAAGCCGCAGTCCATTCATAAATTGGCAGGATGAATGTTGGGAAGATTTCT
Organism: Callospermophilus lateralis; assembly: GCF_048772815.1. Lineage (NCBI taxonomy): Eukaryota > Metazoa > Chordata > Mammalia > Rodentia > Sciuridae > Callospermophilus > Callospermophilus lateralis. The sequence goes on from NW_027514407.1 coordinate 105,263, forward strand.
ACTAGACAGGAGTCATCCATTGATGCATTCTCTTTTCTGATGTCTAGAACCACGGACACAGTGGGATACACAGACTTAGAAACACTCGCCTTTTCATAAGACTTATTAGAAACAATTCACTTCAAACCAAAAAACCGCCTTTATTACCTATTCTCAGAACATGAGACCAAACCACAAACCAACAGCCACATCCACAAAGACAATTTCTTCCCCCAAGTCAGTCTGAGAGTATCCATAGTGTCCTCTGATTGGTGGGCCATACTATGTTACCCCGAAATGTCCTGTCCTGTCTCAGATCTGGTCTCCTTGGTCAACACTGTGAAGTTCTCAGGAGCCAGCGGTGATCCACTAACTGCTTTCTCAGGAAAGACCACTCTTCAGAGCTTTCCTGGCATTTGGGCATCCTCACCTCCGTAGGTACCAAGAAAGACTGACTCTGTCCTTGGTAAATCCGAACAATTGAGACCACTTGGACTGGGACTGGGACTGAAACAGGATTTGGGTGCCTAGCTTCCTGGATCTCAAGTTCAGAGTGTTCCATCACAAAGGATGTTAGGTGAGGTCACTTCCTTCATGATCTGAATGAGGTCACTGCCTTGGCAACCACTTTGTTCTAACAGTTGCTTCAAAGTGTCCCATGAAATGGAGGCTGCCCCTACATCCTGTGACACTTTCAAAAGTTCGAATGGTATATCAACCATAGGCACCCGGGAAGTGCTCTCCACACTGGCCTGGTTTGGTCCTTCTTCTCCATATTAAGAAGAGAGAGGCTGATTCAGACACATCCCTTCATCCTGACCAGGTTGTTTTCAATGGAAGATGACTTTTGCTCTCTCAGTTCCTACATATGTGCCTACAACTTCTCCAGAGATCATTTTGCGTGGACCTTTGAGTTTCTCAGCAGTTGGAAGAAACCGTACATTCCTGTATTTTAAGATCAACTCTGTCCCTGCTCTTCTGTAAAGTTAGATTGAGGGAAGAGTGTATAGTTAGGGTTAATAACAGTTTCGATTGGGGTTAGGAATCATTCTGCTGAATGAATAATGGTATGGCGAACCTTCGATATTTTCAAGAATATATAGGTAAAATATAAGTACAAAAACAGAAATAAAGGTAATATTTGAAGCCCAGAAGGGCATTGGGTCTTTGATTGCAATATTTAGCTATGATTTATTTTCTGCACAGATGTCTCAGATAAATCAATATACAAAGGCATAGGACCTTGTACTTTGAATGATTGATTGTCAAAAAGAACTTCCAGTCAAAAATGGATAGTCGGGGGGCTGGGGATGTGGCTCAAGTGGTAGCGCGCTCGCCTGGCATGCGTGCGGCCCGAGTTCGATCCTCAGCACCACGTACAAACAAAGATGTTGTGTCTGCCAAGTACTAAAAAAACTAAATGTTAAAAAATTCTCTCTCTCTCTCCCTCTCTCTCTAACTCTTTCTTTAAGAAAAAAAATTAAAAAAAGCATAGTCGGTAGGATTAGGACGATAGTTGGTAAGTTTATAACGGAGAGTAAGTATAGGATTTGCACCAAAAGTTCTTTAGCTATGGGGTTTCGGGTATAGAGTGAATGTAAATGTCAGCACTTGTGAAGAGTCAGTCACAATGATGTACTGGGGAAAATATGTAGGAAAGCAGATTTCAATAGAGACATTAGGAAATCTGGCAAAGTATATTCGGTAATGAAAATTTAGTAAAATAGGTAAATGTCGCTTGCTGTTTTTCTGTATGCTTAACAAAACACTATTGAAATCTTGAGAACTGTTTGCTAATCTTGTTCCCAGAATGTGCTGTCCCCAACTGCCAACCTACAGAATGTACTCATTCACCCGGTTGCACGCAAACTGCTCACTCGCCCAGACCAAACAATAAAGTTCCCTCTCTGCCCTCTCCAAGGAAAGTATATAAGCTCTGCTTAAGCTGTTCTCAGGGCTCTCTGCTCTATTCAAGTGAGCTCTGAGCCCCAACATGCTGAATCCCCAATAAACCCTTTGCTTTTGCATGAGACAGTCTCTTGGTGGGCTCTTCACCCGATGCTCGCCTGACCTTTACATATGGAGGTTCCACTGAGATCCGGCAGCGGCGAACGAGAGACCCCAACAGGCTCCTCTTGGGGTATGTATGGTGCCTCTTTCTGGTTTCAGGTTTCAGGTTAGGGCTTCGCAAAATGGCTGTCAATGAAGAGTGTGAGCTCTCTCCGACGGTGGCTGACATACGTGTCACAGAGCCACAGGCCACATCCCTGGGGGATGCTCCAGAGTATTCGGGAAATCGAGGAGCAATAGTCTCCTCAATTCAGTGATATTTTGTTTCAGATTCAGTATCGCCAGCCCATCGGGTTGGGCCAGATACTTAGTCCTGGTCTCAGTGTTCGAAGTTCCATTGTCTGTCTTTATTTTCTTGTCTTGTCTGTGTCGTGTGTCGTTGCTTTTACTGTTTGTGTATCTTTCATTATGGGACAGAGCACTTCAATGCCTGTGTCCCTAACCCTCGATCACTGGACCAAAGTACCCTTAAGGGCTCAGAATCTTTCTTTTTCAGTAAAATTCTGGACCTGGCAGACTCTCTGTGCCTCAGAATGGCCCACCTTTGTATTCGGATGGCCCCTAGAAGGATCTTTCTACTTCCCACTAATTTAAAAAGTCAGACGATATTGTCTTTCAGCCAGGGCCACATAGCCATCTGGATCAACAGCCATATATCTTAACTTGGCAGGACCTCTGCAAATCTCCTTCATGGGTGAAGCATTTCCTTGCCCCTACCCCCACTCCTACTGCTTCCCCCATGATCTCTCAAACCCTCTGCTCCTCCTCCTCCTCCAACCTCTGTTCTCCCTGAGACACAAGATTTGACTCTACTGGACTCTCGTCCCCCTCCTTATCTCCTGCCCACGTCCCCCAAAGACCAACACCCTCTAAGTGATTCCCCTGCTGCTGACTCAACCTCTCCACCATTGGAGAAAGCTAAGCCAGCCCAGCGCCCTCCAGATAATTTCCCCGCGGCACACACAGCCCCTCCTCTTCTGGAGGAAGCTAGCCCGGCTAAAGGTACTCACCAGCGGTGAATGATTGAAAAACCTGGAACTCGAATGATGCTCCCCCTCCATCCCTAGGGGCCAATGATTGACAACGGCCTTGGGGGAAAAATGCAAGCCTACCAGTATTTACCTTTCTCCTCTTCAGACCAATATAACTGGAAAAATAAAAATCCCTGTTTTACCGAGGACCCCAACCGGCTCCTAGGTGTGGTTGAGTCATTGATGTTTTCACACCAGCCTACTTGGGATGACTGCCAACAACACCTAGGGTTGTCTCTTCATGACAGAGAAACAAAAGAGAATCCTCCTGGATGCTAGAGAAAAATATCCTCTGACCAGATGTGTAACCGACAAAACTTCCCAACATATTTAACCCGGCTTTCCCTTGAATCGACGAAACTGGGACCCCAACACCTTTGAAGGTAGGGAGCATCTGTCCACTTATCACTGGGCTCTAATTGTGGGTATCTTAGTGGCCGCTAGGCGACTTACAAATTTTGCCAAGTTAAGAGAGATTATTCAAGGGCCTGATGAATCTCCCTCTATGTTTTTAGAGAGAATTATGGAGGCATATAGGAGATATACTCTTTCGATCCTCAGGCAGAGGATCAAAAGTCATCTGTCAAGATGGCCTTTATGGGCAAGCTGCCCTGGATATTAAAAGAAAGTTACAATGCTTAGATGGATTACAAGATATGACTTTGAGAGATTTAGTCAGAGTAGCCGAGAAGGTATACTATAAGAAAGAAAGTGAGGAAGAGTAGGGAGCAAAGTAAGGATAAAAGAAACAAAAGACAGACTAAGGCATTGACTAAGGTCCTGGTCACAACAACAAATAGGCCAGAAATAAGAAACATGGAGACAGGAAGGGATACCGGGGCCCAGACTAGAGGCCACCCCTGGCCTCAATTTAATGTGCCTACTGTAAAGAAAAAGGACACTGCTTCAAAGAGTGCCATTGAAAGAGACAGCCACTCTAGGCAGGCATTCTGACTCTGGAGGATGACTAAGAATGTTGGGTCTCAGATCCCCTCCGAGAGCTCAGGGTAAATTTTGAAGTGGAGGGGACCCTAGCAAACTTTGAAGTGGATACAGGGGCAATATACTCTGCCCTTATGGCCCCATTGGTCTCTCTATCAAATAAAAAGGTCTCTAATTCAAGGGGCTAATGGCAGAAAATATCGGGTTTGGACAACTAAGAGGACCATGGACCAGGGGAAAGGAAAAATCCATCACTCGTTCTTAGTAATCCCAGAATGCCCGGCCCCATTGATGGGCAGAGATCTGCTCACCAAGCTCCGGGCCAAAATAACTTTTAACCCTGAAGGCCCACAAGTGGAATTTCTAAATCCTTCAATAAAAACTCCTATAGTCACGGCTCTAAATATGTCAGTAGAAAATGTATATCAACTCACTCACCTTGGTTCAAAGAAATTGCATTCATTCCTGAAGGATGAAGAACAGAGTTTTTTACTAACCGACTCAAAGCAAAAGGAAATAACTGAATGGGTAACAAAAGCCTGTCAGGTCTGTCATGGTTAATGCTTACCCTTCCAAGCTTCCTGCAAAAAAGCACCTACGAGGAACCAGACCAGGACAATTCTGGGAAGTGGACTTTACTAAAATTAAGCCAGCAAGGTTTGAAATTAAATATCGCCTAGTCTTTGTAGATATATTTTGAGGATGGATTGAAGCCTTTTCCAGGAAAAAAGAAAAAAAACGAAACAGCGCAAATGGTTGTCAAGAAGATCCTGAAAGATATTTTTACAAGATACGGCCTGCCTAAAGTAATAAGGTCTGATAATGGACTGGCGTTTGTAGCCCAAGTAAGTCAGGGGTTAGGCAAGACCCTGGGGATTAATTAAAAGTTACATTGTGCTTATAAACCACCGAGTTCAGGACAGGTAGAAAGAATGAATAGAACCATTAAAGAGACCATAACGAAATTAAGCTTAGAAACCTGCATAATAGATTGTACTATGCTCCTTCCTTATGCACTATTTCATGGAAGAAACACTCCCTCTGTTTCTTTGTGTAACCTTACCCCCTATGAAATTGTCCATGGTTCCCCTCCTTCAGTAAGGGACCTAACCCCAACTCTAAGACCTAACGATTCCTTCCACACCCCATTGCTTGACTGAATTAAAGCTCTTGAAAGAACTCAGGGATACCTGTGAAAACAGATGGCCAATGCCTATCAACCTGGGGACGAATGGACTCTACATCAATATCAAGTAAGAGACTTCATCTACATAAGTCGACATCAGGTGTCATCCCTGAAACCCCACTGGAAATGATGATACAAGGTGCTACTTATAACACCTACAGCGGTAAAGGAAGACAGAATCACTTCCTGGATCCATACCTCTCATCTCAAGCCTGCGCCCTGCCAGACTCTGGCTGGAAAATGGAAAAGATTGGTAAAACTTTCAAATTGTGTATTTACCCTGTGTCTAAGGCTATAGACTCTTCCCTTGACCACCAGTAGTCCTAAACCTATTAAACCCGTTCAGCAGCGATGGCTGATCACAAATCCTACTGGTAAAGAAGTATGATCTATCTCGCATGCAGCCCACTTAGGGACTTGGTGGACATCTATCCACCCAGACATTTGTCAGCTGGCTATAGGTCTTTCCTATTGGGATATACCTGATGAAGAGGATCCCACTAAATTTCCATTAAATCCATTCTGCACCATTGATAATGGAAACAATCATTATGGATGTAGGGACACGCGAGCCAGATGCAGGTTGGCTAGCCTAGATTACTATGTTTGCCCGGTGGACTACCAAAGCCACAAACAGTCACGGTTGTGTGGGGGGAATGCCAACTTCTTCTGTAAGTCTAGGGATGTGATCATACAGGCAGTGCATGATGGAACCCAAACTCCTCATCAAATTCTGTACACAGCATTGGCCCTATTACCAATTAGATCACCCAAACTGTTGGCCCCTAGAGGGGTCTCTAGATCCTCAAATTCTGCATGACCTTTTTAACTTCTGAATGTCCTCAAAAGGGTGAAAGGAGATTTCCCTATGTGGAGGCCTTTTCCCTCCTTCGCTCACATCCTGAACTATGCTTCTCCAATAGGTCCTCACACTCAGCCTTCCGCTCCAGACTCTCTGCTGTCACTCTCACCTCAGCAACATGATTTCTCCCCTCCAATTACTAGATCAAAAACCCAAACCTCCGCCGGATCTCAGACCATTTCCCCCTTTCTGAGGTAGCAGGTACTGAGGTAACCCTCCACCGAATCACTCCTCTCTTCTCCAGTCAGTGCCCACACCGGGTCCCACCAGTTCCTCTTAACAGCTAACCCAAAGCTCAAACCAGCTGAGGAGAACCCTCAGACCCCTATCCAAGATGTAGTGAAAATGGCCTTTAAAGTTTCTTTGTCATTAGTGAAAACAGGTTACTAAGAATTTAAAGTCCCTCACAGGCATTTAGGGATACTAACTCCTATCTTCTCCTCTGTTCTACCTGTTCTACTGCTCACCTTTTTGTTGCTAGGAAAATCACAAACACCTTTGCCAGTATTCTTTCACATCTCTGCTACCTCATTCTCAGATCCACGGAGCTGCTCACAGCCATGCCTTCCCCATCTCCCCCCTCTGTTCCAGGCCCACAGAAAAACATTAATTGACCTTCTACGGAAGTCTTCAGCATGGCTGACTTTAGGACTTTCAGGAAAAGAGTCCCCATGAAAGACTTCAAAGTAGATAAACTTCCTCTTTCCATGTTGCCCTGTTGTACTTGGTCACTGGCTAAAAATATCAGCACTCCTAAGTTAGACACCCCCTTACTAGTTTTTCACAAAATATGTGAACAAGGCCTTTGGCATTGATCTGGGGCTTCACAGAGATGGCTACATTTCAAAGATAAAGAAGTTACCAACTGGGCTCCATGGTAACAGCTGGAAGGGGGAAAAATAAAGGGAAAAAAAAGCTCTCCTTCACCCAGGTGTCCTTGAAAAGTTAACTTGCCCAGAACAGAGGAATAAAACAGAAAAAAATCTGCTTTTTGTGAACTTCTGCAGGCTGTGAACTTCTGCGCCCCTTCCCTTATATGTTGGGTACAAAATTCTGAAACTACCTAAACGTGAGTTTCAGGGAATTAATTGATTATAACAGAAGTAATGCCCTCTGAATCCGGTTGCTAATAAAATGGAAAGTTTCCCTGTTTTTGGTAGTATCTTAGGTGCTGTGCCTTGTCCGTCTCTACAACAGTATAATTCTATAGACTTAAACATTGTTTATGTTTTCAAGAAATTGTCAAGACGATGTGATTAAATGTGTAAAGGTGCAGATGTTTCCCAGAGTGCTTAATCAAAATGCAGGTTCATTTGAAGTTCAAATAGGGGGGCATAAAACTCGGTTCCACTGAGAACATATATCCATCACTTTAGCCATCCTATTAGGAATAGGAGTTGCTGCAGGTGTGAGCACAAGAACCACTGCCTTGGTCCATGGGATACAACAAATGACACAATTAGAAGCAGCAATAGACCAAAACTTAAAGATATTAGAATCCTCCATCTTGGCTTTGCAGGAATCTTTAACCTCTCTCTCTGAAGTTATTTTACAGAAAAGGCGAGGGTTGAACCTCCTCTTCATGAAAGAAGGGGGACTTTGTTCTGCATTGATGGAGAATGTTGTGTTTTTGCCGACCATACTGGAGTTGTAAAAAAATCTAGGAGTAAATTAAATAGATGCCTTGAAGAGTGTCAATGAGAGAGAGAGGCCCAAAAAGTGTGGTTTGAGTCTTGGTTCACACAGTCCCCCTGGTTAACTACGCATTTATCAACCCTGGACAGTTCAATAATAATCCTCATATTATTGCTAACTATAAAACCCTGTTTGCTCAACCGTGCAATTTCTTTTTTCCAAGCTCAAATTGGATGAGTTAAACTTATGGTAATACCCCACTAGCAAACATAGAATGTGACACCCCACAATGATCACTTTTATGATTAAAAGTAGCCAGAAGAAGAAGTGGGGAATGAAAGGTTAATTGAATAGGTACTTTTCACTTCCTTTTTTCCTGTATGCTTAACAAAACACTGTTGAAATCTTGAGAAATGTTTGCTAATCTTGTTCCCAGAATGTGCTGTCCCCAACTGACTAACTGCAGAATGTGCTCCCTCACTGGGTTGCATGCAAACTGACCACTCGCCCTGACCTATCAATAAACTTCCCTCCCTGCCGTCACCAAGGAAAGTGTATAAGCTCTGCTTAAGCTGTTCTAAGGGCTCTCTACTCTATTCAAGTGAGCTCTGAGCATCAGCATGCTGGACCCCCAATAAACACTGCGCTGTTGCATGAGATAGTCTCTTGGTGGTCTCTTCTTTCGACCTCATCCGACCTTTACTTGGATAATTAAATGTAGAAGAGAACATCCATTCAAAAAGGGATAGTTGGTAGGATTAGGAATATAGTTGGTAGGTTTAGGAAAAAGACTGTGTATAGGATTTGGAACAAAAGTTCCTTAGCAATAGGGTTTCGGTTAGAGAGTGAATGTAAATGTCAGCACATGTGAAGAGTCAGTCACAATGATGAACTGGAGAAAATATGTAGGAAATCAGATATCAATACACACATTATGAAATCAGGCAAAGTATAAAGTGAATGATAGGATTAGACATTAACAACAAGGTTGAGTTTCAATGTATAATCTTAGGAAGAAACAAATATGTAGTCAGCAATATGATTGAAATTTGAGAGCATTAGGCAACCTGGACATGGATGTTTTTAGTAATCCAGGATCACTTTCCATTTAGGATTTGCTACAATCATAAGTTTGACCTTTGCATTTTGTGATCAGAATATTACAGTGATAAAATGTATATGTAGATCAGGTGACATGAGTATTTTTTCTAACATTTCTGGGAGCAATATTTTGAAGACGTATAAATTAGTGTTGGGGGTACACAGAGTTGTACCCTGTGTCTATGAATATAGAAGTAATGCATGAATTGACAATACTGTGAATAAATAATATAACTGTTTCCACTTTAAATCATGGATTGAATTGATATCTGAAAATATATAAGAAATCTTATATTGATATACAATCATTCATTCCAACGAGTTATGCATCTAATGGTAATATTAGGGTTACATTTTATCATGAAAGGTGTGTGAGTTTAGCTTCAAAAGTGATTATGGAAATGGAAAATTATGTGTTTGGAAAGAAGTCTCATGAAAAGACGAATCAAGAAACCTAGAGGAATACATGTGTTCTGAAGCAGGAAGTGATTGTAAGTATAAAAAAACGTATAAATTTCCTAACTTGTGGATGAAATATATATCCTATGATGTGCAAAAACTGAAAAAAATAGTAATGTACCAGTGTTGAAAGAAAATGAATGTCAAAATACATATCATGTCCCATAGGAATCTACTTGCATTGATGTTAAACTGGGTCAGTTACTGTAGAAACATTAGGATTTAAAAGGACCATTTACTAAAGTTAGTTTTCAGTACTAGGAATCAAATATATATTTCAGGTGGATGAATATATCTGAGCATAATCTTGTGAACATTTTATTATAAATCCACATTCATGACATGAATGAATTTAGGGAGTGTATATAAGACACATATATTTCATATTTTGAAAAATCAGGAGGGTGTAAAATATATATATATATATATATATATATATATATATATATATATATATATATATATATATATATATCACAGATACATTAAAAAGTAGCAATATATAAATATATATGGGTATCAAAATTTATCTTGAAATATATATCATCCACAGATTAAAAAGTATTCATTTTAGTGAACATGGATTTATGTATAATGTTGTTCAACTAGGAACCTCACCCATAGGTGGAATTTTAAGATCCAAAAGCGTTTAGGAGTAGTGATCTCTTCTCACAATTTGTATCTGCAAAGTTAGCCACCTCACAAAAATGTACGTGTGATACCAGGTAGGATTCTATATGTGCATATAAAAATACATGTGCTGAATAGGCTCCAGAGAAATGGAGACAGAAATTCAGAAATAAGTTAACATTAAAAAGAATGGAGAACTATTTCAATTAACAATTGACTATATTTTTAACACCTACCATTTATCATGCAAATAACAAGTCCAACTATACACCATGCCTCCTCTGAACTGCTTGTGTTTCTATAATGTTTCGGTTACTTTCCTCCATTATATTAGGATTAGTAATCAGAGTCTAGTAGGGTGTGAGTTAGTGTCAGGGAATCAGTATATTGAATGGAAAATAGAAAAATGAATCCAATGTGTATGCAAATATGTGGTACACAAAAATCTTCCCACTCTCATCAAGAACAACACCTAGATATCACCTACGCCCCAAGTAACACACAATTAGAGGAGAAGAGTTAGAAAATCCATGACTACATATCTGGAATGGAATACGATCAGGAGTTCACAACCTTGGAAGTGGTAGAGGAGTTTCCAAAAGTAAGGGACAGGGTAAACACTCCACAAACATGGACCTCTGCCTGCCTAAAGACTTCTTGAGAAACTGTCTCTGAGGTTGGGCACTTAAAACATATGTTGTTGTCAGGAGCTTTAGCTTCCTTTCTAGGGAGACCATCAAAGCTGGGTCTTCATCTCTGTGACCTTGTGGATATGGTTTCTTATTTTCCAATGAACATGAGGCAGCAGTGCTGAATTCTGTCTTTGTAGGTAAACTGTGGCCACGGGGGACTAAGTGTATCCACATGTTGGCTGTGTATCCATTTGGTCATCCTCCAAATTTCGTCGTGATTCTTGGTGCTGCACTGGGAATTTAATATTTGCTTCATGGAATACAAGGAGCTCAACTGGAACACAGTGCTGGAGGGAGTTCTGTCATGTGTGGTGGGTCAGGGTCAGCAGGAGAATGCACCAACCAGGTTTCTATCTCACACAGTTTGCCCCCTTGACCATAATAACCTGATTGTTAAGATTTCCCTTAAACCTCTACTTATAAAAAGATGCCTTTACATATAAGGGTCTGCTGGATGCACCATGTCAGCCACAAGCCATATGGAAGTCAAAGGCAGATCCACAAGGCCCCACGACAGAAGTTTTATCACAAAACTGCACATCTCTGCTGTAGGCCCACTAATCAGCAGGCTTGAACTTACTGGCATCTCTGTTCTACACCATTTTCATGAAACACAGTCAATCAAGAAACTGTCTGATACACTCATCGTCAGCAACAGTATATCCAAAGGTTCTCCTGTGCAACCTGGTCAAGGGAATTTTAAGAATTTCATGGTATTTATCTAGCCATTATTCAAGCATGAGGTTGGAGGCACTGTGGGTTTCAATTTTTTCAGGAAACATTAAATGGTGAGGAAGCTCATTTCAATGAAACCTCTGGAAAACTCTCACAGGCAAGTCTTCCCAAGGAGTGGCCAAAAGGTCACCGAAATCCAGGACTATTGAGGTCTACAATGTGAGGTCCATGTGTGTTTTGACGCTCAAGTATGCCTGCCATGTGTTTTAGAAAAAATCATGTGATATCCAGGCTGTGATTCTCAGTGCTCTCTGGAAAGCCACCCTGGACCTAGATCTCAGTTTATAAGGGGGACTCTCATGTGTGGCCTGCGAAAATCCCAACACAATTCATGGCAATACTTCTCTGAGTTCAGTTCCAGAACTCAGTCTCTAAGTCCCCTTGAACTCACACCAGAGTTCAAGACCAGTTGGACCCATTCATTTCTTCCAACCGCCACACAAATGACCAAAATTAAAACCTAAACACTCCCACAAGGCCCTCATGTTCTCCATATAGACACTCATCATAACCTCTGGCTGAATTTTTCCATGAGGGGCGCAGCCCAAGACAGTGACCAAAATGAGCACCTTTGGCCCTCATTTGCCTAAAGTCAGGGTGGCCTGGACACCATTCCTGTGAACCAGGAGTGATTAAAAAGACCTGCCGTTAATACTGCTCTGCTTCTCCATTTTGAGGCCTACTGAATGTCAGGTATAGATTCTTTATGTGGTTTGGAGTCATGAGAAAACCCAAGCACTTCTGCAGGGTTTTGAATAACTCATTTGACCCAAAGGATCCCTATTCTCACTTGATGGAGTCAGGAACATCACAGAAGAAGGCTAGAGACTTCATCCACAATGACTGATCTTTTTGCCATTTTGGTTTTGGATGCACACATGGGATCTTTCTTTAGATCCATCAGGTGCTGAGAATCTAAGCTGGAGCCTCACACAGGGCCAAGTGGCTGATTCAGACACCTCCCTTTCCAAAGCAATTATGCCAAGAGCCACAGGTGATCCTCATTCATTTCCATTTGATAACTGTTTTTTTCAGTCTTCACAAAGGGGTGGCCAGAGGCAAATACCTTCCTGACATTCAGGGCAACAGAACAAAATGTAAGCAAAAGGCCCAAAGCAGGGTATCTCCACTGAGAGTTTCCTAGCCACACTGATATCTGAGTTTTTTGAGATTCTCGCCATGCCAATTCCTTCAGCTATTCAGTACATGGTCATGTCACAGTGATTGGAGGTGGTACATATCATGGATAAAAAACAATGAGCATATTCTGGCTAGTGGCCAGAATTCTGGAAGAAAACAGGAACTTAGGAAGGTTGTAGGTGTTTCCCATTGGTAAGGCAAGCCGCAGTCCTTTCATAAATTGGACAAGTTGATTGCTGGGAGGCATTCTACTACACAGGACATATTCATTGATGCATTCTCTTTTCTAATGTCTACAACCACGGACACAGTGGCATACACAGAAATAGAAACACTCACCATGTCAAATGACTTATTAGAAACAGTCCATTCCAAAAGAAATAAATCACGTTTTTTTCTACCTATTCTCAGAACATGAGACAAAACCACAAACTGACATCCACACACCCAGGCACCTCCTTCCCCCAAGTAGGTCTGTGACTCTTCTGAATGTCCTCTGACTGGTAGGCCATACGATGTTCCTCTGAAATGGCCTTTCCTGTCTCAGATCTGGTGTCATTCACCAACTCTGTGAAGTTGTCAGGAGGCAGTGGTGAGCCAATTCCAGTCTTGTCAGGAAAGGCCCCTCTTCAGAGCTTTCTTGAAATTTGGCCACCGTCACATGAAGAGGTACCTAGAAAGACTGATTCTATCCTTGGTAAATCCAAACAAGTGAGACCACTGGGACTTGGACGGGTAATGGCTTTGGGTGCCTGGCTTCCTGGATCCCAAATTCAGAGAATTCCATCACCAAGGAAGTAGGTGAGGTCACTTCCTTCAGTAACTGAATGAGGTCACTGACTTGGCCACCAATATGTCCTAACAGTTGCTTCCTAGGTTCTCATAAGATGGAGGCGGCCCCTACTTCTTGTGACACATTCACAAATTAGAATGGTATAGAAACCATAGGCACCTGGGAACAGCTCTCCACAAAGGCCTGGTTTGATCCGACTTCTCTACATTAAGAAGAGAGAGGCTGATTCAGAAACATCCCTTCATCCTGACTAGGTTGTTTGCCATGGAAGATGACTTTTCCTCTCTCAGGTCCTAAATAGCTGCCTAAATCTTCTCCATCGATCATTTCTGCATGGACTTTTGAGGTTCTCAGCAGGTGGAAGATCCCCTACCTTCCTGTATTGTAAGACCAACTCGGTCCCTCCTCTTCTGTAAAGTTAGATTGACGGAACATTGTATGGTTAGGGTTAATAGCATGTTCGATTTTGGTTAGGAATCATTCTGCTGGATGAATAATGGTTTGGGAACCTCTGATACTTATAAGAATATAGACGTGAAATATAAGTACGAAAAAAGAAATCTAGGTAAGATTTGAAGCCCAGAAGGGCATTTGGCGATTGATTGGCATACTAAGCTTGAATTATGTTCTGCACCGAGGTCTCAGATAAATTTATTTACAATGGCATAGGTTGCTGTACCTCAGATGACTGAATTTAGGAGAGATCATCCAGTCCAAAAGGGATAGTCCATAGGATTAGGAAGATTGTCTGTAGGATTAGGAAGAAGAGTGAGTCTAGGAGTTGGACCAAAAGTTCTTTAGCAATAGGGTTTCAGTTAGAGAGTGAATGTAAATGTCAGCACATGTGAAGAGTCAGTCACAATGATGAACTGGGAAAAATATGTAGGAAAGAGAGTAAATATGTATCAATAGAGACATTAGGAAATCAGGCAACGTATAAAGTGAGTGATAGGATTAGATATTTTCAACAGGGTTGAGGTTGAATATATAATCTTAGGAAGAAACAATTATTTAGTCACCAATAGGATTGACATTTGAGCGCATTAGGGAACCTAGACATGGAGGTTTTTAGTAATCCATGCTCACTTTAAATTTAGGCTTTAGTACAATCATAAGTGTGACCTTTGCATTTTGTGTCAAGAATATTACTGTGGTAAAATATATATGTAGATCAGATGACATGAGTATTTCTTCCACCAATATGAGGAGCAATATTTTGAAAACTTATAAATTAGTATTGCGGATAAAATAGGCCTACCCTGTGTTGATGAATAAGAGATGATGCATGAATAGACCATATTGTGAATAAATTATATAACTGGTTCCAACTTTAAATAATGCATTGAAATTATATTTGAAAATATATAGTAAATCTTATATTTATGTATATACATTCATTCCAACCAGTTATACATCTAATGGTAATATTAGGGTTACGGTTTATCATGAAGAGTGTGTGAGTTTTGCTTCAAAAATGAGTATAGAATCGAAAATAATGTTTTTAAAAAGAAGTCTAGTGAAAAGACCACTAAAGAATCATAGAGGAATACATGTTTTCTGAAAGAGGAAGTGATTGATAGTGAACCACATGCCTATAAATTTGTGAATTTGTGGATGAAAGGACATATCCTATGATGTCCATAAACTGAAGAAATAGTAATGTACCAGTGTGGAATAAAAATGAACTTAAAAATACATATCATGTCCCATAGGAATCTAACTGCATTGATGTTAAACTTGGTCAGTTACTATTGAAATATTAGGATATATAAGGACCATTCACTGAAGTTAGTTTTCAGTACTAGGAAACAAATATGTATGTCAGGTGGTTGAATATTTCTGAGAATAATCTGTTGAGAGCCACAGCCAAAGGAGCCCCAGCAAACTTGCAGCTGCCAGCAAACTTCCATCTGCCGGCTGATGATTGGCTCACAGCGGCCCCAGCATCATCTAGCTGATTTGCTTGTCTGTGGTGATGCTCATTGAGATGCTCAATGAGCGGTTTCCCCGACCTTTCAGACTGCCAGCGGATGATTGGCTCACAGCGGCCCCAGCAACATCTAGCTGATTGGCTCCTCTGTGGTGATGCACATTGGGCTGGTTCCCTGCCCTTTCAGACCATGGAACTGCTCATTGGGGGACATTTTGGCTTCGCCCACGTGACCCAGCCAATCGGCCTCAAGAGGAGGAGACTTGTGTTTGAGGGAGAGGCTTGTGGGAAGCCTGTGGTGGCAGTTGGGCTCTGACGGCTTTTCCTGAGGAGCTGTTTTGTTTGGTGTCATCTTGTTGGGTTGTATTATAGTAGAAATACGGGATCAGAAATTAGTAAAAAAAAAAAAAAAAAAAAAACTGAAAGAGTGTTCAGTAAATTGTTAGAGGAAGGAGGCATCTCAGTAAAATCAAGAAAAGTCAGGGCATACGTTGATACAATACAAAAATGTAGCCCATGGCTTTTTCAGGAGGAGTTGTTAAATATATCACAATGGAACCATCATGGTGAAGATTTAAAAAGAATAGGAAAGAAAAGCCCAGGGACTCTGCCAGTTGGCACATTGCTATTGTGGACGTTTGTACCTTGTTTGCTTAGTGGAAAGCCTTCAGTTCAGACAATGGTAGAGGAAGGAGAAGACATATTGATTCAAGTAAAATAGAAGGTCTCTCAAGTTAGTCAAATAGAGGAAAAAATTCAAGTAAAAGAAAAGGTCTCTCGAACTAGTCAGACAGAGGAAAAAAATCAAGTAAAAGAGAAGGCCTTTCAAGCCAGTCAGACAGAGGAAGAAAGTGTAAAACAGAAAAAGCCATCAGGGGGAAAGTTACAACAGGAGACTACTACTAACACCTTTCTATCACCAGAGGGTGTAAGTGTCCAACCAACAGCACAACCTCTACAGGAGACTGCTACTAACACCTTTCTATCACCAGAGGAAGTAAGTGTCCAACTAACAAGGCCACCTCCATATGCTGGGAGGCCCCCAACCCCCACAGTTGATAGTTGGAATCCTGAGACAAGATCTCAAATATTAACATGCCCAGTATTTGAGGCAGGAGGGCAGTGAGATTACCATGCTTTAAATTTCAAAACAGTGAAGCAGCTAACAGAGGCTGTAACAACCTATGGTCCTCAAGCACCCTTCACTGTAAGCATTATCAAATCCATTAACAACATGAACATGAAGCCAGCAGATTGGGCTAATATGTGTAAAGCTGTGCTAAATGGAGGAAATACCTGTTATGGAAGATTGCCAATGAGGAATTTTGCAAGGAGACGGCTAGGCAAAATGCAGCAGCTAGTTATCCTCAGAGAAATCTAGATATATTGTTAGGAAAGGGACCTTATGAGGATCAGCAGCAGCAATGTGCATATGATCCTGGTGTATATGCACAGATTGCTATAGATGCAATTAAGGCATGGAAGACTTTTCAAGGAAATGGAGGTTTACAAGGTCAGTTATCTAAGGTAATACAAGGAGCTAATGATCCTTATGCTGAATTTGTAGATAGGCTTATTCAAACAGCTACCAGAGTTTTTGGAAATACACAAGAAGCAATGCCATTACTAAAACAACTGGCTTATGAGCAAGCGAATCGTTGGTGCAAAGATATCATTAGACCATGGAAACATGAAGATTCAAACACATATATTAAATTATGTAGAGACATTAAAGAACAAGAGCAAGTCGTGGAAGCTACAGTAAAACAGGCTTTAGATGCCAGAGACATTAATGAACAAGGGCAAATTGTGGCAGCTGCAGTAAAACAGGCTTTAGATGCCAGGCCAAGAACATGCTACAATTGTGAAAAAACAGGACATTTTAAAAGGAATTGTCCCATAGGAGGAGGGTTTAACAAAACTAGGTATCAAAGGAGTAGAATACCAGGTATTTGTCCACGATGACGTAGAGGGAGACTTTGGGCTAATGAATGCTGTTCTCAAACCACCATAGAGGGTACACCATTATCAAAAAATGAACAAGGACCAGGTGTTTATCCACAATATCGTGGACAAAAACATGGAGCTCCTTTGCCAAAAAATGGACAAGGGGGCTCAATTCTCCGGGGCCCAAAACCACAAATATACGCAGCACTGGAGAAACCCATCAACCACATCAGGGTAGTGCCCAGGACACATTGTCCATCAGATCCCTCATCAGAAAAACCAGAGGGAGCGCAGGGTTAGACATCTGTGACTCTGCCAGAGCAGTACTAACTGCAGAGATGGGAGTTCAATTCATTTCCACAGGGGTAAAAGGACCTCTTCCCAAAGGAACAGTAGGCTTATTATTGGGACACAGCTCTTCTACTCTAAAAGGACTTATGATAAGTCCTGGGGTAATTGATCTCGACTATGAAGGTGAAATAAAAATTATAGCCAGTTCTCCAAAGGGTATATTAGTAATTTCACCAGGAGATAGAATAGCACAGTTACTAATAATACCCAGCCTACGTGAAAAATTTTCCAGTCGTACTGTAGAAAGAGGTTCCAAGTGATTAGGCTCCACAGGTGTAGATTGGGCTATGCTTTCTTTAAATTTAGATTCTGGCCCCATGCTTAAACTAAATATTCAAGGGCATGAATTTAATGGGCTACTGGATACAGACGCAGACCTTAGCATCATCTCTCGTCAAGAATGGCCAAAACATTGGCCATTACAACAAGCCACTCAAACGCTTCAAGGCCTAGGAGTAGCGTATAATCCCCATAGAAGTGCAATGGTATTAGATTGGAAGGATCCTGAAGGATGTGAAGGAACTCTACAGCCATATGTATTGGATCATCTTCCCGTAAATTTATGGGGACGAGATAGTCTCCTGGACTCATTGATATTTTTTTTCGGATTCGGTATTGCCAGTCAATCGGGTTTTGCCGGCTCCTCAGTCCTGGTCTCAGTGTTGGACGTCCATTGCCTGTCTTCATTGCCTTGTCTTGTCTGTGTCATGTTTCATTGCTTTAACTGTTTGTGTATCTTTCATTATGGGACAGAGCACTTCAATGCCTCTGTCCCTGATACTTGATCACTGGACCAAAGTCCACTTAAGGGCTCAGAATCTTTGTTTTTCAGTAAAGCGCCGGATGTGGCAGACTCTCTGTGCTTCAGAATGGCCCACCTTTGGATTTGGATTACCCCTAGAAGGATCTTTCTACTTCCCACTAATTTAAAAAAGTCAGAGATATTGTCTTTCAGCCGGTGCTACATAGCCATCTGGATCAACAGCCATATATCTTAACTCGGCGGGAACTCTGCATATCTCCTCCTCCATGGGTGAAGCCTTTCCTTGTCACTGCCCCCACTCTGACTCCTTCCCCCAGGAACTCTCAAATCCTCTGATCCTCCTCCTCCTACACCCTCTGTTCTCCCTGAGTCACCAGATTTCACTCTACTGGAGTCTCCTTCCCCTCCTTATCCCCTGCCCTTGTCCCCCAAAATCCAACACCCTCTAAGTGATTCCCCTGCTGCTGACTCAGCCTCTCCTCCATTGGAGGAAGCTATGCCGGCCCAGCGCCCTCCAGATAATTCCTTTGCGGCACACACAGCACCTCTTCCCTTGGAGGAAGCTGTACCATCTAAAGGAACTCGCTGGCGGTGAATGATTGAAAACCCTGGAACTCTTGGGATGCTCCCCCTCCATCCCTATGGGCCAATGATTGACGATGGCCACGGGGAAAAAATGCAAGCCTACCAGTATTAGCCTTTCTCCTCGTCAGACCTATATAACTTAAAAAATTATAATCCCCCTTTTTCTGAGGACCCCACCAGGCTCTCAGGTCTGGTTGAGTCATTGATGTTTTCACACCAGCCTACTTCGGATGACTGCCAAAAACTCCTAGGGATTCTCTTCATGACAGAGGAACAACAGTGAATCCTCCAGGAAGCTAGAAAAAAAATCCCTCAAACAAGATCTGCGTCTGACACAACTTCCCAAGATAATCAAAGGCGGCTTTCCCTTGAATCCACCCAACTGAGACCCCAAAATCTTTGAAGGTAGCGAGCATCTGTCCCCTTATCACCGGGCTCTAATAGTGTGTCTCCAAGCAGCCGCTAGCGACAAAGTAATTTGGCCAAGGTAAGAGAGATTATTCAAGGGCCTGATGATTCTCCCACTATGTTTCTAGAGAGAATTATGGAGGCGAGATATACTCCTTTTGATCCTCAGGAAGAGAATCAAAGGCATCTGTCACGATGGCCTTTATTGAGCAAACTGGCTTGGATATTAAAACAAAGTTACAAAGCTAGATTGATTACAAGATATGACTTTCAGAGATTTAGTCAGAGAAGCCAAGAACGTATACTATAAGAGAGAAACTGAGGAAGAGAAGGGAGCAAGGGGAGGATAAAAGAAACAAAAGGCAGACTAAGGCGTTGACTAAGGTCCTGGTCACAAAAACAAATAGGCCAGAAATTAAGAAACAGGTAGACAAGAATGGATAACATTGGCCCATGCCAGAGGCCACCCTGGCCTCAGATCAATGTGCCTACTCTAAAGAAAAAAGGACACTGGGCCAAAATTGCCCTAAAAAGCGACAGCCACACCAGCCAGCCATTCTGACTCTGGAGGATGACTAAGAAAGTCGGGGCTCAGATTCCCTCCCCAAGCTCAAGGTAACTTTTGAAGTGTTTCAAAATTGATTATGGAAATCGAAAATGATGTGTTTGGAAAGAAGTCTCATGAAAAGATCAGTCAAGAAACATGGATGAATACATGTGTTCTGAAGCACGAAGTGAATGAAAGTCAGACAAATGCGTATGAATTTGCTAACTTGTGGATGAAATATATATCCTATGATGTGCATAAAGTGAATAAATAGTAATGTAGAAGTGTTGAATAAAATTGAACATCAAAATACACATCATGTCCCATAGTAATCTACTTGAATTGATGTTAAACAGGGTCAGTTACTGTAGAAATGTTAGGATATGTTTGCACCATTCACTGAAGTTAGTTTTCAGTACTAGGAAACAAATATGTATTTCAGGTGGATGAATATTACTGAGAATAATCTTGTGAAAAGTTGATTAAAAATCCAAATACATCAATATGAATGAATTTAGGGAGTGCATAATAAGACACATGTTATATATATATATATATATATATATATATATATATATATATATATATATATATATATATATATTAAAAATAGCAATATATATGCCAATTGAAATTCATCATGAAATATATATCATCATCATATCCGAAAATATTCATTTTAATGAATATGGATTTTTATATAAGTTTGTTCAAATAGTAAGCTCACCCATGGGTTGAATTTTCAGTTCCAACATTGTTTAGGAGGAGTGATCACTTCTCACAATTTGTATGTGCCATGTCAGCCACCTCACGAGAATGTACGTGTGACACCAGGTAGGATTCTATATGTGCATATTAAAACACATGTGCTGAATAGGCTACTGAGAAAGGAAGACAGTAATTCATATATTTGTTAACTTTAAAAACACATGTAGAACTATTTCAATTAAAAATTGACTAGATTTATAACTCCTACCCTATATATTTCAAAAGGCATGTCCAACTATACACCCTGCCTCCTCTGAAATGCTTGTATTTCTATTCTGTTTGGGTTATGTTTCTCCATCATATTAGGATTAGTAGTCAGAGTCTAGTAGGGAATGGGTTAGTGTCAGGGATTTAGTATTTCAAATATATGCTGCATAAAAATCTTCCCACTCTCATTCAGAACAATGCCTAGACATTACCCTCGTCCCAAGTAAGACACAATTAGAGGAGAAGAGTTAAAAATTCTGTGAATACATATCTGGAAATGAATATTCTCATGAGTTCACAACCTTGGAGGTCGTAGAGGAGTTTTCAAAAGTATGGGACAGGGTAAGCACTCCACAAACATGGAGCTCTGCTGCCCTAAAGACTTCTTGAGAAACTGCCTCTGAGGTTGGGCACTTGAAATATATGTTTTCGTAAGGAGCTTTCTTTGTACTGAGACCATCAAAGCTGGGTGTGCATCTATGCGACCTGGAGGACATGGTTTCATATTTTCCAATGAACATGAGGCAGCAGTGCTGAATTCTCTCTATGTAGGTAAACTGTGTCCACTGGGGCCTAAGTGTCTCTGCGTGTGGACTGTGAAGCCATTTGGTCATCCTCTACTTTTCCTGGTGTTTCTTGCTGCTGCACTGGGAGTTTGGTATTTGCTTATGAAGTAAAAAAAGATCACCTGGGACACAGTGCTTGAGGGAGTTCTGTCACGTGTGGTGGGTAAGGGTCTGCAAGAGAATATACCAAAAATGCTTCTATTCCACAAAGCTTTTCCCCTTGACCATAGCAACATAATTCTCAACATTTCCCTGAAACCTCTCTATATAACAAGATGCCGTTACATATAAGGGTCTGGTGGTTGTACCATGTCAGTCACAAGGCATTTCGGAGCCAATGGAAGATCAACATGGCCCCACCACAGATGTTTCATCACACACCCCCCCTCCACTGCTCTAGGCCCACTACTCAGCACGCTCCAATTTACTGGCATCTCTGTTCTACACCATTTTGATGAAACCTAGTCAATCAAGGTGCTGTCTGGTATACTCATGATCAGCAACCGGTTTTCCAAATTTTCTACAGTGCCACCTGGTCATGGAAATTTCAATAATTTTATTGTATTTATCTAGCCATTTTTCACGGATGAAGTTGGAGGCACTGTGGGTTTCAATTCGTACAGGAACCATTAAATGATGAGAAACCTCATTTCAATGAAAGCTCTGTAGAACTGTTACAGACAAGGCTTCCCAGGGAGTGGCCAAAATGTCACATAAAATCAGACCCACTGAGGTCTACAATGTGAGGTCCATGTGTGTTTTGACTGTCACCCGTGCCTGCCAAGTCTTTCAGAAAAAAAAAAAATCATGTGATATCCTGGCTGAGATTCCCAGTGCTCTGTGGAAAGCCACCCTGGGCCTAGATCTCAGTTTCCAAGGGAGACTCTCATGCGTGCCCTCCTAGAATCCCAACACAATACATGGCACAAGTTCTCTGAGATCAGATCCAGAATGCACTCTCTAAGTGTAATCACACCAGAGTTCAAGCCCATGTGGACCCAGGCATCTCCTTTAACTGCCATACAATGACCACAATTAAAACCAAAACACTCCCACATGTCCCTCATCTGTTTCCATATAGATACTCATCATAACCTCTGGCTGGAGGTTTCCATGAGGGGCGCAGTCCAAGACAGTGTCCAAAATAAGCTCCCTTGCCCCTCATTTGCCTAAAGTCAGGGTGGCCTGGACATACTTCCTGTGAACCAGGAGTGATCAAATAGGCATGCCGTTAATACTGCAGCGCTTCTTCAATTTGAGGCCTACTGAGTTAGAGGTATAGATTGTTTATGTGAATTAGAGTCATGAGAAAACCCAAGCACCTCTGCAGGGCTTTGAAGAACTCAATTGACACAAAGGATCCCTATTCTCACTTGATAGAGGTCAGGAACCTCACAGAGGAAAGCGAGACTTTATCCACAATGACTGGTCTATTTGCCATTTTGGTTTTAGATGCACACATGGGATCTTTCTTTAGATCCATCTGGTGCTGAGAATCTAAGCCACAAACTCACACAGGGCCAAGATGCTAATTCAGACACATCCCTTTCCAAAGCAATTAAGCAAAGAGCCACAGGTGATGCCCATTCATTTCCATTTGAAAACTGTTTACTTCAGGCTTCACAAAGGGGTGGCCAGAGCAAGAACTTCCTGACATTCAGTTCAACAGAACAATATATAAGCAAAATGCCCAAAGCAGGGTTTTTCCACTGAGAATTTCCTGGTCACACTGATATCTGAGTTTTTTGAGATGCTCGCCATTCCCTTCAGCTATCCAGTACATGACCATGTCACAGAGCTTGGAGGTGGTACATATGTTAGACACAAAACCATGAGCCTGTCCTGGAGAGTGAACAGAATTCATGAAGAAACCTGGAAATTAGGAATGTAGTAGGTTATGCCCATCTTTAAGTAAAGCCGCAATCCATTCATAAATTGGGCAGGATGAAATGGGAAGCTTTCTACTAGACAGGAAACATCCATTGATGCACTCTCTTTTCTAATGTCTACAACCACGGACACCATGGGATACACAGACATAGAATCACTCGCCTTTTCAAACGACTTACAAGAAACAGTTCACTCCAAACCATACAAACCACCTTTCCTTCCTATTCTCACAACATGAGACAAAATCACAAACTCACAACCACACCCACAAAGGCACCTCCTTACCCTAAGTAGGTCTGTGACTCTATGGAGTGTCCTCTGACTGGTGGGCCACACAATGTTCCCCCGAAATGTCCTGTCCTGTCTCAAATATGGTCTTTTTGGCCAACTCTATGAAGTTGTCAGGAGCCAGCAGTGGGCCAGTACCTGCTTTTTCAGGAAAGGCCCCTCTTCAGAGCTGTCCTGGCTTTTGGCCATTCTAACATCAGTAGGTACAAAGAAAGACTGACTCTGTCCTTGGTAATTCCAAACAAGTGAACCCACTGGGACTGGTACTGGGACTGGCTCTGTGTGCCTGGCTTCCAGGATCCCAAGTTCAGAGAGTTCCATCACCAAGGGAGTAAGGTGAGGTCACTTCCTTCAGGAAATGAATTAGGTCACTGCCTTGGCAACCACTTTATCCTAACAGTTGCTTCCAAGTGTCTCATTAAATGGAGGCTTCCCCTACTTCCTGTGAAACATTCACAAGTTAGAATGGTATATCAACCATAGAAACCCGGTAATAGCTCTCCACACAGGCCTGGTTTGGTCCATCTCCTCTACATTGAGAAGAGAGGTTCTGATTCAGACACATCCCGTCATCCTGACCAGGTATTTTGCCATGGAAGATTACTTTTGCTTTCTCAGGTCCTCCATAGCTGACTACATATTCTCCAGGGATCATTTCTGCATTGAACTTGTGTTTCTAAACAGGTGAAAGATCCCCTACATTCCTGTATTGTAAGACCAACTCTGTCCCTGCTCTTCATTAAATTTACATTGAGGGAACAGTTTATTGTTAGGGTTAATAAAATGTTTGATGTTAGAAATCATTCTGCTGGATGTATAATGGTACTGGGAACCTGGGATATTTTTAAAAATATAGAGGTGAAATATATAAATGAAAAAAGGATGTCTAGGTAATTTTGAAGCCCAGAGAGGCAATGGGCCCTTCATTGGGATACTTAGCTTTGATTTATGTTGTGCACAGATATCTCAGATAAATCGATATGCAATGGCATAGGACCTTGTACCTTGGATGATTAAAATTCGAAGAGAACATCCAGTCAAAAAGGGATAGTCGGTAGGATTAGATAGATATTCGGTAGGTTAACAAAGAGTGAGTATAGGATTTGGAACAAAAGTTCTTTAGCAATAGGGTTTGGGTTAAAGTGTGAAAGTAAATATCAGCCCACTTGAAGGGTCAGTCACAATGATGAACAGGGGAAAATATGTAGGAAAGCAGATATCAATAGAGATATTACAAAATCAACAAGTGGGCCAAGGACCTGAACAGACACTTCTCAGAAGAAGACATACAATCAATTAATAAGTACATGAAAAAATTCTCACCTTCTCTAGCAGTCAGAGAAATGCAAATCAAAACCACCCTAAGATACCATCTCACTCCAGTAAGATTGGCAGCCATTAGGATGTCAAACAATAATAAGTGGTGGCAAGGATGTGGGGAAAAGGGTACACTTGTACATTGCTGGTGGGACTGCAAAATGGTGCGGCCATTATGGAAAGCAGTATGGAGATTCCTGGAAAAGCTGGGAATGGAACCACCATTTGACCCAGCTATCACCCTCCTTGGACTATTCCCTGAGGATCATAAAAGAGAATGCTATAGGGATACTGCCACATCAATGATCATAGCAGCACAATTCACAAAAGCCAGACTGTGGAACCAACCTAGATGCCCTTCAATAGATGAATGGATAAAAAAAATGTGGCATCTATACACAATGGAGTATTATGCAGCACTAAAAAATGACAAAATCATGGAATTTGCAGGGAAATGGATGGCATTAGAGCAGATTATGCTAAGTGAAGCTAGCCAATCCTTAAAAAACAAATGCCAAATGTCTTCTTTGATTTAAGGAGAGCAAGTAAGAACTGAACAGAGGGAAAGAGCATGAGGAAAATATTAACATTAAACTGAGACAAGTGATGGGAGGGAAAGGGAGAGAGAAGGGAAATTGCATGGAAACGGAAGAAAACCCTCATCGTTATACGAAATCACATATACAAGGTTGTGAGGGGAAAGGGGGGGGAAGGGAGAGAACGAAAGAATAACAGATGAGGTAGAGAGGAAAAATGAAAGGGGAGGGGAGGGGGGATAGTAGGGGATAGGAAAGTCAGCAGAATACAACAGTCACTAATATGGAATTATGTAAACATTGTGAATGTGTAACTGATGTGATTCTGCAATCTGTATTTGGGGTAAAAATGGAAATGCATAACTCACTTGAATCAAATTTATGAAAGATGAAAAAATAAAAATTTTAAAAAGTACTAAATTGGCTCATCCTAACATTAAAAAAAGAGATATTACAAAATCAGGTAAAGTATAAAGTGAGTGATATGATTAGATATTTTCAACAGGGTTGATTTTGAATATATAATCTTAGGAAGAAACAAATATGTAGTCACCAATAGGATTGATATTTGAGAGCATTAGGCAACCTGAACATGGAAGTAATCCATGTTCACTTTCCATTTAGGCTTTAGTACAATAATAAGTGTGAACTTTGCATTTTGTGTCCAGAATATTACTGTGATAAAATGTATATGTAGATTAGGTGACATCAGTATTTCTTTCACCATTTCTGTGAGTAATATTTTGAAGACATATACATAAGTATTGGTTGTACAAAAAGCTGTACCCTGTGTCTATGTATATACAGATAATTCATGAATAGACCATACTGTGAATAAATAGTATAGCTGGTTCCACTTTAAATAATGGATTGAATTCATATTCACAAAGGAGTGGTCTGAGGCAAAAACCTTCCTGAAATTCAGGGCAACAGAACAATAGGTAAACAAAACGCACAAAGCAGGGTTTCTCCACTGAGACTTTCCTGGTCACACTGATATCTGAGTTTTCCTAGATGCTCGCCTTTCCCTTCAGCTATCCAGTACATAGCCATATCACATAGCTTTGAGGTAGTACATATCTTGGTCACAAAACAATGAGGCAATTCTGGAGAGTGTCCAGAATTCAGGATGTAAACAGAAACTTTGGAAGATAGCAGGTTTTGCCCTTCAATAAGGAAAGCCGCAGTCCATTAATAAATTGGGCAGGATGAATGTTGCGAAGCTTTCTCCTAGACAGGACACATCCATTGATGCATTTTCTTTTCTAATGTCTACAACCACGGACAGAGTGGGATACACAGACATAGAAGCACTCGCCTTGTCAAAGGACTTACTAGAAACAGTCCACGCCAATTCAAACAAACAGCCTTTCTTACATCTTCTCAGAACCTGAGAAAAAAACCAGACACACACCTACACCCACAAAGGCACCTCCTTTGTGGAGTGTCCTCTGAATGGTGGACCATACTATATTCGCCAAAAATGGCCTGTTGTATCTCAAATCTGGTCTCCTTGGCCAACTCTGTGCAGTTGTCAGGAGCCAGCGGTGAACCAATACCTGCTTTCTCAGGAAAGGCCTTTCTTCAGAGCTTTCCTGGCATTTGGCCATCCTCACATCTGTTGGTACTAAGAAAGACTGACTCTGTCCTTGGTAAATTGAAACAAGTGAGACCACAGGGACTGGGACTGCAACTGGCTCTGGGTGCCTCTCTTCCTGGATCCCAAGTTCAGAGAGTTCCATCACCAAGGAAGTGCAGTGAGGTTACTTCCTTCAGGAACTGAATGAGGTCACTGCCTTGGCAACCTCTTTGTCCTAACAGTTACTTCTAAGGGTCCCATGAGATGGAGTCTGTCCCTACTTTCTGTCACACTTTCACAAGTTAGAATGGTATATCAACCATTGGCACCTGGGAAGAGCTCTCCACACAGGCCTGATTTGGTCCATCTTCTCTACATTTAGAAGATAGAGGTTGATTCAGACACATCCATTCATCATGATCAGGTTGTTTACCATAAAAGATGACTTTTCCTCTATCAGGTCCTTCATAGCTGCCTACATCTTCTCCAGGGATCATTTCTGCATGGACCTTTGATGTTCTCAGAAGGTGGAAGATCCCCTACATTCCTGTATTGTAAGACTAACTCTGTCCCTCCTCTTTTGTAAAGTTAGATTGAGGGAAGAGTGTATGTTTAGGGTTAATAACATGTTTGATTTGGGTTAGGAATCTCTCTGCCCCATGAATAATGGTATTGGGAACCTGTGATATTTACAAGAATATATAGGTGAAATGTAAGTATGAAAACAGAAATCTAGGTAAGATTCGAAGTCAGAAGGGCATTGGGTCCTTGAGTGGGATTCTTAGGTTTGAATTATGTTCTGCATATATGTCTCCGATAAATTGAAATACAATGCTTTAGGACCTTATACCTTGGATGATTAATTGTCGAAGAGAACATCGAGTCAAAAAGCAATAATCAGTAAGATTAGGAAGATAGTCAGTAGGTTTAGAAATAAAAGTGAGTATAGGATTTAGACCAAAATTTCTTTAGCAATAGGGTCTCGGGTAGACATTGAATGTAAATGTCAGCATATGTGAAGTGTCAGACACAATGATGAACTGCGGAATATATGTAGGAAAGCAGATATCAATAGAGATATAAGGAAATCAGGCAAAGTATAAACTGAGTGATAGAATTAGACATTTTCAACAGCCTTGAAGTTGAATATATAATCTTAGAAAGAAACAAATATGTAGTCACCAATAGGATTTACATTTGAGAGCATTAAGCAACCTGGACATGGTTGTTTTTAGTAATTCATGCTCACTTTCCATTTAGGCTTTGATACAATCATGAGTGTGACCTTTGTTTTTTGTGTCCAGAATATTACTGTGATAAAAAAAGAAATATATATATATATATATATATATATATATATATATATATATATATATATATATACACACACACACACACACACACATACATAGATAGATAAGGTGACATGAATATTTCTTCTACCATTTCTGGGAGCAATGTTTTGAAGAGGTATAAATTAGTATTGGGGGAACAAAGAGGTGTACACTGTGTCTATGAATATAGAGATAATGCATTAATAGACCATACTGTGAATAAATAACATACCTGGTTCCAACTTTAATAATGGATTGAATTGAAATGTGAAAATGTACAGGAAATCTTATATTGATATACACACATTTATTCCAACCACTTATACATCTAATGGTAATATTAATGTTATGGTTTATCTTGAAGAGTGTGTGGGTTTAGCTTCAAAATTGATTATGGAAATCGAAAATAATGTGTTTGGAAAGAAGACTCATGAAAAGACCAGTCAAGTAACATGGAGGAATACATGTGTTCTGAAGCAGAAAGTGATTAAAAGTGAAACAAATTCCTATAATTTTGTGATCTTGTGAATGAAATATATATCCTATGATGTGCAAAAACTGAAGAAATAGTAATGTACCAGTGTTGAATTAAAATGAACGTCAAAATAGACATCATGTCCCCTAGGAATCTATTTGCATTGATGTTAAACTGGGTCAGTTACTGCAGAAATATTAGGATTTGTAAGCACCATTGATTGAAGTTAGTTTTCAGCACTGGGAAACAAATATGTATTTCAGGTAGATGATTATTTCTGAGAATAATCTTGTGAAATGTTGATTATAAATCCACATACATGAACATGAATGAATTTATGGAGTGTATATAAGACACATATATTTCATATTTTATAAAATCTGTAGAGTGTATATATATATATATATATATATATATATATATATATATATATATATACAAAAAAACCCACAAAAATTCATTAAAAAGTATCAATATATATATGCCAATCGTAATTCATCATGTAATATATATCATCCACAGAAGCAAAAATATTTATTTTACTAAACATGGGTTTATGTATAATATTGTTCTAATAGGAAGCTCACCCATAGTTTGAATTTTCAGTTCCAACAGCGTTTAGGAGCACTGATCTCTTCTTACAATTTGTTTCTGCCAAGTCAGCCAACTCATAAAAATATATGTGTGATACCAAGTAGGAATCTATATGTGCATATAAAAAGTACAAGTGCTGAGTAGGCTACAGAGAAAGGGAGACAGGAATTCACATATTTGTTAACTTTAAAAACGCATGGAGAGAGCTGCGGATGTGGCTCAAGTGGTAGCGTGCTCGCCTGGCATGCGTGCGGCATGGGTTCGATTCTCAGCACCACGTGAAAACAAAGATGTTGTGTCCGCCAATAACTAAAAAATAAATATTATAGAATTCTCTCTCTCCTCTCTCACTCTCTCTTTAAAAAAAACACATGGAGGACTATTTCAATTAAAAATTGAGTAGATTTATAAAACCGACCCTTTATCATGCAAGAGGGAAGTCCAACTATACACCATGCTTCCTCTGAACTGCTTGTATTTTCATTCTTTTGGGGTATTTTTCTCCATCATATTAGGATTAGTAGTCAGAGTCTAGTAGGGTATGAGTTAGTGTCAGGGATTCAGTATTTCGAATGGAAAATTGGAAAATGGATCAATGTGTATGCAAATGTGTACTACAAAAAAATTTTCCCACTCTCATTCAGAACAATGCCTTGACATTACCTTCACCCCAAGTAAGACACAATTAGAGGAGAAGAGTTAGAAAATCTTTGAATACATATCTGAAATTGAAAATGCTTAGGGTTCACAACCTTGGAGATTGTAGAGGAGTTTCCAAAAGTAAGGGACAGTGTAAAAACTCTACAAACATGGAGATTTGCCTGCCTAAAGACGTCTGGAGAAACTGCCTTTAGGTTGGGCACTTGAAATATATGTTGCTGTCAGGAGCTTTAGCTTCCTTTCTAGTGAGACCATCAAAGCTGGGTCTTCATCTCTGTGATCTGGAGGACATGGTTTATAATTTTCCAATAAACATGAAGCAGCAGTGCTGAATTCTTGCTTTGTAGGTAATCTGTGGCCACTGGGGGCTAAGTGTCTCCCCATGTGGACTGCGAAGCCATTTCATCATCCTCCACTTTTCATAATGTTTCTTCCTGCTGCACTCGGAGTTTGGTATTTGCTTCACGAAATACAAGGAGTTCAACTGGGACACAGAGCTGCAGCGAGTTCTGTCACGTGTGGTGGATCAGGGTCTGCAGGAGAATGCACCAACAGGGCTTGTATACCACATAGGATGCCCCCTTGACCATAGCAACCTGATTCTGAACGTTGCCCTGAAACCTCTCCATATAACAAGTTGCCTTTACATATAAGGGTCTGCTCGCTGCACCATGTCAGTCACAAGCCATTTGGAAGCCAATGGCAGATCCACATGGCCCCACCTCAGATGTTTTATCACACATTTGCTCACTACTGCTCTAGGCCCACTACTCAGCAGGATCCAAATTACTGAGATCTCTGTTTTACACCATTTTCATCAAAACCAGTCAATCAAGGCACTGTCTGGTACACTCGTGATCAGCAACAGGACATCCAAAGGTTCTTCATTGCCACCTGGTCATTGGAATTTCAAAAATTTCATGGTATTTATCTAGCAAATTTTCAATTATGAAGTTGGAAGCACTATGGCTTTCAAATCATTCAGGAATCATTCAATGGTGAGGAAGCTCATTTCAATGAAAGCTTTGGAGAACTCTCACAGGCAAGGCTTCCCAAAGAGTGGCCTAAAGGTCACATGAATCCAGGCCCATCGAGGTCTACAATTGAGGTCCATGTGTGTTTTGACTAGCAAATATGGCTTCCAAGTCTTTCAGAATAAAATAATGTGATATCCTGGCTGAGATTCCCAGTGCTCTGTGGAAAGCCACCCTAGGACTAGATCTCAGTTTCCAACGGAGACTCTCATGCGTGGCCTCCTAAATTCCCAACACAATTCATGGCAATACTTCTTTGATGATTGATTCAGAACTCAGTGTTTAAGGGGAATGACACCAGAGTTCAAGCCCAGGTGGATCCAGTCATCTCTTCCAACTGCCACATGAATGACTACAATTAAAACCAAAACATTCCCACATGGTCCTTACCTTCTTCCATATAGACACTCATCATTACCTCTGGCTAGAGTTTTTCATGTGGGAGGCATCCCAAGAGAGTGTCCAAAATAATCTTCCTTGCCCCTCATTTGCCTAAAGTCAGGGTGGCATCGTCACCCTTCCTGTGAACCTGGAGTGATCCAATAGGCCTGCCATGAATACTGCTCTGCTTCTTCAATTTGAGTCCTACTGACTCTCAGGGATAGATTCTTTAAGTGATTTGGAGTCACAAGAAAACACAAGCACCTCTGCAGTTCTTCAAAGAACTCATTTGACTTAAAGGATCCCTATTCTCACTTGACAGAGGTCAGAATCCTAACAGAGGAAGGCAAGAGACTGATCAACAATGACAGATTTTTGGCCATTTTGGTTTTGATTGCACACATGGGATCTATCCTTAGATCCATCATGTGCTGAGAATCTAAGCCACAACCTCATACAGGGCGAAGAGGCTGATTTAGACACATCCTTTTACAAGCAATTAAGCAAAGAACCACAGGTGATGCCCATTCATTTCCATTTGAAAATTGTTTTCTTCAGGCTTCACAAAGGGGTGGCCTGAGGCAAAGACCTTCCCGACATTCAGGACAACAGAACCATAGGTAAGCAAATGAACCAAAGCAGGATTTCTCCACTGAAAATTTACTGGTCACACTGATATCTGAGTTTTCTAAGATGTTCCCATTCTCTACAGCTATCAAGTATATAGACATGTCTCAGAGCTTGGAGGTGGTACATATCTTGGAAACAAAACCATGAGCCTATTCTGGAGAGTGGCCAGAATTCAGGAAGAAAACAGGAACTTAGGAATTTAGTAGGTGTTGCCCATCCATAAGGCAAACCACAGTCCATTCTTTAATTAGGCAGGATGAATGCTGGGAAGTTTTCTACTAGACAGGACACATCCTTTGATGCCTTCTCTTTTCTAATGTCTACAACCACGGACACAGTGGGATACTCAGACATAGAAACACTAGCCTTGTCAAACGACTTACTAGAAACAGGCCACTCCAACCCAAACAAACAGCCTTTCCTACCTATTCTCAGAACATGAGAGAAAACCACAAACTCACTCCACACCCACAAAGGCACCTCCTTAACCCAAGTAGGTCTGTGACTATCCGGAGTGTCCTCTAACTGGCGGGCCATACTATGTTCCCCTGAAATGGCCTGCCCTTTCTCAGATCTGGTCTCCTTTGCCAACTCTGTGAAGTTGTCAGGAGCCAGTGGTGAACCAATACCTGCTTTCTCAGGAAAGGCCCCTCTTCAGAGATCTTCTGCCATTTGACAATGCTCATATCAGTCGGTACCAAGGAAGACTGACTCTGTCCTTGGTAAATTCAAACAAGTGAGACCACTGGGACTGGGACTGGGACTGGCTCTGGGTGCCTGGCTTCCTGCATCACAATTTCAGATTTTTTGATGACCAAGGAAGAGAGGTGAGGTCACTTCCTTCAGGAACTGAATGAGGTCACTACATTGGCCACCACTTTGTCCTAACAGTTGCTTCGAAAGGTCCCATGAAATGGAGGCTGCCCCTACATCCTTTGACACTTTCACAAGTTAGAATGGTATATCAACCATAGGCACCTGGAAACAGCTCTCCACACAGGCATGGTTTGATCAGTTCTCTACATTAAGAAAGGAGAGGCTGATTCAAACACATCTCTTCATACTGACCCGGTTGTTTGCCATGGAATATGACTTTTTCCCTCTTAGGTCCTTCATAGCTGCCTGCAACTTCTTAAGGGTATAATTTCTGCATGGTCCTTTTATGTTCTCAGCAGGTGGAAGAGCCCCTACATTACTGTATTGTAAGACAAACTCTGTCTCGGCTCTTCTGTAAAGTTAGTTTGAGGGAACAATGTATGGTTAGGCTTAATAACATGTTTGATTTGAATTAGGAATCATTCTGCTTAATGAATAATGGTATTGGGAACTTGCGATATTTACAAGAATATATTGGTGAAATATAAGTTTGAAAACAGAAATCTAGATAAGATTTGAATCCAGGAAGGGCATTGGGCTGTTGATTGGGATACTTAGCTTTGAATTATGTTCTGCAAAGATGTCTCAGATAAATCAATATACAATGGCATAGGACCTTGTACCTTGGATGATTGATTGTCGAAGTGATCATCCAGTCAAAAAGGGATAGTCTTTAGGATTAGGAAGATAGTAGGTATGTTAGAAAAAAGAGTAATATAGGATTTGGACCAAAAGTTCTTTAGCAATAGGGTTTCGGATAGAGAGTGAATGTAAATGTCAGCACATGTGAAGAGTCAGTCACAATGATGAACTGGGGAAAATATGTAGGAAAGCAGATATCAATAGACATTAGGAAATCAGACAAAATATAAAGTGACTGATAGGATTAGTCATTTTCAAGAGGGTTGAGGTTGAATATATTATCTTAAGAAGAAACAAATATGTAGTCACCAATAGGATTGATTTGAGAGCATTAGGCAACCTGGACATGGATGTGTTTAGTAATCCATGCTCACTTTCCATTAGGCTTTGGTGAAAGGTTAATAAAATAGGTACTTGTTACTTACTGTTTTTCTGTATGCTTAACAAAACACTGTTGAAGTCTTGAGGACTGTTTGCTAATCTTGTTTCCAGAATGTGCTGTCCCCAACTGCCAAACTGCAAATGTATACCCTCACCCGTTTGCACGCAAACCACCCACTTGCCCTGACCAATCAATAAACTTCCCTCCCTGCCCTCTCCAAGGAAAGCATATAAGCTCTGCTTAAGCTGTTCTCATTGCTCTCTGCTCTATTCAAGTGAGCTCTGAGCCCCAGAATGCTGGACCCATAATAAACCATTTACTGTTGATGGAGACATTCTCTTGGTGGTCGCTTCCTCCGATGCTTGCCCGACCTTTACATCTGGAGGCACCAGCAAGATCCGACAGCGGCGGATGAAAGATCCCCAAGGGGCTCCTTTCAGGGTAAGTAAGGCAACTCTTTTTGGTTTTAGGTTTCAGGTTAGGGCTTGGCAAAATGGCTATGGGTGATGAGCGTGAGCTCTCTCTGACAGAGGCGGACATACGTGTCACAGAGCCACAGGCCACGTCCCTGGGGGATGCCCCAGAGGACTCAGGAAATCGAGGAACAATAGTCTCCTTGACTCAGTGATATTTTGCTTCGGATTCGGTATTGCCAGCCCATCAGGTTTTGCGGGCTACTCAGGCCTGGCCTCAGTATTGGACGTCCAATGCCTGACTTTATTGTCTTGTCTTGTCAGTGTAGTGTGTCGTTGCTTTCACTGTTTGTGTATCTCTCATTTTGGGACAGAGAACTTCAACACCTCTCTTCCTGACCCTTGATCACTGGAACAAAGTCCGCTTAAGGGCCCAGAATCTTTCTTTTTCAGTAAATCGCTGGACCTGGCAGACCCTCTGTGCCTCAGAATGACCCACCTTTGGAGTTGGATAGCCCCTAGAAACATCTACGTCCCACTAATTCGAAAAGTCAGAGATTTTGTATTTCAACCGGGGCCACATGGACATCCAGATCAACAGCCATATATCTCAACTTTGCAGGACCTCTGCAAATCTCCTCCTCCATGGGTGAAGCTTTTCCTTGTCTCTGCCCCCGCTCCTACTCCTTCCACCATGATTCTATCTCTCAAACCCTCTGCTCCTCCTCCTCCACCCTCTCTTCTCCCTGAGTCTCAAGACTCTACTGGACTCTCCTCGCCTTCTTATCCGCTGCCCTCGTCCACCAACCCCCAACAACCTCTAAGTGATTCCCCTGCTGCTGACTCAGCCTCTCCGCCACTGGAGGAAGCTAGGCCAGCCCAGCGCCCACCAAATGACTCCCCCTTGTCACACACACAGCCCCTCCTTCCCTGGAGGAAGCTGGCCTGGCAAAAAGAACTCAAAGAACTCCCTGGCGTTTTCAAACCTGCCTACTTGGGATGACTGCCAACAAATCCTAGGGATTCTCTTCATGACAGAGGAATGAGAGAGAAACTTCCTGGAAGCTAGAAAAAAAAATAGCCTCGGACCAGATGGGTGACCAACACAACTTCCCAACATAATCAAAGCCGGCTTCCCCTTGAACTTACCCAACTGGGACCCCGACACCTTTGAAGGTAGGGAGCATCTGTCCACTTATTGCCGGGCCCTAATAGTGGGTTTCCAACCGGCCGCTAGGCAACCAAATAATTTGGCCAAGGTAAGAGAGATTATTCAAGGGCCTGATGAACATCCCTCTATGTTTCTAGAGAGAATTATGGAGGCATATAGGAGATATACTCCTTTCGATCTTCAGGCAGAGGATCAAAAGGCATATGCCATGATGGCCTTCATTGGGCAAGCTGATCTGGATATTAAAAGAAAGTTACAATACTTAGATGGATTACAAGATATGACTTTGAGAGATTTAGTCAGAGTAGCCGAGAAAGTATCCTATAAGAGAGAAACAGAGAGAACGAAAGGGAGCAAAGGGAGGATGAGAGATGAAAAAGACAGATTAAGGTATTAACTAATGTCCTGGTCACAACAATAAATAGGCCAGAAATTAAGAAACAGGGAGACAAGAAGTGATACCTGGGTCCCCTCCAGAAGCCACCGTTGGCCTCAGATCAATGTGCCTACTGTAAAGAAAAAGGACACTGAGCCAAAGAGTGCCCTAGAAAGAGAAAGCCACGCCAGACAGCCTTTCTGACTCTGGAGGTTGACTAAGAATGTCGGGGCTCAGATCCCTTCCCCGAGCTCAGGGTAACTTTTGAAGTGAAGGGGACCCCATAAACTTTGAAGTGGATACAGCAGCAGTATACTCAGCCCTTAAGGCCCCACTGGGCCCTCTATCAAATAAAAGATCTCTAGTTCAAAGGGCTAACAGCAGTAAATATCAGACTTAGACAACTAAGAGGACCATGGACATGGGGAAAGACAAAATCCAACATTCCTTCCTAGTAATCCCAGAATGCCTGGCCCCATTGATGGGCAGAGATCTGCTCAGTAAGCTCCGGGCCAAAACAACTTTTAACCCCGAAGGCCCCAAAATGAAATTTCTAAATCCTTCATTAAAAACTCCTATAGTCATGGCTTTATAAATGTCAGTCGAAGATGAACATCCACTTTTCACACACCCCAAGACTGATCAAACAGGCAAGCTACCCCAGAAATGGATAACAGATTACCCAGATGCCTGGGCAAAATTGTTGGGTTAGGCCTAGCCATGAAACAACCTCCAAGAACAGTGGAGTTAAAAACCTCAGCCTCCCCAATCAATGTCAAACAACATCCTCTGAGCAAAAAAGGTAAAGATGGGATAAGGCCCCATATTCAGAAATATCTGGCCTTAGGGTCCTAAGGCCCTGTCAATCGGCCTGGAACACTCCCCTGCTACCGGTAAAAAATCCAGGAACTGGGGACTATCCCCCATACAAGACCTAAGAGAGATCAACAACAGAGTGCAGGAAATTCACCCCATGGTAAATAATTCATACAATCTGCTTATCACTCTGAACCCTGAGTAGAAATGGTATGGACATAAAGATGCTATCTATTGCATGCCTCTGCATAAAGACAGTCAGTTGCTGTTTGCTTTTGAGTGGGTAGACCCAGAAACCGGAACGTATGGTAAACTAACATGGACTAGACTCCCACAGGGGTTCAAAAACTCCCCCACTCTCTTTGATGAAGCCCTCCACAGAGATGTCAACAACTTCAGACCTATGCACCCTGAAGTCACCCAGCTTCAATACGTGGATGACCTGCTACTGCAGCCAACACCAAGGAAAACTGTGAGTCTGGGAACCAAGCACTATTATATAAGCTTGCTCAACTCGGGTATAGAGCTTCTTCCAAAAAACCCCAAATTTGCCAGCAAGAAGTAGTCTTCCTGGGCTATTCCCTTAGGGGTGGTAAACGATGGCTCACTGAGCCCAGAAAACAAACGGTTGTGCAGATACACCCCCCCCCCAGCAGCAGACAACACAGAGAGTTTCTTGGGACTACTGGGTTTTGCAGGTTATGGATTCATGTGTTTGCGTCCTTAACTTCTCCTTTATACCCGCTGTTAAAGGGAGATGCCCAATTCCAATGGACCCCTGAGCACCAGCAAGCTTTTGATAACATCTAACAACACTGGCACTGAACTCCTCAAGTTCACTGAGCCAAGCCTGCAATTTCAGAAATCCCTACACTACGTTAAAAATGTACATCAATTCACACACCTTGGTTCAAAGAAACTGCAGGCATTCCTGAAGGATCAAGAACAGAGTTTTCCACTAACCGACTCACAGCGAAAGGACATAACTGAACGGGTAACAAAACCCTGTCCGTTCTGTCAATAGGTTAATGCTTACCCTTCCAAGCTTCCTGCAAAATAGCACCTATGAACAACCAGACCAGGACAATTCTGGGAAGTGGACTTTACTGAAATTAAGCCACCGAGGTATGGACTTCAATATCTCCTAGTGTTTGTAGATATATTTTCAGGATGGATTGAAGCCTTCCACACAAAAAAAGGCACAAATGGTGGTAAAAAATCCTGAAAGATATTTTTCCATGATACGGCCTACCTAAGGGTATATTGTCTGATAATGGACCGGCGTTCATGGCCCAGGTAAGTAAGGTGTTAGCCAGGACCCTGGGAATAAATTGGAAGTTACATTGTGCTTATAGACCCCAGAGCTCAGGACAGGTTAAAAAAAATTAATAGAACCATTAAAGAGACCTTAACGAAATTAAGCTTAGAGAGGGCATCAAAGGTTGGACTATGCTCCTGCCTTATGCACTGTTTCATGCAAGAAATACTCCCTCTGTTTCTTTGAGTAACCTCACCTCCTATGAAATTCTCTATGGGGCCCCTCCTCCAGTAAGGACCTAACCCCAACTCTAAGACCTACCGATCCCTTCCACACCCCCTTGCTTGACAAACTTAAAGCTCTTGAAAGAACTCAGCGATACCTGTCAAACCAGCTGGCCACTGCCTACCAACCTGGTGAAGAGGAGACTCCACATCGATATCAAATAAGAGACTTCGTCTACATAAGATGACTTCAGGTGTCATCCCTGGAACCCCGATGGACAGGACCATACCAGGTGCTACTTATAAAACCTACAGTGGTAAAGGTAGATGGAATCACTTCCTGGATCCTAATTCTCATCTCAAGCCTGCGCCCTGTCCAGACTCTGGCTTGAAAGTGGAAAAGACTGGTAACCCTTTCAAATTGCATATTGTCCATGTGGATAAGGCTATAGACTCTCCCCTTGGCCACCACTAGTCCTAACCATCATCAGCCCATTCAGCAGCGATGGCTGATCACAAATCCTATTAGACAAGAAGTATGGTCTGTCTTGCATACAGCCCCCTTAGGGACCTGGTGGCCATCTCTCCACCCAGATATTTGTCAGCTGAGTATACGTCTTTCCAATTGGGATATCTCTGATGAAGAGGATCCCATTAAAATTTCATTAAATTTCTTCCGTACCATAGATAATGGAAACAAACATTATGGATGTAGGGACATGCAAGTCTGATGCAGGTTGGCTAGCCTAGATTACTATGTTTGCCCGGTGGACTATCAAAGCCACAAACAACCACGGCTGTGTGGGGGAAAAGCCGTCTTCTTCCGTAAGTCATGGGGATGTGAGCATACAGGGGCTGCCTGGTGGAACCCAAACTCCTCATCAAATTCAGTTCACAGCATTGGCCATATTACCAATTAGACAACCAAAACCGATGGCCCGCAGAGGGGTGTCTAGATCCTCAAATTCTGTGTGACTTTTTCAACTTCGGCAAGTGCTCAAAAGGATGGAAGAAAATTCACCTATGTGTATGCCTTTTCCCTCCTTTGCTCACATCATGAACTATGTTTCTCCAATAGATCCTTCTGCTCCAGACTCTCTGCTGTCACTCTCACATCAACAACCTGATTTCTCCCCTCCAATTACTAGATCAAAAACCCAAACCTCCGCTGGTTCTCAGACCATTGCCCCCTTGCTGAGGTAGCAGGTACTGAGGTACCCTTCCACCCACTCACTCCTCTCTTCTCCTGTCAGTGCCCACACCGGGTCCCACCAGGTCCTCTTACCAGCTAACCCAAAGCTCAAACCAGCTGAGGAGTGCCCTCAGACGCCTATCCAAGTTGTAATGAAAATGGCCTTTAAAGTTGCTTTGTCATCACTAAAAACAGGTTACTAAGAATTTAATGTCCCTCACAGGCTTTTTGGGATACTCACTCCTGTCTTCCCATCTGCTCTACCTGTTCTACTGCTCACGTTTTGTTGCCAGGAAAATTCCAAACCCTTTTCCCATTATTCTTTTATATCTCTTTTTCCTCATTCTCAGAACCACAGAACTGCTCTCACCCCCTGCCTTCCCCGTCTTCCCCTCTGTACCAGGCCCACAGAAAAATCTGAAATGGCCTTCTCCAGAAGTCTTCATCGTGGCTGACTTTAGGACTTTCAGCAACAAAGTCCCTATAAAAGAGTTCAGTGTACATAAACTTCCTCTTTTCGTGTTGCTCTGTTATACTTGGCCACTGGCTGGAAAAATCAGCACTTCTAAGCTAGACACCCCCTTACTAGTTTTTCACAAAATATGTGAACAAGGCCTCTGGCCTTGAGCTCAGGCTTCCAGAGATGGCTATATTTCCAAGATAAAGAAGTTACCAACTGGGCTCCATGGTAACAGCTGGCAGGGAGAAAATAAAAGAGAAGAAAAAAGCTCTCCCCCTCCCAGATGTCCTTAAAAAGTTATCTTTCCCAGAGAAGAGGAAAATAAAAACAGAACCCAAAACTGCTTTTTGTGAACTTCTGCAGACTGTAAATTTCTGAGTCTTTTCTCTTACATGTTGGGTACAAAATTCTGAAACTACCTAAACTTGGGATTCAGGGGATTAATTGATTACAATAGAAGCAATGCCCTCTATATCCGGTTGCAACCAAATAGGACTGTTTCCCTGTCTTTGGTGCTATCTTAGGTGCCTTGCCTTGTCCATACCTACAACAGTATAATTCTATATACTTAAACATTGTTTATTCATAGAATTATCAACAGATGTGATTAATTATGTAATGGTGCAGATGTTTCCCCGAGTGCTCTATCATGAGGCAGGATCATTTAAATTTCAAATAGGGGGGCATACAACCCGGTTCTGCTGGCAACCTGTATCTTGCACTTTAGCCATCCTATGAGGAATAGTAGTTGCTGCAGAGGTGGGCACAGGTACCACTGCCCTAATCCATGGGACACAACAAATGACCCAATTAGAAGCAGCAATACACCAAAACTTAAAGATATTAAAAAACCACCATCACAGCTTTACAAGAATCTTTAACCTCTCTCTCTGAAGTTGTTTTACAGAACAGGCGAGGGTTCGACCTCCTCTTCATGAGAGAAGGGGCCTTTGTCCTGCATTGAGGGAAGAATGTTGTTATTATGCCTACCATACTGGAGTTGTAAAAGAATCTATGATTAAATTAAGAAGAAGCATTGAAGAGCATCAACAAGAGAGAGAGGCCCAAAAAGGGTGGTTTGAGTCTTGGTTCACAGAGTCCCCCTGGTTAACTACGCTTTTATCAGCCCTGGCCGGTCCCTTAATAATCCTCACATTATTGCTAACTGTAGGACCCTGTTTGCTCAACCGTGTAATTTCCTTTCTCCAAGCTCAAATTGGACAAGTTAAACTTATGGTAATCAGAAATCAATATACCACACTAGCAGACATAAAATGTGACATCCCCAATGATCACTATTATGATTTAATGTAACCTAAAGAAAGTGGGGAATGAAAGGTAAATAAAATAGGTAATTGTCACTTCCAGTTTTACGGTATGCTTAACAAAACACTGTTGATATCTTGAGAACTGTTTGCTAATCTTGTTCCCTGAATGTGCTGTACCAACTGCAAAACTGCAGAATGTACTCCCTCACCCATTTGCACGCAAACTACCCACTCGCCCTGACCCATCAATAATCTTCCCTCCCTGCCCTCTCCAAGGAAAGTATATAAGCTCTGCTTAAGCTGTTCTCAGGGCTCTCTCCTCTATTCAAGGGAGCTCTGAGCCCCAGCATGCTGGACCCCCATAAACTTTTGGCTGTTGCATTAGACAGTCCCTGGTAGTCTCTTCCTCCGATGCTCGCCTGACATTTACATTGGTAAAATAATAAGTGTGACCATTGCTTCTGTGTCCAAATGTACAAATTAATATTGGGGGTACAAATAGGTGTACCCTGTGATATGAATATAGAGATAATGCATGAATAGGCAATACTGTGAATAAATAATAAAATGGGTTCCAAATTTAATAATGGATTCCATTGAGATCTGAAAATATACAGGAAATCTTATATTGATACACATACATTCATTCCAACCAGTTATACATCTAAACGTTATATTAGGATTATGGTTTGTCATGAAAAGTGTGTGAGTTTTGCTTCAAAACTGATTATGAAAGTTGAAAATAATGTGTTTGGAAAGAAGTCTCATGAAAAGACCAGACAAGAAACCTGGAGGAATCCATGTGTTCTGAAGCAGGAAGTTATTGAAAGTGAAACAAATGCCTATAAGTTTGCTAATTTGTGGATGAAATATATATCCTATGATGTGCATAAATTGAAGAAATAATAATGTACCAGTGTTGAATAAAAATGAACGTCCAAATACACATCATGTCCCATAGTAATCTACTTGCATTGATGTTAAACTGGGTCAGTTACTGTACAAATATTAGTATTTGTATGCAACATTAACTGAAGTTAGTTTTCAGTACTGGAAACAAATATGTATTTCATGTGGATGAATATTTCTGAGAATAATCTTGTGAATACTTGATTATAAATCCGTATACATGAACATGAATGAGTTTAGGGAGTGTATATAAGACACATATATTTCATATTTTGAAAAATCTGGAGAATATATATATATATATATATATATATATATATATATATATACAAAAAAACACGCTCAGAGACATTAAATTAGCAATATATATGCCAATCGAAATTTATCATGAAATATATATCATCAACAGATGCAAAAATATTTCTTTTACTGAACATGGATTTATGTTTAATGTTGTTCAACTAGGAAGCTCACCCATAGGTTGAATTTTAAGATCCAACAGGGTTTAGGAGGAGTGATTTCTTCTCATAATTTGTATCTGCCAAGTCAGCCACCTCACAAGAATGTACATGTGATACCAGGTAGGATTCTATATGTGC
Source organism: Callospermophilus lateralis (assembly GCF_048772815.1). Lineage (NCBI taxonomy): Eukaryota > Metazoa > Chordata > Mammalia > Rodentia > Sciuridae > Callospermophilus > Callospermophilus lateralis. The sequence continues at coordinate 147,894 of NW_027514407.1, forward strand.
ATATAAAATTACATGTTCTGAATAGGCTACAGAGAAAGGGAGACAGGAATTTATATATTTATTAACTTTAAAAACACAAGGAGAACTATTTCAATTAAAAATTAACTAGATTTATAACACCTACCCTTCATAATGCAAATGGCAAGTCCAACTATACACCATGCCTTTTTTGAACTGCTTGTATTTCTATTCTGTTTGGGTTAGTTTTCTCCATCATATTAGGATTAGCAGTCAGAGTCTAGTAGTTTATGAGTTACTGTCAGGGATTAAGTATTTTGAATGGAAAATTGGAAAATGAATCTAATGTGTATGCATATATGTGCTACACAAAAATCTTCCCACTCTCATCCACAACAATGGCTTGACATTAACTTCGTCCCAAGTAAGACACAATTAGAGGAGAAAAGTTAGAAAATCTGTGAATGCATATGTGGAATGGAATATACTCAGTAGTTCACAACCTTGGAAGTGGTAGAGCAGTTTCCAAAAGTAAGGCACATGGTAAACACTCCACAAACATGGAGCTCTGCTGGCCTAAAGACTTCTTGATAAACTGCCTCTGAGGTTGGGCACTTGAAATATATGTTGTTGTCAGTAGCTTTAGCTTACTTTCTAGTGAGACCATCAAAGCTGGGTCTGCATCTATGTGACCTGGAGGACATTGTTTCTAATTTTCCAATGAACATGAGGCAGCAGTGCGAATACTCTCTTTGTAGTTAAACTATGGCCACTGGGAGCTAAGTGACTCACCGTGTGAACTGTGAAGCCATTTGGTCCTCCTCCACTTTTCGTGGTGGTTCTTGCTGCTGCACTGGGACTTTGGTATTTTCTTCATGAAATACAAGGAGATCAACTGGGACACAGTGCTGGAGGGAGTTCTGTCACATGTGGAGCTCACGGTCTGCATGTGAATGCACCAACCAGGATTTTATCCCACATGGGTTGCCCCTTTGTCCATAGCAACCTGATTCTGAACATTGCCTTGAAATCTCCCTATATAAAAAGATGCCTTTACATGGAAGGTTCTCCTGGCTGTACCATGTCAGTCACAAGCCATTTGGAAGCAAATGGCAGATCCACATAGCCCCACCACACATATTTTATCACACACCTTCACACCACTGCTCTAGGCCCACTAATTTGCAGGTTCCAACTTACTGGCATCTCTGTTCTACACAATATTCATGAAACCCAGTCAGTCAAGGCACTGTCTGATACACTCATGATCAGCAATAGGACATCCAAAGATTCTCCAGTGCCACCTGGTAATGGGAATTTCAAAAATTTCATGGTGTTTATCTAGCCATTTTTCGAGGATGAAGTTGGAGGAACGTTGGGTTTCAAAAACCATTCAATGTTGAGGAAGCTCATTTCAATGAAACTCTGGAGAACTCTCATAGGCAAGGCCTCCCAAAGAGTGGACAAAAGGTCACATGAAGCCAGTCCAATTGAAGTCTACAATGTGAGGTACATGTGTGTTTTAACTCTCAACTATGGCTGCCAAGACTTTAAGAAGAAAATCATGGATTATCTTGGCTGAGATTCCCAGTGCTCTGTGGCCTTGATCTAAGTTTATAAGGGCTACTTTCATGCGTGGCCTCCTAAAATCCCAACAAAACTCATGGCAATTCTTCTCTGAGGTCAGTTCCAGAACTCAGTCTCTATGTGGATTCACACCAGAGTTCAAGCCCAGGTAGACCCAGTGATTTCTTCCAATCGCCACACAAATGACCAAAATTTAAACGAAAACACTCCCATATGGCCCTCATCTTTTCCACATAGACACTCATCATAACCTCTAGCTGGAGGTTTCTATGAGGGGCGCTGGACAAGACAGTGTCCAAAATAAGCTCCCTTGCCCGTCATTTGCCTAAAGTCAGGGTGGCCTGGAAACCCTTCCTGTGAACCAGGAGTGATCAAATAGGCCTACCATTATTACTGTTCCACTTCTCCAATTTGAGGCCTACTGACTGTGGGGTTTAGATTCTTCATGTGGATTGGGGTCATGAGAAAACCCAAGCACCAATGGGCTAGACTCTGAAGGGCTTTGAAGAACTCATTTGACCCAAAGATTCCTATTCTCACCTTATGGAGGTCAGGAAACTTACAGAGGAAGGCGAGAGACTTCATCCATAATGAATGCTCTTTTGGCCATTTTGGTTTTGGATGCACACATGGCATCTTTCTTTAGATCCATCAGGTGCTGAGAATCTAAGCCACAGCCTCACACAGGGCCAACAGGCTGATTCAGACACATCCCTTTCGAAATCAATTACTCAAAGAGGGACAGGTGATGCCCATTCATTTGCATTAGAGAACTGTTTTATTCAGGCTTCACAACGGGGTGGCCTTGGCAAAGACCTTCCTGACATTTAGTGCTATAGAACAATAGGTAAGCAAAAGTCCCAAAGCAGGGTTTCTCCACTGAGACTTTTCCTGGTAACACTGATATCTGAGTTTTCTGAGATTCTCGCCATTCCCTTCAGCTATCCAGTACATGGCCAAGTCACAGAGCTTGGAGGTGGTACCTATCTTGGTCACAAAATCATGAGCCTATTCTGGAGAGTGGCCAGAATTCAGGAAGAAAACAGGAACTTAGGAAGATTGCAGGTCTTGCCCACAAATAAGGCAATCCACTGTCCTTTTATAAATTGGGCAGCGTGAATGTTGGGAAGCTTTCTCCTAGACAGGACACATCCATTGTTGCATTTTCTTTTGTAATGTCTACACCCACGGACAAAGTGGGATACACAGACATAGAAACACTTGCCTTGTCAAATGACTTAATAGAAACAGTCCACTCCAAAACAAACAAACCAACTTTCCTACGTATTCTCAGAACATGAGACAAAACCACAAACCCACACTCATTCCCACAAATGCACCTCCTTCCCCCAAGAAGGTCTGTTACTAACCGGAGTGTCCTCTGCCTGGTGAGCCATTCTTTGTTCACCCGAAATGGCCTGTCTGTTCTCAAATCTGGACTCCTTGGCCCACTCTGTGAAGTTCTCAGGAGCCAGCTTTGAGCCGCCACTACCTGCTTTCTCAGGAAAGACACCTCTTCAGATTTTTTCTGGCATTTGGCCATCTTCACATCTGTAGGTACCAAGAAAGACTGACTCTTTCCATGATAAATCCAAACAAGTGAGATCTCTGTGACTGTTACTGGGCCTGGCCCTGGGTGCCTGGTTTCCGGGATCCCAAGTTCAGAGAGTTCCATCCCAAAGAAGTGAGGTAGGTCACTTCCTTCATGAACTGAATGAGCTCACAGCCTTGGCAAACACTTTGTCCTAACAGTTTCTTCCTAGGGTCCCATGAGATGGAGGCTGCCCCTACTTCCTGTGACACTTTCACAAGTTAGAATGATATATCAACCATAGGTACTCGGGGAGAGATCTCCACACAGGCTTGGTTTTGTCCATTTTGTCTACATTAAAATGCGAGAGGCTTATTCAGACACATCTCTTCATCCTGACAAGGTTATTTGCCATGGAAAATGACTTTTGGTCTCTCAGGTCCTTCATAGCATTCTATATCTTCTTCAGGGATAATTTCTGCATGGATCTTTGAGATTCTCAGCAGGTAGAAGATCCCCTATATTCCTGTATTGTAAGACCAACTCTATCCCTGCACTGCTGTAAAGTTAGATTGAGGGAACAGTGTATGGTTAGTGTTAATATCATGTTCTATTTGGGTTAGGAATCATTCTGCTGGATGAATAATGGTATTGGGAACCTGAGATATTTACAAGAATATATAGGTGAAATATAAGTATGGAAACAGAAATCTAGGGAAGACTTGAAGCCAAGTAGGACATTGGGCCCTTGAGTAGCATACTTTTCTTTGAATTATATTCTGCACAGATGTCTCAGATAAATCGATATACAAAGAAATAGGGTCTTATACACTGGATGATTGAATAACATACAGAATATCCAATAAAAAAGGGATAGTCTGTAGGATTAGCAAGATAGTCAGTAGATTTAGAAAGAAGAGTTAGTATAGCATTTGTACCAAAAGTTCTTTACAAATAAGGTTTCGGGTAGAGAGTGAATGTAAATGTCAGCACAATGACGAATTGGGGAAAATATGTAGGAAAGCAGATATAAATAGAGACATTAGGAAGTCAGTAAAAGTATAAAGTGTGTGATTTGTTTAGACATTTTCAACGGTTTGAGTCTGAATATATAATCTTAGGCAGAAACTAATATGTTGTCACAAATTGGATTGACTTTTGAGAGCATTAGGTAACCAGGACATGGATGTTTTTATTAATCCATGCTCACTTTTTATTTAGGCTTTGGTAAAATCATAAGTGTGACCTTTGCATTTTGTGTCCAGAATATTATTGTGATAAAATGTATATGTAGATCAGGTGACATGAGTATTCCTTCCACCATTTCTGGGAGCACTATTTTGAAGAAATATAAATTAGTATTGGGGGTACAAAGGGGTATACCCTGTGTCATAGAATATATTGATAATGCATCAATTGACCATCATGTGAATAAATAATATAACTGGTTCCACTTTAAATAATGGATTGAATTGATATCTGAAAATATAAAAGAAATCTCATATTGATATACAATCATTCACTGCAACCAGTTATACATCTAATGGTAATATTATGGTTGTGGTTTATCCTGAAAGGTGTGTGAGTTTTGTTTCAAAAGTGATTATGGAAATCAAAAATAATGTGTTTGGAAAGAAGTCTCATGAAAAGAATAGTCAAGAAACCTGTAAGAATACATGTGTTCTCAAGCAGGAAGTGATTGAACATTATATATCATACTATATATAATGTGCATAAACTGCAGAAATAGTAATGTACCGGTGATGAATAAAAATGAACATCAAAATACACATCATGTCCCATAGGAATCTACTTGTATTGATGTTAATCTGGGTCAGTTACTGTAGAAATATTAGGATTTTTATGCACCATTCACTGAAGTTACTTTTCAGTACTAGGAAAAAAGTATGTATTTAAGTTGGATGAATATTTCTGAGAACAATCTTGTGAAAATTTGATTATAAATCCACATAAATCACAAAAAATTATGAACACAAAAGTCACATGGACATTAAAATGTAGCAATATATATGCCAATTTAAATCCATCTTGAAATATATATCATCCACTGACCCAAAACTATTTATTTAATGAACTTGAATTTATGTATAATGTTGTTCAGCTAGGAAGCTCCCCCATAGATTGAATTTTCTGTTCCAACAGTGTTTAGGAGGAGTGATCTCCTAAATGTGTATGCAAATATGTGCTACACAAAAATCTTCCCACTCTCATCCAGAACAATGCCTTGATATTACCTTCACCCCAAGTAAAACACAGTTGGAGGACAAGAGTTAGAAAATCTGTGAATACATATCTGGAATGTAAAATGGTCAGGAGTTCACAACCTTGCAGGTTGTAGAGGAGTTTCCAAAAGTAAAGGACAGGCTTGATAGACCCAACCTGATCTTTTATTAGAATTGGGAGCCATCTTGCCAGAAAGCCGTGAAAAGATAATTTGGGCTTTACTATAAATTACTGCAAATTCTGAACCTGCTTGGAATGCGTGCCCGTGCCTTGAACTCATCCATGCCTGGCTCTCTGACCAGATAACAGTGCTCTCTGAAACATTAGTGACACCTAATAAATATTGGCCTTCCCAAGCCAGACAACGACCCTCTCTGAGTCTCTAATGGTCCTCATAATTTCTGATGTTGGGGCCAGCAAAAAAAATGTAAACTACCATTAGTGTGATGCTTTCAAAGTTCTGTTATCTGTAACCCCCTTTCTGTGTAACTTTCTGGGCTATATAGCTGGGCTGTAGGAAAGGTGGTGTTGCTGTCTTGTTCCCGCCATTTTTGGAGGGAGAGGCAGCCTGGCCGGTTTTAATAATAAGCTTGCCTTAATTTGATTTTAATTGGAGTCAGTGGTCTTTTCTTGCATCCTAGTCCAACATTTTGGAGTTCCCCAGTGAGATGACCCTGCCCGACCAGATCACAAGGCCAGACTGCTGAAAATTCTGAAGCTGGCCTTCCCTCCAGGGCTACGGGCTGGGGAGCCACCCTAGGGGGTGCACAACTTGAGATGTTCCAAGGCCTTGGAGTGAGCCGTCGGTCTGGGGAGCACTGCAGTGAACCACCGCACTGAAACTATTAGCAAGCACCTGGTGGAGGAGGCCTCCATAGGTAAGTGGCACCTTGATAACATCTTATATCTGGTTAAGGGAGATCTATTCTAATGACAGAGAGGTGGCCTGGGGAGGCTCACATACACTCCTGTCCAGGACAGTAATGAGAATCGTTCTGTCCTCTGTTCCGTTCTGTAGGGAATTCCTTTCAAGGTTAGAGAGGTGCCGAGGAACACGCACGTGCTCCTACCCCAGAGCTTTAGCAAGACGTTGAATTGCTCCTCTGTTTTTCTGTTTTGGCACCGGGATTCTGTTTTTTTTTTTTTTTTTTTTTTTGTGTGTGTGTGTGTGTGTGTGTGTGTTTTGTTCTGTATTCTATATGTTTTTTTGTTTTTGTGCATTTTGTTTTGTGATTTCTGTGATAAAATCTTAAGGATATTGAACGTGAAAATGGGTAACAAAGCAAGTAAGCCTGACACCCCTTTGGACTGTGTTTTAAGGAACTGTGATGAACTTTACCACCATTTGTTAAGCAGAATGAGAGAAGCCCCTAGCTGGCTGCCTGGAGCACACCCAGTGCAGATGGCAATGCCTGCTGGGGAATGAAGAACTGAGTATCTCCCAGCATCTGCCAAAGCCCTGTTTATTCAGGGAATTCCCTCCTTTGTTCCCTGCACTGTAAGGATAATGCCGCCTCTGTCTTCTTAAAATAAGAGAAAAACAAAAAGGGGACACTAAATGCAGTAAAGTAACCATGGAGACACTTTATTTTACATTTCAGGTTGCTCCTCTGTGAAAACATTTGGTCCCCTTGTGGGGACATCTGTGGTGCCACTGGGGAAGGAGATTTTTCTCTTATTTGCTCTGTTTTAAAGGGTTCTGTCTGTCAGCCATTGTCTGGAGTTCATTTCTGCCTGTCTTGTGCCTTTTTTCTGGCCCTTTAAGACATGTGCAATAATGTGTTAATATTATAAATCGTTTCTTGGAAATGATCTTAGCTGAATTTGTGTCTAAATGATGATGTTTCATTGTACCAATCTGGTATCTGAATGGGTTTTTGAAGCATTTCACAATCTTGCAGTTAAAAGTCGGGTTTAGGTAATTGTTTAGTTTATGGTTTCAGATAATTCATGCCAGAGAACATAAATACTTAGGATGGAAAACTAAAGAACTCTACTTCCAAGTTGGCAAGTAACTTCCCAATCATTCAGATTTTTTTTCACCAATTTTAAATTAGGTAGCCTGGGAAAATGTCACTGTGTGTACCAGTGCATTAATTTGGACAAGGATACTAAATCATAGTATGATATCTGTTGACAAAACAACTTGTGAAGATATAAAATTTTGTGAATTGTATCTTAAACTTGTATCATAATTTTCAACATCCTAACCTGAAAATAATGGTTAAAATACCTTAGGCCTAAGGTTTCTGCTCAGAATAGCCATTTTTTCCTGCTTCTTCCAGACCTCAGCCAGGGATTATTTTGAAATGCAAATGAAAGAAGCCTGTAAGCTTAGTAGGAGACTTATTTGAGGCCTAAGGAAAAAAAAAGTAAAATGTATGGTATTTACTTATTACTGGCCAGTCATTTTTTCTAGGACTCATATTTTTTTCCTTAGATTCTTTATTTATTTTTTGAGCTCATGATTTTGCTCCTACAGACCTAGGTTAATGTTTTTCTGATCAGTAATATCTTTGACCAACTGTGGAATTTTTAAATCATTGCAGTGGAGATTTCACCTGTGAAAAGCTACAAGGCCTTCACTTTTATTATGTGTGCACAATTTGTTATGTGTTGTATGTCTATATATGTATACATATGTCCGTATATCATATATATGATACACAAATTAACATATATAAGGAGCACTCATATTACAAAGCACTCATAAAAACAATTTTAAAAAGTGGATCCAAAGATCTTTAATTCACGTGATTTAAATGTTTCAATTTAAATTGGGTAAACTGATAAATATAAATTTCTTTAAATTTAAGCTTACAAGTTTTTCTAGGTGTTCAAAAATCTAATAAAGTATTAATGTCTACAAAAGGTCTAATATGCCTATGTTCCAGGACTTTTCTTTCAATCAAAAAAATGGCTTACACTGTTCAAAACATTTGTCTAATATTTTGATAAATAAGTAAAGTAAATTTGATATGGGATTACTCATTCATGAGTACTTTTGTTTGATATCTGATTGATATACTAAGGTCTTTATAAGTTTGTACTAAAGTCTGTATAAGATTGTAAAAATCAGTCATGTGTTAAAGAGACAAAAATTTCTTAAACATAAGTTTACCCATAACATTTAGTTTATTAAGATTTAAATTTTCTAGAGCAGGCAACCATAAAAATTAAACAACTGTTTAATTAAGAACTGTTATTTTAGAGCACTGTACTGCCATTTCTTTAAAAGCTAAACTTGGTTAATGTAGAAACATCAATGTAATTGTGATGCTATTAATGTGCTCATATCTTCCAGTTATAAAACTCTATAAGGTAGAAACTTTAAAAGAGCATTATATCAAGCAGGTGTTCTGAAGTTGTATGGTAAATAAAATATATATTGGGGATTTATTTACCTGTTATCAATAATATATGTAAAGTTTTATGTTACTTTTTACATTGTGGAACAATTTAAATGTATTTTTAAGTTAATGAGACCCTAATCTATGTAAAGGTTAAAATCTTTCAGCCGTACTTTAATTCATGTTTTAAATGTGATATCATATGGTGTGAGCTAATGTTCATGTGACCTCAAAAAATTTATGTAAACTTTGTAAAATGATATTTAAAAAACAAAGATCAGCTTTAGAACTAAAGCATTTAAGGTTTATAAGGAGCCCTGCTTACCTGAGATAAGACTCTGTGTCCCATCTTACTACATGTGAGAATGACTACGAAAGCAGTAGGTCAGATTTTATTTCATTTAAAGTTATGTTCAAATTTTTTTTTCTGTCAAGATTACTAGGATCTCAAAAAGATGATATAATATATAACTCACCCAAAAAATTCAGGGTAGCTATTACATGAACTAAGTATTTTTACTCTTGTTAAAAAAATTTTATTTTTTAATTTCCTTATAAGTGATCTAAAGATTTCCTGTTGGTGTTTTACAGAAGTGTTGCTTTAAGAACACAACATGGGTTAATTTAAGATAATAAGTCATCAACTACAAGACAGACAGAATAATAAGATCCCAATTAATAATATATAAATAATTATAAACTTATAGACATTAAAGCACAGTACTCTTAATATATGGCTGTTAAAATTCATTTGCTGGTTTTTTCAGATTAGGATTGAAAATTAAAGTTAAATAAAAAGGTCCAAAAAAAACGATATTTGACTCTTGCCCTCTGAGTCAGTCTGAATCCAGGGAACAAGGGATTTCTCTATGAGCTTTGCAACTCTGGGCCACATAACCTCCCGATCAGAGAGATTAATGAGACCACTGGAGAACAGAAAGCCAATCAGTGCATTTGCTACAAAGAGGTGAGTCATCAGGAAAGGGAGACATCCCTGATGCTTCTGAGGGAAGCCACATGGTCAAGCAAGACCTGGACCCACATAGCTCAAATTGCACTAGCAGAACTGAGAAGCTGCTCTCAAGTATCCCAAAAAATGACTCCCATAAAAGCTCAGCTGACTGCTAACAATAGATAGAAACAAAAGTCAGTTTGACTGCTTCATCTTAAACACTTAGCAAAGACAGTTAAAACCAAAATACAGCCAATCCTGGGCATTTTAAATAATAATAATAATAATAATAATAATAATAATAATAATAATAATAATATTTTAAGGTATAAACTTTATGTTAGCCTCCCAAAATAAGTAAAACTGTTGGCTACAAAGAAGGATTCTCAGAGAGGAATGCCTGATAACTATAAAAATAGACTATCAAGAGGAGCTTCCAGAGGCAGAAGTTTTTAGTTTAAGGCCTACAGATATTCCTAACCTACACAGGTAGGCTTGGTGTTTGCTAGTACAATTATCCAGCCCTGAGTAACAGAATTAAATGTTTCTCTATTAAACACAGAGGTCATACTAGTGAAAGGATTCTGCAAAATCAGATGACATTAAATTATTAAACTGTATATTATGGGGAGGGACAACTGTATCACTAAAAGTTAAATATTAAGTTCACAGTCCTGATAATTGGGGATATTAAAGACTGGTGAGGGTACTTCATACAGTGACATGATCCAGCTACTGCAACATTTATTCAATACTCATGTTTTTTGTTTCTCTCATAGAAGAACCCATCCCCAGATGACTTTACAACCTGTTCTTCCTCAACAAGACTTCAAAAAGAACTGACTTCAAAAAGGCAACTCATGTCCCTCACGCCATGCACACTCATGTCACCCTTTCTCAGCTGAGAAAAAGCCAAAATGAGAGACGACTCTCTACTTACACCAATGGAGCCAAAAACAAATAGACTATCAATATAAGTAATTAATTAAGTCAGGTAATATCAGGGAGACTGGTTTTCGGTGAGTTCTAAAAATTTGGTGACTGTTAACTGAGGGATTAAAATTTCCTCAGTGCTTTTCCACTAACCTATCAAGGATTACAAAGGGACACATAAGAAAAGGGGGGAATGATACACCCAACCTTACCTTTTATTAAAATTGGGAGCCATATTGCAACAAAGCCATGAAAAAATCATTTTGGCTTTACTGTAAATTACTGCAAATTCTGAACCTGCTTGGAATGACTGCCCGTGCCTTGAACTCACCCGTGCATGGCTCTCTGACCAGATAGCAGCCCTCTCTGAAACTTTGTCACACCTCATAAATATTGGCCTTTTGTGGCCAGACAATGACCCTCTCTGAGGCTCTAATGGTCCTCATAAATTTTGATGTTGGGGCTAGCAAAAAAAAAAAAAAATGTAAACTCCCATTAGTGTGATGCTTGTCAGAGTTCTATTATCTGTTACCCCATTTTTGTGTAACTTTCTGGGCTACAAACCTGGGCTGTAGTAAAGGTGGGGTTGCTCTCTTGTTCTCGCAATTTTGGGAGGGAGTGGCAGCCCAGCCAGTGGAAATAATAAGCTTACTTTAATTTGATTTTAATTGGAGTCAGTGTTCTTTTCTTACATCCTGGTCTAAGAGGTAAACACTCCACAAACATAGAGCTCTGCTGGCCTAAAGACTTCTTGAGAAACTGCCTCTACTTTAAATATATTTTGTTGTCAGAAGGTTTAGCTTCTTTTCTAGTGAGACCATCAAAGCTGGGTCTGCATCTATGTGAATGGAGAGCATGGTTTCTTATTTTCCAATGAACATGAGGCAGCAGTGCTGAATTATCTCTTGGTAGGTAAACTGTGGCCATTGGGGGCTAAGTGTCTCCCTGTGTGGACTGTGAAGCCATTTGATCATCCTCCATTTTTGTGGTGTTTCTTGGTGCTGCACTGGGAGTTTGGTATTTGCTTCACGAAATACAAGGAGTTCAACTGCGACACAGTGCTGGAGGGAGTTCTGTCACGTGTGGTGGGTCAGAAACTGCAGGAGAATGCACCAACCAGGCTTCTATTTCACATAGCTTTTTCCTTGACCATACCCACCTGATTCTGAACATTGCCTTGAAACCTCTCCATATAATAAGATGCCTTAACATGTAAGGTTCTGCTGGATGCACCATGGCAGCCAAAAGGCATTTGGAAGTCAATTGGAAATCCACACGGCCCCACCTCAGATATTTTATCACACACCTGCACACCACTGCTCTGGGCCCACTATTCAGCAGTGCAAATTACTGGCATCTCTGTTCTTCACCATTTTCATGAAACCCAGTCAATCAAGGCACTGTCTGGTACACTCATGATCAGCAACAGGAGATCCAAAGGTTCTCCAGTGCCACCTGGTCATGGGAGTTTTAAAAATTTCAGGGTGTTTATCTAGCCACTTTTCAAGGATGAAGTTGGAGAAACTGTGGGTTTCAATTCATTCAGGAACCTTTTAATGTTGAGGAACCTCATTTCAATGAATGCTCTGGAGAACTCTCAAAGGCAAGGCTTCCCAAAGAGTAGCCAAACGGTCACATGAAGCCCAGCCCATTGAGGTCTACAATGTGAGGTCCATGTGTGTTTTGACTCTCAACTATGCCTGTCAAGTCTTTCAGAATAAAATCATGTGATATCCTGGCTGAGATTCCCAGTGATCAGTCGAAAGCCACCCTTGGCCTAGATTTCAGTTTCCAAGGGCGACTCTCATGCGTGGCATTCTAAAATCGCAACACAATTCATGACAATACTTCTCTGAGGTCAGTTTCAGAACTCAGTCTCTAAGGGGAATCATACCAAAGTTCCAGCCCTGGTGGATCCAGTCATTTCTTCCAACTGCTACACAAATGAACACAATTAAAACCAAAACACTCCCACATGGTCCTCACCTTCTTCCATATAGACACTCATTATAACCTCTGGCTGGAGGTTTCCATGAGGGGTGCAGCACAAGACGGTATCCAAAACAAGCTCCCTTGTCCCTTATTTGCTTAAAGTCAGCTAGGCCTGGACACCATTCCTGTGAACCAGGAGTGATAAAATAAGCCTGGGCTTAATACTGCTCTGCTTCTCCAATTTGAGGCCTACTGACTGTCAGGTATAGATTCTTTATGTGATTTGGAATAATGAAAAAACCCAAGCTCATATGGGCTAGCCTCTCCAGGGCTTTGAAGAACTCATTTGACTCAAAGGATCCATATTCTCCCTTGATGGAGATCAGAAACCTATCAGAGTAAGGCAAGATACTCCATACACAGTGACTGATCTTTTTGCCATTTTGGTTTTGAAAGCACACATGGAATCTTTCTTTAGTTCCAACAGGTGCTGAGAATCTAAGCCACTGCCTCACACAGGGCCAAGTGGCTGATTCAGACACATCCCTTTCCAAAGCAATTAAGCAAAGATACACAGGTGATGACCATTCATTTCCATTTGAAAACTGTTTTCTTAAGGCTTCACAAATTGGTGGACTGAGGCAAAGACCTTCCTGACACTCAGAGCAACAGAAAAATAGGTAAGCAAAAGGCCCAAAGCACGGTTTCTCTACTGAGACTTTCTTTGTCACACGGTTATCTGAGTTTTCTGAGATGCTTGCTATTCCCTTCAGCTATCCAGTACATGGACATGTCACAGAGCTTGGAGGTGGTACATATCTTGGACAGAAAACCATGAGCCTACTCTGGAGAGTGGCCAGAATTCAGGAAGAAAACAGGAACTTCAGAAGATAGTGGGTGTTGCCCGTCCCTAAAGCAACCTGCAGTCCACTCATAAATTGGACAGGATGAATGTTGGCAAACTTTCTACTAGACAGGACACATCCATTGATGCATTATCTTTTATAATGTCTACAACCACGGACACAGTGGGATACACAGGCATACCAACAATCGCCTTGTCAAATGACTTACTATAAACAGTCCACTCCAAAACAAACAAACCGCCTTTCTTACCTATTCTCAGAACATGAGACTAAACCACAAAATCACAACCACACCCACAAGGACACCTCCTTTATTCAAGTAGGTCTGTGACTAATTGGAATGTACTCTGACTGATGGGCCATACTATGTTTCCTTGAAATGGCCTGTCCTTCTCAGATCGGGTATCCTTGGCCAACACTGTGAAGTTTTCAGGAGCCAGTGGTGAGCCACTACCTGCTTTCTAAGGAAATTCCCCTTTACAGAACTCTCCTGGCATTTGGCAATCCTCACATCAGTAGGTACCAAGGAAGACTTACTCTGTCCTTGGTTATTCCAAACAACTGAGCCCACTGGGGAAGAAACTGGGACTGACTCTGGGTGCCTGGCTTCCTGGATCCCAAGTTCAGAGAGATCCGTCATCAAGGAAGAGAGGTAGGTCACTTCATTCAGGAACTGAATGAGGTTACTGCCGTGGCAACCACTTTGTCCTAACAATTGCTTTCAAGGGTCCCATGAGATGGAGGCTGCCCCTACTTCCTGTGACACTTTCACAAGTTAGATTGGTATATCAACCATTGGCACCTGGGAACAGCTCTCCACACAGGCCTGGTTTGGTCCATCTTCTCTACATTAAGAAGAGAGAAGCTGATTCAGACACAACCCTTCATCCTGACCAGGTTGTTTGCCATGGAGGATGACTTTTGGTCTCTTAGGTCCTCCATAGCTGCTTACAACTTCTCCAGGAATCATTTCTGCATGGACCTTTGAGTTTCTCAGCATGTGGAAGATCCCCTATATTCCTGTATTGTAAGACCAACTCTATCCCTGCTCTTCTGTAAAGTTAAATTGACTGAACAGTGTATGGTTAGGTTAACTAACAGGTTCGATTTGGATTAGGAATCTTTCTGCGCGATGAATAATGGTATTGGGAAACTGCGATATTTACAAGAATATATAGGTGAAATATAAGTATGAAAACAGAAATCTAGCTAAGATATGAAGCCCAAAAGGGCATTGGGCCCTTGATTGGGATACGTAGCTTTGAATTATGTTCTGCACTGATGTGTCAGGTAAATCGATATACAATGGCTTAGGTCCTTGTACCATGGATGATTAAATGTAGAAGAGAACTTCCAGTCAAAAGGGATAGTCGGTAGGATTCAGAAGATTCTCAGTAGGTTTAGAAAGAAGAGTGAGTATAGGATTTGGACCAAATGTTGTTTAGCAATAGGGTTTCCGGTAGACAGTGAATGTTAATGTCAGCACAAGTGAAGAGACTGTCACAATGATGAACTGGGGAAAATAGTTAGGAAAGCTGATATCAATAGAGACATTACGAAATCAGGCAAAGTATAAAGTGAGTGATAGGATTAGATATTTTCAACAGGGTTGAGTTTGAATATATAATCTAAGAAAGAAACAAATATGTAGTGACCAATAGGATTGACATTTGACAGCATTAGGCAACCTGGACATGGATGTTTAGTAATCCATGCTCACTTTTCATTTAGTCTTTGCTACAATCTTAAGTGTGACCTTTGCTTTTTTTGGCCAGAATATTACTGTGATAAAACGTACATGTAGATCAGGTGACATGACTCTTTCTTTCACCATTTCTGGCAGCAACATTTTCAAGACGTATAAATTAGTAATGGGGGTAAAAAGAGGTGTACCCTTGTCTGTGCATATAGAGATACTGCATGAATAGACCATACTGTGAATAAATAATATATCTGGTTCTGACTTTAAATAATGGATTGAAATTATATCTGAAAAAATACAGGAAATCTTATATTGACATACAAACATTCATTCCAACCAGTTATATATCTAATGGCCACATTAAGTTTATGGTTTATCATGAAGGGTGTGTGAGTTTTGCTTCAAAAGTGATTATGGAAATCGAAAATAATGTGTTTGGAAAGAAGTCTCATGAAAAGACCAGTCAAGAAACCTGGAGGAATACATGTTTAATGAAGCAGGAAGTGATTGTGAAACAAATGCGTATAAATTTGTGAACTTGTGGAAGAAGTATATATTTCCTATGATTTGTAAAAACTGAAGAAATAGTAATGTACCAGTGTTGAATGAAAATAAACGTCAGAATACACATCATGTCCCATACGAATCTACTTGATTGATGTTAATCTGGGTCAGTTACTGTACAAATATTAGGATTTGTAAGCACCATTTACTGAAGTTAGTTTTCAGAACTATGAAACAAATGTGTATTTCAGGTGGATGAATATATCTGAGAATAATTTTGTGAAAAGTTTATTATAAATCCACATTTTTGAACATGGATGAACTTAGGGAGTGTATTTAAGAAACATATATTTCATATTTTAAAAATCAGGACAGTGTGTATATATATATATATATATATATATATATTCATAATTATATATATGTGTATATACATATATATGTGTCTATATATATACACACACACACACACACACACACACACAACACACACACAGACATTTAAATGTAGTTATATATATGCCAATCGAAGTTCATCATAAAATATATAGCATCCACAGATGCAAAAATATTTATTTTACTGAACAAGGATTTATGTATAATGTTGTTCTACTAGAAAGCTCACCCATAGTTTGAATTTTCAGTTCCAACAGCGTTTAGAGGAGTGATCTCTTCTCACAAGTTGTATCTGCCAAGTCAGTCACCTCACTAAAATGAACGTGTGATACCAGGTATAATTCTATATAAGCATATAAAAATAAATGTGCTGAATAGGCTACAGAGAAAGGGAGAGGAATTTACATATTTGTTAACTTTAACAACACATGGAAAACTATTTCAATTAAAAATTGACTAGATTTATAACACCTACCCTTTATCATGCAAATGGCAAGTCCAACTATACCCCATGCCTCCTCTAAACTGCTTGTATTTCTATTATGTTTGGGTTGTTTTTCTCCATCATGTTTGGATTAGTAGACAGAGTATAGTAGGGTATGGGTTATTGTCAGGGATTCAGTATATTCAATGGAATATAGGAAAATGAATCCAATGTGTATAAAATATATGCTACACAATTATCTTCCCACTCTCATCCAGAACAATGCCTTTACATTACCTTCACCCCAAATAAGACACAATTAGAGTAGAAGAGTTTGAAAATCCGTGAATGCATATCTGGGGTGGAAACAGTACTAAGAAACAAATAAGTATTTCAGGTGGATGAATATTTCTGAGAATAATCTTGTGAAAAGTTGATTATAAATCCACAACATAAATATGAATGAATTTAGGAAGTGTGTAATAAGACACATATTTCATGTTTTGAAAAATCTTGAGAGTGTATCTATATATATATATATATATACATATTTATATACACAAACAGAGAGAGACATTAAAAATTGCAATATATATGCCAAACGAAATTCACCATGAAATGTATATCATCCACAGATCCAAATATATTCATTTTACTGAACATTGATTTATGTATAATGTTGTTCAACTAGGAAGCTCACTCACATTTGAATTAAATGTTCAAGCAGCATTTAGGAGGAGTGATCTCTTCTTCCAATTTGTATCTGCCAAATCAGCCACCTCACAAGAATGTACGTGTGGTACCAGGTAGGATTCTATATGTGCATATAAAAATACGTGTGCTGAATAGGCTACAGAGAAAGGGGGAAAGGAATTCATTATTTGTTAACTTTAAAAACGCATGGAGAACTATTTCAACAAATAATTGACTAGATTTATAACTGCTACACTATACCATGCAAAAGGCAACTCCAACTATAAAACATACCTCCTCTAAACTGCCTGTATTTCTATTCTGTTTGTGTTATTTTTCTCCATCATATTAGGATTAGTAGTCAGAGTCTAATAGGGTATATGTTAGTTTCAGGGATTCAGCATTTCTATTGGAAAATAGGAAATTGAATCCAATGTGTATGCAAATATGTGCTACACAAAATTCTTCCCACTTTCATCCAGAACAATGCCTTGACATTACATTCTCCTCAAGTAAGACACAATTAGAGGATAAGAGTTAGAAAATCTGTGAATATATATCTGGAATGGAGAATACTCAGGAGTTTACAACTTTGGAGGTGGTAGAGAAGATTCTAAAAGTAAGGAACAGGGTAAACATTCCAGAAACATGCAGCTCTGCTGGCCTACATACTTTTTGAGAAACTGCCTCTAAGGGTGGGCACTTGAAATATTTGATGTTCTGAGGAGATTTAGTTCATTTGTAGAGAGACCATCAAAGCTGGGTCTGCATCTATGTTACTTGGAGGACATGGTTTCTTATTATCCAATGAACATGAGGCAGCAGTGCTGAATTCTCTCTTTGTAGGTAAACTATGGACACTGGGGTCTAAGTGTCTTTCAGTGTGGACTGTGAAGCCAATTGGTCATCCTCCACTTTTCGTGGTGTTTCTCGCTGCTCCACTGGGAGTTTGGTATTTGCTTCAAGAAATACAAGGAGTTAAAATGGGACAGAGTGGTGGAGGGAGTTCTTTAAGGTGTGGTGAGTCAGGGTCTTCAGGAGAATGCACCAACCAAGGTTCTATCCCACGTAGATTGCCCCCTTGAGAATAGCAATATGATTCTGAACATTGCAGTGAATCCTCTCCATATAACAAGATGCCTTTACATATATGGGTCTGCTGGCTGCACCATGTCAGTCACAAGCCATTTGGAAGCCAATGGCTGATCCACATGGCCACAACACAGATGTTTTATCAGACAATTGCATACCACTGCTCTAGGCCAACTACTCACCAGGCTCCAACTTACTGGCATATCTGTTCTACACCATTTTCATGAAACAAAGTCAATCAAGGCAGTGTCTGGTATACTCAGGATCAGAAACAGGACATCCAAAGTTTTTTCAGTGCCAGCTGAACATGAAAATATCAAAAATTTCATGGTAATTGTCTAGCCATTTTTCACAGATGAAGTTTGCGGCTCTGAGGGCTTCAATTAATTCAGGAACCATTAAATGGTGAAGAAGCTAATTTCAATGAAAGCACTGGAGCACTCTCACAGGCATGGTTTCCCTAAGGGTGGCCAAAATGTCACATGAAGCCAGGCCCATTGAGATCTACAATGTGAGGTTCATGTGTGTTTTAAACTCAAATATGGCTGCCAAGTCTTTAAGAAAAATTGTATGTAATATCCGGGCTGAAATTCCCAGTGTTCTGTGGAAATCCAACCTGGGCCTAGATCTCAGGTTCCAAGGGCGACTCTCATGTGTGGCCTCCTAAAATCCCAACACAATTCATGGCAATACTTCTCTGAGGTCAGTTAAAGAACTCAGTCTCTAAGGGGAATCACACCAGAGTTCAAGCCCAGTGGAACAGTCATCTCTTCCAACCGCCACACAAATGACCACAATTAAAACCAAAACACTCCCACATGGTCCTCATCTTCTTCCATATAGACACTCCTTATAACGTCTGGCTGGAGTTTTCAATGAGGTCCACAGCCCAAGTCAGTGTCCAAATTAAGGTCCTGTTCCCCTCATTTGTCTAACACCAAGGTGGCCTGGACACACTTCCTGTAAACCAGGAGTGATCAAATAGGCCTGACATTAATACTGCTCAGCTTTTTCAATTTGAGGCCTTCTGACTCTGTGGTTTAGATTCTTTATGTGAATTTGAGTCATGAGAAAACACAAGCCCGTCTGCAGAGATTTGAAGAACTCATTTGGCCCAAAGGATTCCTATTCTCCCTTGATGGAATTCAGGATCCTAACAGAGGAAGGTAAAAGAATTCATTCACAATGAGTGAATATTTGCCATTTTGGTTTTGGATGGACACATGGGATCTTTCTTTTGATCCATCAGGTGCTAAGAATCTAAGCCACTGCCTCACACAGGGCCAAGAGGCTGATTCAGACACATCCTTTTCCAAAGCAATTAAGCAAAGAGCCACAGGTGATGCCCATTCATTTCCATTTGAAAACTGTTTTCTTCAGGGTTCACAAAGGTGTGGCCTGAGGCAAAGACCTTCCTGACACTCAGAGCAACAGAAAAATAGGTAAGCAAAAGGCCCAAAGCAGGGTTTTTCTACTGAGACTTTCTTTGTCACACTGATATCTGAGTTTTCTGAGATGCTTGCTATTCCCTTCAGCTATCCATTATATGGCAATGTCACAGAGCTTGGAGGTGGTACATATCTTGGACAGAAAACCATGAGCCTGCTCTGAAGAGTGGCCAGAATTCAGGAAGAAAACAGGAACTCCGGAAGATAGTAGGTGTTGCCCGTCCCTAAAGCAACCTGCAGTCCACTCATAAATTGGGCAGGATGAATGTTGGCAAGCTTTCTACTAGACAGGACACATCCATTGATGCATTATCTTTTATAATGTCTACAACCACGGACACAGTGGGATACACAGGCATACCAACAATCGCCTTGTCAAATGACTTACTATAAACAGTCCACTCCAAAACAAACAAACCGCCTTTCTTACCTATTCTCAGAACATGAGACTAAACCACAAAATCACAACCACACCCACAAGGACACCTCCTTTATTCAAGTAGGTCTGTGACTAATTGGAATGTACTCTGACTGATGGGCCATACTATGTTTCCTTGAAATGGCCTGTCCTTCTCAGATCGGGTATCCTTGGCCAACACTGTGAAGTTTTCAGGAGCCAGTGGTGAGCCACTACCTGCTTTCTAAGGAAATTCCCCTTTACAGAACTCTCCTGGCATTTGGCAATCCTCACATCAGTAGGTACCAAGGAAGACTTACTCTGTCCTTGGTTATTCCAAACAACTGAGCCCACTGGGGAAGAAACTGGGACTGACTCTGGGTGCCTGGCTTCCTGGATCCCAAGTTCAGAGAGATCCGTCATCAAGGAAGAGAGGTAGGTCACTTCATTCAGGAACTGAATGAGGTTACTGCCGTGGCAACCACTTTGTCCTAACAATTGCTTTCAAGGGTCCCATGAGATGGAGGCTGCCCCTACTTCCTGTGACACTTTCACAAGTTAGATTGGTATATCAACCATTGGCACCTGGGAACAGCTCTCCACACAGGCCTGGTTTGGTCCATCTTCTCTACATTAAGAAGAGAGAAGCTGATTCAGACACAACCCTTCATCCTGACCAGGTTGTTTGCCATGGAGGATGACTTTTGGTCTCTTAGGTCCTCCATAGCTGCTTACAACTTCTCCAGGAATCATTTCTGCATGGACCTTTGAGTTTCTCAGCATGTGGAAGATCCCCTATATTCCTGTATTGTAAGACCAACTCTATCCCTGCTCTTCTGTAAAGTTAAATTGACTGAACAGTGTATGGTTAGGTTAACTAACAGGTTCGATTTGGATTAGGAATCTTTCTGCGCGATGAATAATGGTATTGGGAAACTGCGATATTTACAAGAATATATAGGTGAAATATAAGTATGAAAACAGAAATCTAGCTAAGATATGAAGCCCAAAAGGGCATTGGGCCCTTGATTGGGATACGTAGCTTTGAATTATGTTCTGCACTGATGTGTCAGGTAAATCGATATACAATGGCTTAGGTCCTTGTACCATGGATGATTAAATGTAGAAGAGAACTTCCAGTCAAAAGGGATAGTCGGTAGGATTCAGAAGATTCTCAGTAGGTTTAGAAAGAAGAGTGAGTATAGGATTTGGACCAAATGTTGTTTAGCAATAGGGTTTCCGGTAGACAGTGAATGTTAATGTCAGCACAAGTGAAGAGACTGTCACAATGATGAACTGGGGAAAATAGTTAGGAAAGCTGATATCAATAGAGACATTACGAAATCAGGCAAAGTATAAAGTGAGTGATAGGATTAGATATTTTCAACAGGGTTGAGTTTGAATATATAATCTAAGAAAGAAACAAATATGTAGTGACCAATAGGATTGACATTTGACAGCATTAGGCAACCTGGACATGGATGTTTAGTAATCCATGCTCACTTTTCATTTAGTCTTTGCTACAATCTTAAGTGTGACCTTTGCTTTTTTTGGCCAGAATATTACTGTGATAAAACGTACATGTAGATCAGGTGATATGACTCTTTCTTTCACCATTTCTGGCAGCAACATTTTCAAGACGTATAAATTAGTAATGGGGGTAAAAAGAGGTGTACCCTTGTCTGTGCATATAGAGATACTGCATGAATAGACCATACTGTGAATAAATAATATATCTGGTTCTGACTTTAAATAATGGATTGAAATTATATCTGAAAAAATACAGGAAATCTTATATTGACATACAAACATTCATTCCAACCAGTTATATATCTAATGGCCACATTAAGTTTATGGTTTATCATGAAGGGTGTGTGAGTTTTGCTTCAAAAGTGATTATGGAAATCGAAAATAATGTGTTTGGAAAGAAGTCTCATGAAAAGACCAGTCAAGAAACCTGGAGGAATACATGTTTAATGAAGCAGGAAGTGATTGTGAAACAAATGCGTATAAATTTGTGAACTTGTGGAAGAAGTATATATTTCCTATGATTTGTAAAAACTGAAGAAATAGTAATGTACCAGTGTTGAATGAAAATAAACGTCAGAATACACATCATGTCCCATACGAATCTACTTGATTGATGTTAATCTGGGTCAGTTACTGTACAAATATTAGGATTTGTAAGCACCATTTACTGAAGTTAGTTTTCAGAACTATGAAACAAATGTGTATTTCAGGTGGATGAATATATCTGAGAATAATTTTGTGAAAAGTTTATTATAAATCCACATTTTTGAACATGGATGAACTTAGGGAGTGTATTTAAGAAACATATATTTCATATTTTAAAAATCAGGACAGTGTGTATATATATATATATATATATATTCATAATTATATATATGTGTATATACATATATATGTGTCTATATATATACACACACACACACACACACACACACACACAACACACACACAGACATTTAAATGTAGTTATATATATGCCAATCGAAGTTCATCATAAAATATATAGCATCCACAGATGCAAAAATATTTATTTTACTGAACAAGGATTTATGTATAATGTTGTTCTACTAGAAAGCTCACCCATAGTTTGAATTTTCAGTTCCAACAGCGTTTAGAGGAGTGATCTCTTCTCACAAGTTGTATCTGCCAAGTCAGTCACCTCACTAAAATGAACGTGTGATACCAGGTATAATTCTATATAAGCATATAAAAATAAATGTGCTGAATAGGCTACAGAGAAAGGGAGAGGAATTTACATATTTGTTAACTTTAACAACACATGGAAAACTATTTCAATTAAAAATTGACTAGATTTATAACACCTACCCTTTATCATGCAAATGGCAAGTCCAACTATACCCCATGCCTCCTCTAAACTGCTTGTATTTCTATTATGTTTGGGTTGTTTTTCTCCATCATGTTTGGATTAGTAGACAGAGTATAGTAGGGTATGGGTTATTGTCAGGGATTCAGTATATTCAATGGAATATAGGAAAATGAATCCAATGTGTATAAAATATATGCTACACAATTATCTTCCCACTCTCATCCAGAACAATGCCTTTACATTACCTTCACCCCAAATAAGACACAATTAGAGTAGAAGAGTTTGAAAATCCGTGAATGCATATCTGGGGTGGAAACAGTACTAAGAAACAAATAAGTATTTCAGGTGGATGAATATTTCTGAGAATAATCTTGTGAAAAGTTGATTATAAATCCACAACATAAATATGAATGAATTTAGGAAGTGTGTAATAAGACACATATTTCATGTTTTGAAAAATCTTGAGAGTGTATCTATATATATATATATATATACATATTTATATACACAAACAGAGAGAGACATTAAAAATTGCAATATATATGCCAAACGAAATTCACCATGAAATGTATATCATCCACAGATCCAAATATATTCATTTTACTGAACATTGATTTATGTATAATGTTGTTCAACTAGGAAGCTCACTCACATTTGAATTAAATGTTCAAGCAGCATTTAGGAGGAGTGATCTCTTCTTCCAATTTGTATCTGCCAAATCAGCCACCTCACAAGAATGTACGTGTGGTACCAGGTAGGATTCTATATGTGCATATAAAAATACGTGTGCTGAATAGGCTACAGAGAAAGGGGGAAAGGAATTCATTATTTGTTAACTTTAAAAACGCATGGAGAACTATTTCAACAAATAATTGACTAGATTTATAACTGCTACACTATACCATGCAAAAGGCAACTCCAACTATAAAACATACCTCCTCTAAACTGCCTGTATTTCTATTCTGTTTGTGTTATTTTTCTCCATCATATTAGGATTAGTAGTCAGAGTCTAATAGGGTATATGTTAGTTTCAGGGATTCAGCATTTCTATTGGAAAATAGGAAATTGAATCCAATGTGTATGCAAATATGTGCTACACAAAATTCTTCCCACTTTCATCCAGAACAATGCCTTGACATTACATTCTCCTCAAGTAAGACACAATTAGAGGATAAGAGTTAGAAAATCTGTGAATATATATCTGGAATGGAGAATACTCAGGAGTTTACAACTTTGGAGGTGGTAGAGAAGATTCTAAAAGTAAGGAACAGGGTAAACATTCCAGAAACATGCAGCTCTGCTGGCCTACATACTTTTTGAGAAACTGCCTCTAAGGGTGGGCACTTGAAATATTTGATGTTCTGAGGAGATTTAGTTCATTTGTAGAGAGACCATCAAAGCTGGGTCTGCATCTATGTTACTTGGAGGACATGGTTTCTTATTATCCAATGAACATGAGGCAGCAGTGCTGAATTCTCTCTTTGTAGGTAAACTATGGACACTGGGGTCTAAGTGTCTTTCAGTGTGGACTGTGAAGCCAATTGGTCATCCTCCACTTTTCGTGGTGTTTCTCGCTGCTCCACTGGGAGTTTGGTATTTGCTTCAAGAAATACAAGGAGTTAAAATGGGACAGAGTGGTGGAGGGAGTTCTTTAAGGTGTGGTGAGTCAGGGTCTTCAGGAGAATGCACCAACCAAGGTTCTATCCCACGTAGATTGCCCCCTTGAGAATAGCAATATGATTCTGAACATTGCAGTGAATCCTCTCCATATAACAAGATGCCTTTACATATATGGGTCTGCTGGCTGCACCATGTCAGTCACAAGCCATTTGGAAGCCAATGGCTGATCCACATGGCCACAACACAGATGTTTTATCAGACAATTGCATACCACTGCTCTAGGCCAACTACTCACCAGGCTCCAACTTACTGGCATATCTGTTCTACACCATTTTCATGAAACAAAGTCAATCAAGGCAGTGTCTGGTATACTCAGGATCAGAAACAGGACATCCAAAGTTTTTTCAGTGCCAGCTGAACATGAAAATATCAAAAATTTCATGGTAATTGTCTAGCCATTTTTCACAGATGAAGTTTGCGGCTCTGAGGGCTTCAATTAATTCAGGAACCATTAAATGGTGAAGAAGCTAATTTCAATGAAAGCACTGGAGCACTCTCACAGGCATGGTTTCCCTAAGGGTGGCCAAAATGTCACATGAAGCCAGGCCCATTGAGATCTACAATGTGAGGTTCATGTGTGTTTTAAACTCAAATATGGCTGCCAAGTCTTTAAGAAAAATTGTATGTAATATCCGGGCTGAAATTCCCAGTGTTCTGTGGAAATCCAACCTGGGCCTAGATCTCAGGTTCCAAGGGCGACTCTCATGTGTGGCCTCCTAAAATCCCAACACAATTCATGGCAATACTTCTCTGAGGTCAGTTAAAGAACTCAGTCTCTAAGGGGAATCACACCAGAGTTCAAGCCCAGTGGAACAGTCATCTCTTCCAACCGCCACACAAATGACCACAATTAAAACCAAAACACTCCCACATGGTCCTCATCTTCTTCCATATAGACACTCCTTATAACGTCTGGCTGGAGTTTTCAATGAGGTCCACAGCCCAAGTCAGTGTCCAAATTAAGGTCCTGTTCCCCTCATTTGTCTAACACCAAGGTGGCCTGGACACACTTCCTGTAAACCAGGAGTGATCAAATAGGCCTGACATTAATACTGCTCAGCTTTTTCAATTTGAGGCCTTCTGACTCTGTGGTTTAGATTCTTTATGTGAATTTGAGTCATGAGAAAACACAAGCCCGTCTGCAGAGATTTGAAGAACTCATTTGGCCCAAAGGATTCCTATTCTCCCTTGATGGAATTCAGGATCCTAACAGAGGAAGGTAAAAGAATTCATTCACAATGAGTGAATATTTGCCATTTTGGTTTTGGATGGACACATGGGATCTTTCTTTTGATCCATCAGGTGCTAAGAATCTAAGCCACTGCCTCACACAGGGCCAAGAGGCTGATTCAGACACATCCTTTTCCAAAGCAATTAAGCAAAGAGCCACAGGTGATGCCCATTCATTTCCATTTGAAAACTGTTTTCTTCAGGGTTCACAAAGGTGTGGCCTGAGGCAAAGACCTTCCTGACACTCAGAGCAACAGAAAAATAGGTAAGCAAAAGGCCCAAAGCAGGGTTTTTCTACTGAGACTTTCTTTGTCACACTGATATCTGAGTTTTCTGAGATGCTTGCTATTCCCTTCAGCTATCCATTATATGGCAATGTCACAGAGCTTGGAGGTGGTACATATCTTGGACAGAAAACCATGAGCCTGCTCTGAAGAGTGGCCAGAATTCAGGAAGAAAACAGGAACTCCGGAAGATAGTAGGTGTTGCCCGTCCCTAAAGCAACCTGCAGTCCACTCATAAATTGGGCAGGATGAATGTTGGCAAGCTTTCTACTAGACAGGACACATCCATTGATGCATTATCTTTTATAATGTCTACAACCACGGACACAGTGGGATACACAGGCATACCAACAATCGCCTTGTCAAATGACTTACTATAAACAGTCCACTCCAAAACAAACAAACCGCCTTTCTTACCTATTCTCAGAACATGAGACTAAACCACAAAATCACAACCACACCCACAAGGACACCTCCTTTATTCAAGTAGGTCTGTGACTAATTGGAATGTACTCTGACTGATGGGCCATACTATGTTTCCTTGAAATGGCCTGTCCTTCTCAGATCGGGTATCCTTGGCCAACACTGTGAAGTTTTCAGGAGCCAGTGGTGAGCCACTACCTGCTTTCTAAGGAAATTCCCCTTTACAGAACTCTCCTGGCATTTGGCAATCCTCACATCAGTAGGTACCAAGGAAGACTTACTCTGTCCTTGGTTATTCCAAACAACTGAGCCCACTGGGGAAGAAACTGGGACTGACTCTGGGTGCCTGGCTTCCTGGATCCCAAGTTCAGAGAGATCCGTCATCAAGGACGAGAGGTAGGTCACTTCATTCAGGAACTCAATGAGGTTACTGCCGTGGCAACCACTTTGTCCTAACAATTGCTTTCAAGGGTCCCATGAGATGGAGGCTGCCCCTACTTCCTGTGACACTTTCACAAGTTAGATTGGTATATCAACCATTGGCACCTGGGAACAGCTCTCCACACAGGCCTGGTTTGGTCCATCTTCTCTACATTAAGAAGAGAGAAGCTGATTCAGACACAACCCTTCATCCTGACCAGGTTGTTTGCCATGGAGGATGACTTTTGGTCTCTTAGGTCCTCCATAGCTGCTTACAACTTCTCCAGGAATCATTTCTGCATGGACCTTTGAGTTTCTCAGCATGTGGAAGATCCCCTATATTCCTGTATTGTAAGACCAACTCTATCCCTGCTCTTCTGTAAAGTTAAATTGACTGAACAGTGTATGGTTAGGTTAACTAACAGGTTCGATTTGGATTAGGAATCTTTCTGCGCGATGAATAATGGTATTGGGAAACTGCGATATTTACAAGAATATATAGGTGAAATATAAGTATGAAAACAGAAATCTAGCTAAGATATGAAGCCCAAAAGGGCATTGGGCCCTTGATTGGGATACGTAGCTTTGAATTATGTTCTGCACTGATGTGTCAGGTAAATCGATATACAATGGCTTAGGTCCTTGTACCATGGATGATTAAATGTAGAAGAGAACTTCCAGTCAAAAGGGATAGTCGGTAGGATTCAGAAGATTCTCAGTAGGTTTAGAAAGAAGAGTGAGTATAGGATTTGGACCAAATGTTGTTTAGCAATAGGGTTTCCGGTAGACAGTGAATGTTAATGTCAGCACAAGTGAAGAGACTGTCACAATGATGAACTGGGGAAAATAGTTAGGAAAGCTGATATCAATAGAGACATTACGAAATCAGGCAAAGTATAAAGTGAGTGATAGGATTAGATATTTTCAACAGGGTTGAGTTTGAATATATAATCTAAGAAAGAAACAAATATGTAGTGACCAATAGGATTGACATTTGACAGCATTAGGCAACCTGGACATGGATGTTTAGTAATCCATGCTCACTTTTCATTTAGTCTTTGCTACAATCTTAAGTGTGACCTTTGCTTTTTTTGGCCAGAATATTACTGTGATAAAACGTACATGTAGATCAGGTGACATGACTCTTTCTTTCACCATTTCTGGCAGCAACATTTTCAAGACGTATAAATTAGTAATGGGGGTAAAAAGAGGTGTACCCTTGTCTGTGCATATAGAGATACTGCATGAATAGACCATACTGTGAATAAATAATATATCTGGTTCTGACTTTAAATAATGGATTGAAATTATATCTGAAAAAATACAGGAAATCTTATATTGACATACAAACATTCATTCCAACCAGTTATATATCTAATGGCCACATTAAGTTTATGGTTTATCATGAAGGGTGTGTGAGTTTTGCTTCAAAAGTGATTATGGAAATCGAAAATAATGTGTTTGGAAAGAAGTCTCATGAAAAGACCAGTCAAGAAACCTGGAGGAATACATGTTTAATGAAGCAGGAAGTGATTGTGAAACAAATGCGTATAAATTTGTGAACTTGTTGATGAAGTATATATTTCCTATGATTTGTAAAAACTGAAGAAATAGTAATGTACCAGTGTTGAATGAAAATAAACGTCAGAATACACATCATGTCCCATACGAATCTACTTGATTGATGTTAATCTGGGTCAGTTACTGTACAAATATTAGGATTTGTAAGCACCATTTACTGAAGTTAGTTTTCAGAACTATGAAACAAATGTGTATTTCAGGTGGATGAATATATCTGAGAATAATTTTGTGAAAAGTTTATTATAAATCCACATTTTTGAACATGGATGAACTTAGGGAGTGTATTTAAGAAACATATATTTCATATTTTAAAAATCAGGACAGTGTGTATATATATATATATATATATATATATATATTCATAATTATATATATGTGTATATACATATATATGTGTCTATATATATACACACACACACACACACACACACACACACAACACACACACAGACATTTAAATGTAGTTATATATATGCCAATCGAAGTTCATCATAAAATATATAGCATCCACAGATGCAAAAATATTTATTTTACTGAACAAGGATTTATGTATAATGTTGTTCTACTAGAAAGCTCACCCATAGTTTGAATTTTCAGTTCCAACAGCGTTTAGAGGAGTGATCTCTTCTCACAAGTTGTATCTGCCAAGTCAGTCACCTCACTAAAATGAACGTGTGATACCAGGTAGAATTCTATATAAGCATATAAAAATAAATGTGCTGAATAGGCTACAGAGAAAGGGAGAGGAATTTACATATTTGTTAACTTTAACAACACATGGAAAACTATTTCAATTAAAAATTGACTAGATTTATAACACCTACCCTTTATCATGCAAATGGCAAGTCCAACTATACCCCATGCCTCCTCTAAACTGCTTGTATTTCTATTATGTTTGGGTTGTTTTTCTCCATCATGTTTGGATTAGTAGACAGAGTATAGTAGGGTATGGGTTATTGTCAGGGATTCAGTATATTCAATGGAATATAGGAAAATGAATCCAATGTGTATAAAATATATGCTACACAATTATCTTCCCACTCTCATCCAGAACAATGCCTTTACATTACCTTCACCCCAAATAAGACACAATTAGAGTAGAAGAGTTTGAAAATCCGTGAATGCATATCTGGGGTGGAAACAGTACTAAGAAACAAATAAGTATTTCAGGTGGATGAATATTTCTGAGAATGATCTTGTGAAAAGTTGATTATAAATCCACAACATAAATATGAATGATTTTAGGAAGTGTGTAATAAGACACATATTTCATGTTTTGAAAAATCTTGAGAGTGTATCTATATATATATATATATATATATATATATATATATATATATATATATACATATTTATATACACAAACAGAGAGAGACATTAAAAATTGCAATATATATGCCAAACGAAATTCACCATGAAATGTATATCATCCACAGATCCAAATATATTCATTTTACTGAACATTGATTTATGTATAATGTTGTTCAACTAGGAAGCTCACTCACATTTGAATTAAATGTTCAAGCAGCATTTAGGAGGAGTGATCTCTTCTTCCAATTTGTATCTGCCAAATCAGCCACCTCACAAGAATGTACGTGTGGTACCAGGTAGGATTCTATATGTGCATATAAAAATACGTGTGCTGAATAGGCTACAGAGAAAGGGGGAAAGGAATTCATTATTTGTTAACTTTAAAAACGCATGGAGAACTATTTCAACAAATAATTGACTAGATTTATAACTGCTACACTATACCATGCAAAAGGCAACTCCAACTATAAAACATACCTCCTCTAAACTGCCTGTATTTCTATTCTGTTTGTGTTATTTTTCTCCATCATATTAGGATTAGTAGTCAGAGTCTAATAGGGTATATGTTAGTTTCAGGGATTCAGCATTTCTAATGGAAAATAGGAAATTGAATCCAATGTGTATGCAAATATGTGCTACACAAAATTCTTCCCACTTTCATCCAGAACAATGCCTTGACATTACATTCTCCTCAAGTAAGACACAATTAGAGGATAAGAGTTAGAAAATCTGTGAATATATATCTGGAATGGAGAATACTCAGGAGTTTACAACTTTGGAGGTGGTAGAGAAGATTCTAAAAGTAAGGAACAGGGTAAACATTCCAGAAACATGCAGCTCTGCTGGCCTACATACTTTTTGAGAAACTGCCTCTAAGGGTGGGCACTTGAAATATTTGATGTTCTGAGGAGATTTAGTTCATTTGTAGAGAGACCATCAAAGCTGGGTCTGCATCTATGTTACTTGGAGGACATGGTTTCTTATTATCCAATGAACATGAGGCAGCAGTGCTGAATTCTCTCTTTGTAGGTAAACTATGGACACTGGGGTCTAAGTGTCTTTCAGTGTGGACTGTGAAGCCAATTGGTCATCCTCCACTTTTCGTGGTGTTTCTCGCTGCTCCACTGGGAGTTTGGTATTTGCTTCAAGAAATACAAGGAGTTAAAATGGGACAGAGTGGTGGAGGGAGTTCTTTAAGGTGTGGTGAGTCAGGGTCTTCAGGAGAATGCACCAACCAAGGTTCTATCCCACGTAGATTGCCCCCTTGAGAATAGCAATATGATTCTGAACATTGCAGTGAATCCTCTCCATATAACAAGATGCCTTTACATATATGGGTCTGCTGGCTGCACCATGTCAGTCACAAGCCATTTGGAAGCCAATGGCTGATCCACATGGCCACAACACAGATGTTTTATCAGACAATTGCATACCACTGCTCTAGGCCAACTACTCACCAGGCTCCAACTTACTGGCATATCTGTTCTACACCATTTTCATGAAACAAAGTCAATCAAGGCAGTGTCTGGTATACTCAGGATCAGAAACAGGACATCCAAAGTTTTTTCAGTGCCAGCTGAACATGAAAATATCAAAAATTTCATGGTAATTTTCTAGCCATTTTTCATAGATGAAGTTTGCGGCTCTGAGGGCTTCAATTAATTCAGGAACCATTAAATGGTGAAGAAGCTAATTTCAATGAAAGCACTGGAGCACTCTCACAGGCATGGTTTCCCTAAGGGTGGCCAAAATGTCACATGAAGCCAGGCCCATTGAGATCTACAATGTGAGGTCCATGTGTGTTTTAAACTCAAATATGGCTGCCAAGTCTTTAAGAAAAATTGTATGTAATATCCGGGCTGAAATTCCCAGTGTTCTGTGGAAATCCAACCTGGGCCTAGATCTCAGGTTCCAAGGGCGACTCTCATGTGTGGCCTCCAAAAATCCCAACACAATTCTTGGCAATACTTCTCTGAGGTCAGTTAAAGAACTCAGTCTCTAAGGGGAATCACACCAGAGTTCAACCCCAGTGGAACAGTCATCTCTTCCAACCGCCACACAAATGACCACAATTAAAACCAAAACACTCCCACATGGTCCTCATCTTCTTCCATATAGACACTCCTTATAACGTCTGGCTGGAGTTTTCAATGAGGTCCACAGCCCAAGTCAGTGTCCAAATTAAGGTCCTGTTCCCCTCATTTGTCTAACATCAAGGTGGCCTGGACACACTTCCTGTAAACCAGGAGTGATCAAATAGGCCTGACATAATACTGCTCAGCTTTTTCAATTTGAGGCCTTCTGTCTCTGTGGTTTAGATTCTTTATGTGAATTTGAGTCATGAGAAAACACAAGCCCCTCTGCAGAGATTTGAAGAACTCATTTGGCCCAAAGGATTCCTATTCTCCCTTGATGGAATTCAGGATCCTAACAGAGGAAGGTAAAAGAATTCATTCACAATGAGTGAATATTTGCCATTTTGGTTTTGGATGCACACATGGGACCTTTCTTTTGATCCATCAGGTGCTGAGAATCTAAGCCACAGCCTCACACAGGGCCAAGAGGCTGATTCAGACACATCTTTTTTCAAAGCAATTAAGCAAAGAGCCACAGGTGATGCCCTTCATTTCCTTTTGAAAAAATGTTTTCCTCAGGCTTCCCAAAGGGGTGGCCAGAGGCAAAGACATCCTGAGATTCAGGGCAACAGAACAATAGGTTAGCAAAAGAGCCAAAGCAGGGTTTCTCCACTGAGACTTTTCTGGTCACACTGATATCTGAGTTTTCTGAGATGTTGGCCATTCCCTTCAGATATCCAGTACATGGCCATGTGACAGAGATTGGAGGTGGTACATATCTTGGACACAAACCCAAGAGCCTATTCTTAAGAGTTGTCAGAATTCAGAAAGAAAACAGGGACTTAAAAAGGTAGTAGGTGTTTCCTATCGATATGGAAACCACGCTCCATTCATTAAATGGGCAGGATGAATACTGGAAAGCTTTCTACTAAAGAGGACACATGCATTGATGCATTCTCTTTTATAATGTATACAACCACGGACACAGTGGGATACACAGAAATAGAAACACTCACCATGCAAAACGACTTACTAGAAACAGTTCACTCCAAACCAAAGAAACCTCCTTTTCTACCTATTCTCAGAACAGAGACAAAACCACACACCCACACTCAAAAAGACACCTCCTTCCACAAAGTAGGGCTGTGATTATCCGGAGTGTCCTCTGACAGGTTTGCCATACTATGTTCCCCTTTAATGGTCTGTCCTGTCTCAGATCTGGTCTCCTTGTCCAACTCTGTGAAGCAGTCAGGAGCCAGGGGTGAGCCACTACATACTTAGTCAGGAAAGGCCCGTGTTCAGATCTTTCCTGGCATTTGGCCATCCTCACATCAGTCAGTACCAAGAAGACTGACTCTGTCCTTGGTGATTCCAAACAAATGAGACCACTTGGACTGGGACTGGGACTGGCTCTGGTGCTTGGTTTCCTTGGTCCCAAGTTCAGAAAGTTCCATCAACAAGGAAGTGAGGTAGGTCACTTCCTTCAAGAACTGAATGAGGTCACTGCCTTGGCAACCACTTTGTCTAACAGTTGCTTCCAAGGGTCCCATGAGATGGAGGCTGCCCCTACTTCCTTTGACACTTTCACAACTTAGAATGGTATATCAACCTTAGGCACCCGGGAACAGCTCTCCACACAAGCCTGGTTTGGTCCATCTTCTCTACATTAAGAAGAGAGAGGCTGATTCAGACACAACCCTTCATCCTGACCAGGTTGTTTGCCATGGAAAATGACTTTTTGTCTCTCAGGTCCTTCATTGCTGCCTACATCTTCTCCAGGGATCATTTCTGCATGGACCTTTGAGGTTCTTAACAGGTGGAGCATCCCCTACATTCCTGTATTGTAAGAACAATCTGTCTCTGCTCTTCTGTAAAGTTAGATTGAGTGAACAGTGTATGGTTAGGGTTAATTTCATGTTCGATTTGGGTTAGGAATCATTCTGCTGGATGAATAATGGTATTGGGAACCTGTGATATTTATAAGAATATCGAGGTTAAATATATGTATGAAAACAGAAATTAAAGTAAGATTTGAATCCCAGAAGGGCTTTGGGCAGTTGATTGGGATATTTAGCTTTGAATTGTGCACATATGTCTCAAATAAATGGATATACAATGGCAGAGGAACTTGAACCTTGGATGATTGAATGCTGAAGAGAACATCCAGTCAAAAGGGATTGTCGGTAGGATTAAGAAGATAGTCGTTATGTTTAGCAAGTAGAATTAGTATAGGATATGTAACAAAAGTTCTTTAGCAATTTTTTTTCGGGCAGTGAGTGAATATAAATGTCAGCACATATGAAGAAATCAGACACAATGATGAAATGGGGAAAATTTGTAGAAAAGCAGATATCAATAGAGACATTAGGAAATCAGGCAAAGTATAAAGTGAGTGATAGGATAAGACATTTTCAACAGGGTTGAGATTGAATATCTAATCTTAGGAAGAAACAAATATGTAGGTCACCAATAGGATTGACATTTGATAGCATTAGGCAACATGGACATGGATGTTGTTAGTAATCCATGTTCACTTTCCATTTAGACTTTGGTACAATCCTAAGTGGGACCTTTGCATTTTGTTTCCAGAATATTACTGTGATAAAATGTGTATGTAGATCAGATGACATGATTATTTCTTCCACCATTTCTAGGAGCAGTATTTTGAAGACGTATAAATTAGCATTGGGGGTAAAAAGAGGTGTACCCTGTTTCTATGAATATACAGATAATGCATGAATAGACCTTAATTTCAATAAATAATATAACTTGTTCCACTTTAAGTAATGGATTGAATTGATATCTGAAAATATATAAGAAATTTTATATTGATATGCAATCATTCATGACAACCAGTTATACACCTAATGTTAATATTAGGTTACGGTTTATCATGAAGTTTGTGTGAGTTTTGCTTCAAAAGTGATTATGGAAATCGAAAATAATGTGTTTGGAAAGAAGTCTCATGAAAAGGCCAGTCAAGGAACACCGAGGAATTCATGAGTTCTGAAGAAGGAAGTGATTGAAATTGAAAAAAAATGACGATAAATTTGCTTACTTGTGGATGAAATATTATAATATGATGTGAATAAACTGAAGAAATAGTAATGTACCAGTGTTGAATAAAAATGAACATCAAAATACACATCATGTCCCACAGGAATCTACTCGCATTGATGTTAAACTGTGTCAGTTACTGTAGAAATATTAGGATTTCTTTGCACCATTCACCAAAGTTAGTTTTCTTTTTTTTTTAATTTTTATTTATGCTTGTTCAAAACATTACATAGTTCTTGATATATCATATTCCACACTGTGTTTCAAGTAGGTAATGAACTCCCATTTTTACCCCGTAAACAGATTGCAGAATCACATCAGTTACACATCCATTGATTTACATATTGCCATACTAGTGTCTGTCGTATTCTGCTGCCTTTCCTAACCTCTACTATCCCCCTCCCCTTACCTCCCCTCCCCTCTTCTCTCTCTACCTCTTTACTGTAATTCATTTCTCCCCCTTGTATAATTTTTTCCTTTCCCTCACCTCCTCTTGTATGTAATTTATATAACCCTGAGGGTCTCCTTTTATTTCCATGAAATTTCCCTTCTCTCTCCCTTTCCCTTCCTCCTCTCATCCCTGTTTAATGTTAATTTTCTTCTAATTCTATTCGTCCCTACTCTGTTCTTAGTTACTCTCTTTATATCAATAAAGACATTTGGCATTTGGTTTTACGGATTGGCTAGCTTCACTTAGCATAATCTGCTCTAATGCCATCCATTTCTCTGCAAGTTATATCATTTTGTCATTTTTTAATGCAGAGTAATATTCCATTGTGTATAAATGCCACATTTTTTATCCATTCATCTATGGAAGTGCATCTAGGTTGGTTCCATAGTCTTGCTATTGTAAATTGTGCTGCTATGAACATCAATGTAGCAGTGTCCCTGTAGCATTTTTTTTAGATCTTTAGGGAATAGACTGAGAAGGGGAATACCTGGGTCAAATGGTGGTTCCATTCCCAGTTCTACAAGAAATCTCCATACTGCTTTCCAATTTGGCTGCACCAATTTGCAGTCCCACCAGCAATGTACAAGTTTACCCTTTTCTCCACATCCTCACCAGCACTTGTTGTTGTTTGAGTTCATAATAAATATCTGGAATGGAAAATGCTCAGGAGTTCACAACCTTGAAGGTGGTAGAGGAGTTTCCAAAAGTAAGGGACAGGGTAAATACCACAAACATGGAGCTGTGTCGGCCTTAAGACTTCTTGAGAAAATGCCTCTGAGGTTGGGCACTTGAAATATATGTTGTTGTCAGGAGCTTTAGCTTCCTTTGTAGTGAGACCATCAAAGCTGAGTCTGCATCTATGTGACCTGAAGAACATGGTTTTTTATTTTCCTATAAACACGAGGCAGCAGTGCTGAATTCTCTCTTTGTAGGCAAACTGGGGCTACTGGGGTCTATGTGTCTCCCCGTGTGGACTGTGAAGCCATTTGATCATCCTTCACATTTCGTCATGTTATTTGATGCTGCACTGAAAGTTTGGTATTTACTTTACGAAATAAAGGAGTTTAACTGCGATACCGTGCTGCAGGGAGTTCTGTCACATGTTGTGGTCAGGATCGGCAGGAGAATGTACCAAGCAGGCTTCTATCACACATAGTTGCCCCCTTGACCATAGCAATATGATTCTGAACATTGCCCTGAAACCTCTCCATTCAACAAGATGCCTTTACATCCAAAGGTCTGCTAGCTGCACATGTCAGTCACAAACCATTTCTAAGCCAATGGCAGATCCACGTGGCCGCACCACAGATGTTTTTTCACACACCTACACTCTACTGCTCTTGGCCCACTACTCAGCAGGCTCCAACTTACTGGCATCTCTTTTCTACACCATTATCATGAAACTCAGTCAAACCAGACACTGTCTTGTATACTCATGATAAGCACCAGGACATCAAATGGATTTCCAGTGCCAGCTGGTCATGGAAATTTCAAAAATTCATGGTATTTTCTAGCCATTTTTTAAGGATGAAGTTGGAGGTACTGTGGGTTTCAATTCATTCAGGAACCATTAAATGTTGAGGAAGCTCATTTCAATGGAAGCTCTAGAGAACTCTCACAGGCAAGTCCTCCGAAAGAGTGGCCCAATGTCACATAAAGCCAGCCACATTGAGGTCTACAATGTGAGGTCGATGTGTGTTTTGACTCTCAACTATTGCTTCCAAGTTTTTCAGAATATAATCAAGTGATATCCTCGCTGAGATTCCCAGTGCTCTGTGGAAAGCCACCCTGGGCCTAGATCTCAGTTTCCAAGGGTGACTCTCATGTGTGGCCTCCGAAAATCCCAACACAATTCATGGCAATACTTCTCTAAGGTCAGTTCCAGAACTCAGTCTCCAAGGGGAATCCCACAAGAGTTGAAACCCAGGTGGACACAGTCATCTTTTCCAACTGCCACACAAATGACCACAATTGAAACCAAAACACTCCCACATGGCCCTCATGTTTTTCCATATAGACACTCATCATAACCTCTCGCTGGAGGTTTCCATGAGGGGCGCAGACCAAGACACCGTCCAAAATTAGCTCCCTTGCCCCTAATTTGCCGAAAGTCAGGGTGGCCTACACACCCTTCCTGTGAACCAGAACTGATCAAATAGGGATGTAGTTAATACTGTTCTGCTTTTCCAATTTGAGGCCTACTGACTGTCAGGTATAGATTCTTTATGTGATTTGGAGTCATCAGCAAACCCAAGCACTTCTGGCAGGGGTTCAAAGAACTCATTTGAACTAAAGGATCCTGATTCTTACTTGATGAAGGTCAGGAATCTAATAGAGGAAGGCAAGAGACTCATTTGCCATTTCTGTTTTGAGTGCACACATGGAATCTATCTTTAGATGCATCAGGTGCTGAGAATCTAAGCCACAACCTCACACAGAACCAAGAGGCTGATTCAGACACATCCTTTTACTAAGCAATTTAGCAAAGAGCAACAGGTGATGCCCATTCATTTTCATTTGAAAACTGTTTTCTTCAGGCTTCACAAAGGGGTGGCCAGAGGCAAAGACCTTCCTGACATTTAGGGCAACAGAAAAACAGGTAAGCAAAAGACCCAAAGCAGGGTTTCTCCACTGAGACTTTCCTGGTCACACTGATATCTGAGTTTTCTGAGATGCTCCCCATTCACTTTAGCTATCATGTACATGGTCATGTCACAGAGCTTGGAGGTTGTATATATCTTGGACACAAAACCATGAGCCTATTCTGGAGAGTGGCCAGAATTCAGGAAGAAAACAGGATCTTAGGAAGATAGTAGGTTTTGCCCATCCAGAAGGCAAGCCGCGGTCCATTCATCAATTGGGCAGGATGAATGCCAGGAAGCTTTCTACTAGACAGGACACATCCATTAATTCATTCTCTTTTCTAATGTCTACAACCACAGACACAGTGGGATACACAGACATAGAAACACTCACATGTCAAACGACTTACTAGAAACAGTGCAATCCAAACCAAACAAACCGCATTTTCTACCTATTCTCAGAACATGTGAAAAAACCACAAAACCACAACCACTCCCACAAAGCCACCTCCTTCCCCCAAGTAGGTCTGTGAGTATCCAGAGTGTCCTCTGACTGGTGGGCCATACAATGTTCTCCTGAAATGTCCTGTCCTGACTCAGATCTGGTCTCCTTGGCCAACTCTGTGAAGTTGTCAGGAGCAGCGGTGAGCCACTACCTGCTTTCTCAGAAAAGGTCCCTCTTCAGAGCTCTCCTGGCCTTTGGCTATCCTCACATAGGTAGGTACCAAGAAAGACTGACCCTGTCCTTGGTAAAACCGAACAAGTGAGCCCACTGGGACTGGGACTGGGACTGGCTCTGGGTGCCTGTCTTCATGGATCCCAAGTTCAGAGAATTCCTTCACCAAGGAAGTGACGTAGGTCACTTCCTTCAGGAACTGAATCAGGTTACTGCCTTGGCAACCAATTTGTCCTAACAGTTGCTTCCAAGAGTCCAATGAGTGGAGCTGCCCCTACTTCCAGTGAAACTTTCACAATTTTGCATGGTATATCAACCATAGGCACCCAAAAAAAGCTCTCCAGATAGGCGTGGTTTGGTCCATCTTCTATACATTAAGAAAAGAAATGTTGATTCAGACACATCCCTTCATGCTAACCAGGTTGGTTTGTCATGGAAGATGACTTTTGCTCTCTGACGTCATTCATAGCTGCCTACATTTAATCCTGGGATCATTTCTTTAATGACCTTGGAGGTTCTCAGCAAGTGGAAGATCCCCTAATTTCTGTATTGAAAGACCAACTCTGTCCCTGCTCTTCAGTAAAGTTAGATTGAGAGAACAGTGTATGGTCAGGGTTAATAACATGTTCCATTTGGGTTAGGAATCATTCTGCGGGATGAATTATGGTATTGGGAACGTGCGATATTTATAAGAATATAAGTGAATTATAAGTATGAAAACAGACATCTAGGTAATATTTGAAGCCCAGAATTGCATTGGACCCTTAGCTGGGATTCTTAGCTTTGAATTATATTCTGCACAGATGTCTCAGATAAATCGATATACAATGGCATAATTACTTGTACCTTGGTTTATTGAATGTTGAAGAGAACATCCAGTCAAAAAGGGATAATTTGTAGGATTAGTAAGATAGTTGGTAGGTTTTGAAAGAAGAGTGAGTATAGGATTTGGATAAAAAGATCTTTAGCTGTAGGGTTTCGGATAGAGTGAATGTAATTGTCAGCACATGTGGAGAGTCTGTCAAAAGGATGAACTGGGGAAAAAAGTAGGAATGCAGATATCAATTGACATTAGGATATCAGGCAAAGTATAAAGTGAGTGATAGAATTATACATTTTCAACAGGCTTGAGTTTGAATATATAATCTTAGGAAGAAACAAACATGTAGTCACCAATAGGATGAACTTTTGAGAGCATTAGGCAACATGGACATGGTTGTTTTCCGTAATCCATGCTCACTTTTCATTTAGGCTTTGGTACAAACATAAGTTTGACCTCTTCTTTCTGTGTGCAGAATACTACTGTGGTAAAATGTATATGTAGATCAGGTGACATGAGTATTTCTTCCACCATTTCTGGGAGCAATATTTTGAAGACGTATAAATTATTTTTGGAGGTAAAAATGGTGTACACTGTGTCTATAATTATAGAAATAATGCATGAATAGACCATACTGTAAATAAATATTATAACTGGTTCTAACTTTAAATAATGGATTGAATTGATATCTGAAAATATACAGAAAATCTTACATTGATATACAATCCTTCATTCCAACCAGTAATATATCTAATGGTTATATCAGCATTATGGTTTTTCATGAAGAATGTGTGAGTTTTGCTTCAAAAGTGATTATGGAAATCGGAAATAATGTGTTTGGAAAGAAGTCTCATGAAAAGACCAGTCAAGAAACCTGGAGGAATACATGTGTTTTGAAGCAGAAAGTGATTGAAAGTGAAACAAATGCCTATATATTTGTGAACTTGTGGATCAAATATATATCCTATGATGTGCATAAACTGAAGAAATAGTAATGTACCACTGTTACATAAAAATGAACGTCAAAATACACATCATGTCCTCTCCCACAGGAATCTACTTGCATTGATGTTAAACTGGGTCAGTTATTGTAGAAATATTAGGATAATGCCGCAGTCTTGCTGGGCACAATCAGGAGCCACTTGCCAAAAGAAACGAACTTTATTTTTAGAACCACACACGCCAAACAAAACAGCCTCTCAGGAAAAACCTTCAGAGCCCCAACTGCCACCACTGGCTTCCCAAAACCTCTCCCTCCCACATGAGCCTCTCTCCGCCTCCCACAATCCTCCTGCTCTTGAGGCCGATTGGCTGGGTCATGTGGGCAAAGTCAAAAAAAGTCCCCCAATGAGCAGTTTTGTGGTCTGAAAGGGCAGGGAAACAGCCCATTGAGCATCACCGCAGAGGAGCCAATCAGCTAGTTGTTGCTGGGGCCGCTGTGAGCCAATCATCAGCCGGCAGCTGGAAGTTTGCTGGCAGCAGGAATTTTGCTGGGGCCCCTTCGGCTGTGGCTCTCAACATCTTCCCCTCTCTGTTTAAACAACACGCATGTGGCTTAGGGACCGTGCCTGCCTTAGGTTGTCCAATAGTACATATGGTCTTTACCCGTTAAGTTGGTACCATTGCAATTGGATCTTACCCGTCACTGACTACCCGTCCAGTATAGAGCCACACCTGTGGAGAGGTCTTTGTACCAGCGGGGGTGGGTGAGGTTCTTTGCCTCACCTCTGTTGGCCCCCCCAAATTTTAGCTGGACGATCATGACACGCAGAAGGGAGGAAGATACACCAAGCCAATTGACGGCTCCTTTTGGAAAAATTGTACCACCGATGACATCATCAGCAAATATACCCCAACACTACGACAAGTCGCTGCACCAACAGATAGTTCACAATGCATTTAGGTGAGTTCACATGTGTCCAGGCAAGTTCTGCAAGCAGTACAGGGATGGCTATTGCAGAAGCTGTAGATTGGAATTATCTTTGATTTCACCTGCACTGGGATGAAGATAGGAACTCTGGCAATAATGTCTAAAGAAAAAAATTATGTAACATTCCAGAAGGCACTAAAACCAAAAAAAAAAAAAAAACATATGTAACATTCCAGAAGGCACATCAAAAACCAAAATGGCCCAAAAAGCATTCATTGAGGATGAAGTCTCTCACCTTCCTCTGTAAGGTTCCTGACCTCCATAAAATGAGAATAGGGATTTATTGGGTCAAATGAGTTCTTCAAAACCCTGCAGAGGGTAGCCAATGGGTTATTGGGTTTTTTCATTACTCCAATTCACATCAAGAATCTATACTTCACAGACAGTAGGCCTCAAATTAGAGAAGCAGAGCAGTACTAAAGTCAGGGTTATTTGATCACTCCTGATTCACAGAATGGGTCTCCAGGCCACCTTGACTTTAGGCAAATGAGAGGAAAGGGAGATTATTTTGGACACTGTCTTGGGCTGTGCCCCTCAAGGAAACGTCAAGCCAGAGGTTATGATGAGCGTCTATATGGAAGAAGATGAGGGCCATTTGGGAGTTTTTTGGTTTTCCTTGTGGTCATTTATGTGGCAGTCGGAAGAGATGACTGGGTCCACCAGGGCTTGAACTCTGGTATGATTCCCCTTAGAGACTGAGTTCTGGAACTTACCTCAGAGAAGTATTGCCATGATTTGTGTTGGGATTTTAGGCGGCCACCCATGAGAGTCGCCCGTTGAAACTGAGATCTAGGCCCGGGGTGGCTTTCCACAGAGCACTGGGAATCTCAGACAGAATATCATATGATATTATTTTGAAATACTTGCCAGACATAGTTGAGAGTCAAAACACACATGGACCTCACATTGTAGACCTCAATTGGCCTGGCTTCATGTGACTATTTGGCCACTCTTTGGAAAGCCTTGCCTGTGAGAGTTCTCCAGAACATTCCTTGAAATGAGCTTCCTCAACATTGAATAATTCCTGAAAGAATTGAAACAAATAATGCCTCCAACTTCATCCTTGTAAAATGGCTAGATAAATACCATGAAATTTTTGAAATTCGCATGATGAGGTGGCACTGGAGAACCTTTGATGTTCTGTTGCTCATCATTAGTGTACCAGACAGTGCCTTGATTGATTGGGTATAATGAAAGTGGTGTAGAACAGAGATGCCGGTTAGATGGAGACTGCGGAGCATTTGGCCCAGAACTGTGGTGTGCAGGTGTGTGATAAAATATTTATGGTGGTGCCATGTGGATCTGCCATTGATTTCCAAATGGCTTTTAGCTGACATGGTGCACCCAGCAGACCCTTATATGCAAAGGCATCTTGTTATATGGAGAGGTTTCAGGGCAATCTTCAGAATCAGGTTGCTATGGTCAAGGGGGCAAGCTATGTGGGATAGAAGCCGGATTGGTGCGTTCTCCTGGAGACTCTGACCCACCACATGTCACAGAACTCCCTCCAACACTATGTCCCAGTTGAACTCCTTGTATTTCTTGAAGCAAATACCAAACTCCCAGTTCAGCACCAAGAAAC
Organism: Callospermophilus lateralis; assembly: GCF_048772815.1. Taxonomy (NCBI): domain Eukaryota; kingdom Metazoa; phylum Chordata; class Mammalia; order Rodentia; family Sciuridae; genus Callospermophilus; species Callospermophilus lateralis. Next base: position 190,862 of record NW_027514407.1, read on the forward strand.
ACCATGAAAATTGAAGGATGACTAAATGGCTTCATCGTCCACACAGTTAGACACTTTGGCCCAGTGGCCTCTGTTTACCTACAAAGAGAAAAATCAGCACTGCTGCCTCAGGTTCATTGGAAAATAAGAAACCATGTTCTCCAGGTCACATAGATTCAGACCCAGCTTTGATGGTTTCACTACAAATGAAGACAAAGCTACTGACAACAACATATATTTCAAGTGCCACACCTCAGAGGCAGTTTCTCCAGAAGTCTTTTTTCCAGCAGACCTCCATGGTTGTGGAGTGTTTACCCAGTTCCTTACTTCTGGAAACTCCTCTACCTGCTCCCAGGTTGAGAACTCCTGAGAATTTTCCATTCCAGATATGTATTCACAGATTTTCTTACTCTTCTCCTCTAATTGTGTCTCACTTGGGGCAAAGGTAATGTCAAGGCATTGTTCTAGGTGAGAGTGGGAAGATTATTGCGTAGCACATATTTGCATACACATTGGATACATTATCCTATTTTCCATTTGAAATACTGAATTCCCGACACTAACCCATACCCTACTAGACTCTGACTACTTATCCTAAAATGATGGAGAAAAAGAAACCTAACAGAATAGAAATACAGGCCTTTTGTAGGAGGCATGGTGTATACTTGGATTTTTTTCTCCTTTATCAAGGATATGTGTTATGAATCTAGTCAACTTTTCATTGTAAAATTTCTCCATGAGTTTTCAAAGTTAACACATATGTAAATTCCTGTCTCCTTTTCTCTGTAGCCTCTTTAGAACATGTATATTTTTATGCATATATAGACTCCTACCTGGTAACACACGTACATTCTTGTGAGCTCACTGACTTTGGAATATACAAATTATGAGAATAGATAACTTCCCCTAAATACTGATGGAACTGAAAATTCAACCTATGGGTGAGCTTCCTAGTGAACAACATCATACATAAATCCATGTTCAGTAAAATGAATATTTTTAGATATGTGGATGATATATATTTCATGATAAATTTTGATTGGCATATATATTGCTACATTTTATTGTTGTGTGTGTGTGTATATGTATATATATGTATATATATGTATATATATATATATATATATTTATATATATGTATGTATATATATATATATATTTTTATATATATATATATATATATATATATATATATATATATATATATTCACGAGATTTTCCAGATTTTCCAAAATATGAAATAAATGTGTCTTATTATACACTCCCTAAATTCATTCAAGTTCATGTATGTGGATTTAAAATCAACATTTTACATGATTATCATCAGTCTGGCTGGGCACAATTCAGGAGCCAACTGTCAAAAGAAACGAACTTTATTTTTAGAACCACACAAACCAAACAAAACAGCTTCTCAGGAAAAACCCTCAGAGCCCAACTGCCACCACAGTCTTCCCACAAGCCTCTCCCTCAACCACAAGCCTCCTCTTTTTGAGGCCGATTGGCTGGGTCACATGGGCGGAGCCAAAAAAGTCCACCAATGAGCAGCTCCGTTGTCTGAAAGGGCAAGGAAACATCCCATTGAGCATCACCACAGAGGAGCCAATCAGCTAGATGTTGCTGGGGCCTCTGTGAGCCAATCATCCACTGGCAGTCTGAATGGGCGGGGAAACAGCTCAATGAGCATCTGCAGTGAGCATCACCACAGAGGAGCCAATGAGCTAGATGTTGCTGGGGCCGCTGTGAGCCAATCATCAGCCGGCAGCTGGAAGTTTGCTGGCAGTTGGAGGTTTCCTGGGGCCCCTTTGGCTGTGGCTCTCAACATCTCCCCCTCTCTGTTTAAACAACAAGCATGTGGCTTAGGGACCATGCCTGCCTTTGGTTGTTCAAAACTACATATGGTCCTTACTGGAGAACCTTGGCTGTGGCTATCAACAGGATTTGTATGTACCATTCACTGAAGTTAGTTTTCAGTACTAGGAAACAAATATGTATTTCAGGTGGATAAATATTTCTGCGAAAAATCTTGTGAAAAGTTGATTTTAAATCCACATACTTGAACATAAATGAATTTAGGGAGTGTAAATAAGATACATATATTTCATATTTTGAAAAATCTGGAGAGTGTGTGGGTGTGTGTGTGTATACACACACACACACACAGATATTAAAATGTAGCAACATATATGCAAATCGAAATTCACCATGAAATATACATCAATCACAGATCCAAAAATATTCAATTTTCTTAACAGGGATTTATGTATAATGTTGTTCTACTAGGAAGCTCACCCATTATTTGAATTTTCAGTTCCAACAGCGTTTAGGAGGAGTGATGTCTTCTCACAAATTGTATCTTCCAAGTCAGTCACCTCACAAGAATGTAGGTGTGACACCAGGAAGGATTTGATATGTGCATATAAAAATACATTGCTGAATAGGCTACAGACAAAGGGAGACAGGAATTCACATATTTGTTAACTTTAAAAACACATGGAGATCTATTTCAATTAAAAATAGACTGGATTTATAACACCTAACATTTATCATGAAAAAGGCAAGATCAACTATACACCATGCCTCGTCTGAACTGCTTGTATTTCAATTCTGTTTGTGTTACTTTTCTGCATCATATTAGAATTAGTAGTCAGAGTCTAGTAGGGTATGGGTTCGTGTCAGGGATTCAGTATTTCGAATGGAAAATTGGAAAATGAATCCAATGTGTATGCAAATATGTGCTACACACAAAAAATTCCCACTCTCATTCAGAACAATGGCCTGAAATAACCACGCCCCATGTAAGAAACAATTAGAGGAGAAGAGTTAGAAAATCTGTGAATACATACGTAGAATGGAAAATGCTCAGTAGTTCACAACCTTTGAGGTGGAAAAGACGTTTCCAAACCTTAGGGACAGGGTAAAACTCCACAAACATGGAACTCTGCTGGCCTAAACACTTCTGGAGATACTGACAATGAGGTTGGGTACTTGAAATATATGTTGTTGTCAGAACCTTTAGCTTCCTTTGTAGTGAGACCATCAAACTTGGGTCTGCATTTTTGTGACCTGGAGTACATGAATTCTTATTGTCCAATGAACATGAGGCAGCAGTGCTGAATTCACTCTTTGTAGCTAAACTGTGGCCACTGGGGGATAAGTGTCTCCCCGTCTGGAATTTGAAATCATTTGGTCATGCTCCACTTTTCGTGGTGTTTCTTGCTGCTGCAGTGGGTGTTTTGTATTTGGTTCATGACATACAAAGAGTTAAACTGGGACACAATGCTGGAGGGAGTCCTGTAACGTATGGTGTGTCAAGGTCTGCAGGAGAATGCACCAACCAGGCTTCTATCCCCCATTGCTTGCCCCCTTTACCATAGGAACTTGATTCTGAATATTGCCCTGAAAACTCTCCATGTAACATGATGCCTTTACATAAAAAGTTCTGCTAGCTGCACCATGTCAGTCACAAGCCATTTGAAAGCCAATGTAAGATCCACATGACCCCACCACAGATGTATTGTCACACACCTGCACACAACTGCTCTAGGCCCACTACTCAGCAGGCTCCAACTTACTGGCATCTCTGTTCTACACCATTTTCATGAAACACAGTCAATGAAGGCATTTTCTGGTACACTCATGATCAGCAACAGGACATCCAAAGGTTCTCCAGTGCCACCTGGTCATGGGAATTTCAAAATTTGGTGGTAGTTATCTAGCCATTTTTGAAGGATTAAGTTGGAGGCACTGTGGGTTTAAATTCATTCAGGAGCCATTAAATATTGAGTAAGCTCATTTCGATGAAAGCTCTGGAGAACTCTCACAGGAAAGGCTTCCCAAAGAGTGGCCCAAGGTCACATGAAGCCAGGCCCATTGAGGTCTACAATGTGAGGTCCATGTGTGTTTTGACTCTCAACTATGGCTGTCAAGTCTTTCAAAATAAAATCATGTGATATCCTTGCTGAGATTCTCAGTGCTCTGTGGAAAGTAACCCTGGGCTTAGATCTCAGTTTCCAAGGGTGACTCTCATGCATGGCCTGCTAAAATCCCAACACAATTCATGGCAATACTTCTCTGAGGTCAGTTCCAGAACTCAGTCTCTAAGGTAAATCACACCTGAGTTCAATCCCAGGTGGACCCAGTCATCTCTTCCAAACGCCACACAAATGACCACAATTAAAACCAAAACACTCCCACATGGCCCTCATCTTCTTCCATATAGACACACATCATAACCACTGGCTGGTGGTTTTCATGAGTTGCGCAGCCTAAGACAGTATCCAAAATAAGCTCCCTTGCCCCTCATTTGCCTAAAGTCATGGTGGCCTGGACACCCTTCCGGTGAACCATGAGTGATCAAAAAGGCTTGCTGTTAATACTGCTTCGATTTTCCAATTTTAGGCCTACTGACTCTTCGGTTTAGATTCTTAATGTTAAATGGAGTCATGAGAAAAACCAAGCACCTCTGGGCTAGCCTCTTCAGGGCTTTGAAAAACTCATTTGACCAAAAAGATCTTGATTCTCACTTGATGGAGGTCAGGATCCTTAGAAGAATTCGAGAGACTTCATCCACAATGACTGCTCTTTTGGCCATTTTGGTTTTGGATACACAAGAGATCTTTCTTTAGATCCCTCAGGTTTTGAGAATCTAGGCCACAGCCTCACAGGGGGGCCAAGAGCCTGAATCAGACACATCCCATTCCAAAGCAATTAAGCAAAGAGCCACAGGTGATGCCCATTTATTTCCATTTGAAAACTGTTTTCTTCATGCTTCACAAAGGGGTGGCCTGAGGCAAAGATGTTCCTGACATTCAGTGCAACAGAACAATAGGTAAGCAAAATTCCCAAAGCAGGGTTTCTCCACTGAGACTTTCCTGGTCACACTGATATCTGAGTTTTCTGAGATGCTCACCATTCCCTTCAGCTATGTAGTACATGGCCATGTCACAGAGCTTGGAGGTGGTACATATTTTGGACACAAAACCATCAGTCTATTCTGGAGAGTGCCCACAATTCAGGAAGAAAACAGGAACTTAGGAAGATAGTAGGTGTTGCCCATCTATAAGACAAGCCACAGTCCATTCATAAATCGGGCAGGATGAATGCTGAGAAGATTTCAACTAGACAGGACTCATCCATTGATGCATTTTCTTTTCTAATGTCTACAACCAGGGGCACAGTGGGATACACTGATATCCAAACACATGCCTTGTCAAACGACTTACTACAAACAGGTCCCGCCAAAACAAACAAACCGCCATTCCTACCTATTCTCAGAACATGAGACAAATTCACAAATCCCCACCCACACCCACAAAGACACCTCCTTCCCCCAAGTAGGTCTGTGACTATCTGGAGTTTCCACTGACTCGTGGGCCATAGTATGTTCCAAATAAATGGCCTTCCTGTCTCAGACCTGCTTTCCTTGTGCAACTCTGTGAATTTGTCAGGAGCCAGCAGTGTGCCACTACCTGCTTTCTCAGGAAAAACCCTATTCAGAGCTTTCCTGCGTTTTGGACATCCTCACATCAGTAGGTACCAAAAATGAATGTCTGTGTCCTTGGTAAATCCAAACAAGGAGACCACTGGGACTGGGACTGGACTGGCTATGGGTTCCTGTCTTCCTGGATCCCAAGTTCAGAGAGTTCCAACACCAAAGAAGTGATGTGAGGTCACTTCCTTCAGGAAATGAATCAGATCACTGCCTTGGCAACCTCTTTGTCCTAACAGTTGCTTCCAAGGCTACCATGAGAAAGAGGCTGCCCCTACTTCCTGTGACACTTTCACAAGTTAGAATGCTATATCAACCATAGGCACCCGGGAGCAGCTCTCCACACAGGCCTGGTTTGGTCCATCTTCTCTACATTAAAAAGAGAAAGGCTGATTCAGAAACAACCCTTCATTCTGACCATGTTGTTTGCCAGGGAAGATGACTTTTGCTCTCTCAGGTCCTTCATAGCTGCCTACATCTTCTCCAGTGATCATTTCTGCATGGAATTTTGTGGTTCTCAGCAGGTGGAAGATCCCCTACATTCCTATATTGTAAGACCAACTTTGTCCCTGCTCCTCTGTAAAGTTAGATTGAGGGAACAGTGTATGGTTATGGTTAATAACATGTTCGATTTGGGTTAGAAATTATTCTGCTGGATGAATAATTGTACAAGAATAATGAGGTGAAATGTATGTAGGAAAACAGAAATCTAAGTAAAATTTGAAGCCCAGAAGGGGATTGGGCTTCAAGGGATTGTGATACTTAGAATTGCGATCAAGGGATTGTGATACTTAGCATTGAATTATGTTCTGCAGAGATGTCTCAGAGAGATCGATATACAATGGCATAAGACCCTGTACCTTGGATTATTGAATGTAGAAGAGAACATCCAGTCAGAAAGCGTTAATAGGTAGGATTAGGAAGATAGTCAGTAGGTTTAGGAGGAAGAGTGATTATAGGATTTGGAACAAAAGTTTCTTAGCAATAGGGTTTCGATTAGAGTGTGAATGGAAATGTCAGCACATGTGAAGAGTCAGTCACAATGATGAACTGGGGAAAATATGTAGGAAAGCAATCAATAGAGACATTATGAAATCAGGAAAAGTATAAAGTGAGAGAAAGGATTAGATGTTTTCAACAGGGTTGAATTTGAATATATAATCTTAGGAAGAAACAAATATATTGTCACAAATAGGATTGATTTTTGAGAGCATTAGGCAACTTGGACATGGATGTTTTTAGTAATCCATATTCACTTTACATTTAGGCTTTGGTACAAACATAAGTGTGACCTTTTCTTTTTGTGTCCAAATATTACTGTGATAAAATGTATATGTAGATAAGGTGACATGAGTATTTCTTCCATCATTTCTGAGACCAATAATTTGAAGACGTATAAATTAGTATTGGGTTTACAAAGAGGTGTACCCTGTGTCTATGAATATAAAGAAAAAGCATGAATAGACTGTACAGTGAATAAATAATATAACTGGTTTCACTTTAAATCATGGATTGAATTGATATCTGAAAATATATAAGAAATATTATATTGATACAAAATCATTCATTCCAACCAGTTATACATCTAATGGTAATATTGTGGTTATGGATTATCATGAAGGGTGTGTGAGTTTTGCTTCAAAAGTGATTATGGAAATCGAAAATAATGTATTTGGAAAGAAGTCTCATGAGAAGCCCAGTCAAGAAACATGGAGGAATACATGTGTTTCGAAGCAGAAAATGATTGAAAGTGAAACAAATGCCTATAATTTTGTAACTTGTGGATGAAATATATATCTCATAATGTGCATAAACTGAAGAAATAGTAAAATACCAGTGGTGAATAAGAATGAACATAAAAATACACATCATGTCCCATAGGAATCTACTTGCATTAATGAGAAACTGGGTCAATTATTGTAGAAATATTAGGATTTGTATTCATGATTCACTGAAGTTAATTTTCAGTAATAGGAAACAAATAGTATTTCAGGTGGTTGAATATTTCCGAGAATAATCTTGTGAAATGTTGACTATAAATCCTCATACATGAACTAGAATGAAATTAAGGAGTGTATAATAAGACACATATATTTAATATTTTAAAACATCTGGAGTGTGTATACACACACACACACACACACACATTAAAAAGTAGTAGTATATATGCCAATCGAAATTCATCATGAAATATATATCATCCACAGATCGAAAAATATTCATTTTCCTGAACATGGAATTATGTATAATATTGTTCAACTAGGAAGCTCACACAGAGGATGAATTTTCAGATCCCACAGTGTTTAGGAGGAGTGATCACTTCTCACAATTTGTATCTGCCAAGTCAGACACCTGACAAGAATGTACGTGTGATACCAGGTAGGATTCTATATATGCATATAAAAATAGATGTGCTGAATAGGCTACATAGAATGGGAGAGAGGAATTCACATATTTGTTAACTTTAAAAACACATGGAGAACTATATCAATTACAAATTGACTAGATTTATAACACCAACACTTTGTCACGCAAAAGCCGTGTCCAACTATACACTATGCCTCCTCTGATATGCTTGTATTTCTATTCTGTTTGAGTTATTTTTCTCCATCATATTAGGATTAGTAGTCAGAGTATAGTAGGTTATGGGTTAGTGTCAGGGATTCAGTATTTCAAGTAGAAAATAGGAAAATGAATCTAATAAGCATGAAAATATGTGCTACAAAAAATATTCCCACTCTCATCCAGAAGAATGCCTTGAAATTATCTTCGCCCATAGTATGACACAATTAGAGGAGAAGAGTTAGAAAATATGTGAATACATATCTGGACTGGAAAATGCTCAGCATTACACAACTATGGAGGTGGTAGAACAGTTTCCAAAAGTAAAGGACAGTGTAAACCCTCCACAAACATGGAGCTATGCTGGCCTAAAGACTTCTTGAGAAACTGCCTCTGAGTTTGGGTAGTTGAAATATATGTTGTTGTCAGGAGCTTAACTTCCTTTGTAGTGAGACCATCAAAGTTTGGTCTGCATCTATGTGACCTGGAGGACATGGTTTCTTATTTTCCAATGAACATGAGGCTGCAGTGCTGAATTCACTCTTTGTAGCTAAACTGTGGTCACTGGGGGCTAAGTGTCTCCCCATGTGGACTTTGAAGCCATTTGGTCATCCTCCACTTTTCCTGGTGTTTCTTGCTGCTGCACTGGGTGTTTTGTATTTGCTTCACGACATACAAGGAATTCAACTGGGAAACAGTGCTGGAGGGAGTCCTGTAACATGTGGTGGGTCAGGGTCTGCAGGAGAATGCCCCAACTTGGCTTCTATCCCACATTGCTTGCCCCCTTGACCATACCAACCTGATTCTGAACATTGCCCTGAAACCTCTCCATATTACAAGATGCCATTTCATATAATGGTCTGATGGCTGCACGAAGTCAGTCACAAGCAATTTGGAAGCCAATGTAATATCCACATGGCCACACCACAGATGTATTATCACACACCTGCACACCACTGCTCTAGGCCCACTACTCAGCACGCTCTAACTTACTGGCATCTCTGTTCTACACCATTTTCAAGAAACCCAGTAAATCAAGGCACTGTCTGGTACACTCATGATCAGCAATGGGACATCCAATGGTTATCCAGTGCCACCTGGTCATTGGGAATTTCAAAATTTTTTTGATATTTATCTATCCATTTTTCAAGAATGAAGTTGAAGGCACTTTGGGGTTTCCATTCATCCCAGAACCATTAAATGGTGAGGAAGCTCATTTCGATGAAAGCTCTGAGGAACTCTCACAGGCAAGGCTTCTCAGAGTGTGCCCAAAAGGTCACATGAAGCCAGGCCCTTTAAGGTCTATAATGTGAGGTCCTTGTGTGTTTTGACTCTTAACTGTGGCTGCCAAGTTTTTCAGAATAAAATCATGTGATATCCTTGCTGAGATTCTCAGTGCTCTGTTGAAAGCTTTCCTGGGCCTAGATCTCAGGTTTCAAGGGCGACTCTTATGCATGGCCTCCTACAATCCCAACAAAACTCATGGCAATACTTCTCTGAGGTCAGTTTCAGAACTCAGTTTCTAAGGGGAATCACACCAGAGTTCAAGCCCATGTGGACCCAGTCATCTATTCCAAACGCCACAAAAATGACCACATTTAAAACCAAAACATTCCCACATTGCCCTTATCTTTAACCATATAAACACTCATCATTAACTCTGGCTGCAGGTTTCCAAGAGTGGCGCAGCCCAAGACAGTGTCCAAATAATGCACCCTTGCCCCTGATATGTCCAAAGTAAGGGTGGCCTGTTCACCCTTCTTATGAACCAGGAGTGATCAAATAGGCCTGCCATAAATACTGCTCTGCTTCTCCAATTTGAGGCCTACTGACTGTCAGGTATAGATTCTTTATGTGATTTGGCATCATGAGACAACCCAAGCAGTTCCGCAGGAATTTGAAGAACTCATTTGATCCAAAGGATCCCTATTCTCACTTGATGGAGGTCAGGAACCAAACAGAAGAAGGCAAGAGACTTCATCCACAATGACAGATTTTTTGCCATTTTGGTTTGGATGCACACATGGGATCTTCTTTAGATCTATCAGGAGCTGAGAATTTTAGCCACAGCCTCAAACAGGGCCTAGTGTCTGATTAAGACACATCCCTTTCCAGAGCAATTAAGCAAAGAGCCACAGGTGATGCCCATTCATTTCCATTTGAAAACTATTTCTTCAGGCTTCACAAAGGGGTGGCCTGAGGCAAAGACCTTCCTGACATTCAAGGCAACAGAAACATAGATAAGCAAATGGAGCCAAGCAGGGTTTCTCCACTGAGACTTTACTGGTCACACTGGTATCTGAGTTTTCTGAGATGTTCCCATTCCCTTCAGCTATCAAGGACATGGCCATGTCACAGAGTTTGGAGGTGGTACATATCTTGAACAATAAACCATGATACAATTCTGGAGAGTGGCCAGAATTCAGGAAGAAAACAGCAACTTAGGAAGTTAGTAGGTGTTTCCCATCCATAAGGCAAGCAACAGTCCATTAATCAATTGTGCAGGATGAATGCTGTGAATCTTTCTACTAGACAGGACACCTCCATTGATGCATTCTCGTTTCTAATGTCTAAAACCACGGACACAGTGGCTACACAGACATAGAAACACTCGCCTTGTCTAAAGACTTACTAGAAAAAGTCGACTGCAAACCAAACCAACCACCTTTCCTACCTATTCTCAGAACATGAAACAAAACCACAAACTCACACCCACAACCAAAAAGGCACCTCCTTCCCAAAAATAGGTCTTTAACTATCTGGAGTGTCCTCTGACTGGTGGGCCATACTATGTTCCACTCGAAATGGCCTGTCTGGTCTCAGATCTTGTCTCCTTGGCCAACTCTGTTATTCTGGGAGGAGCCAGTGGTTAGCCACAACCTGCTGTCTCAAGAAAGGCCCCTCTTCAGAGCTCTACTGGCATTTGGCCATCCTCACATCAGTAGGTACCAAGAAGGTCTGACTCTGTACTTGGTAAATCCAAACAAGTGAGCCCACTGGGACTGGGACTGGGACTGGCTCTTGGTGCCTGGCTTCTTGCATCCCAATTTCAGAGAGTTCCATCACCAAGAAAATGAGGTATGTCACTTTCTTTGGAACTGAATGAGGCCACTGCCTTGGCAACAACTTTGTCCTAACAATTGCTTACAATGGTCCCATGAGTTGGAGGGTGCCCCTACTTCCTGTGACAATTTGACTACTTAGAATGGTATATCAAAATAGACACCATGGAACAGCTCTCCACGAAGGCCTGGTTAGGTCCATCTTCTCTACATTAAGAAGAGAGAGTCTGATGCATACACATCCCTTCGTCCTGTGCAGGTTGTTTGCCATGGAAGATGGATTTTGCTCATTCAGGTCCTTCATAGCTGCCTACATCTTCTCCAGGGATAATTTCTACATCGAACTTTGAGGTTCTCATCAGTTGGAAGATCACCTACATCCCTTATTGAAAGAATAGCCCTGTCCCTGCTCTTTTGTAATGTTAGATTGAGGCAACAGTGTATGGTTAGGGTTAATAACAGGTTCGATTTGGGTTAGGAATCATTCTGCGGGATGAATAATGGTATTGGGAACCTGAAATATATAGAAATATAGTGGTTAAATATAAGTATGGAAACAGAAATCTAGGTAAGATTTGAAGCTCAGAAGTGCATTGGGCAATAGATTGGGACACGTAGCTTTGAATTACGTTCTGCATACATATTTCAGAAAAATCAATATACAATGGCATAGGACCTTGTACCTCGGATGATTGAATGTAGTAGAGTACATCCACTCAAAAAGGGATAGTCGATAGGATCAGGAAGATAGTCAGTATGTTTCGGAAGAAGATAGAGTATAGGATTTGGACCAAAGTTCATTAGCAATAGGGTTTTGGTTAGAGAGTGAATGTCAATGTCATCACATGTGAAGGGTCAGTCACAATGTTGAACTGGGAAAAATATGTAGGAAAGTAGATATCAATAGAGACATTAGGAAATCAGACAAAGTATAAAGTGAGTGAAAAAACTAGACATTTCCAACAGTTTTGAGGTTGAATATATAATCTTAGGAAGAAACAAAAATGTGGTCACCAATAGGATTGACATTTGAGAGCATTAGGCAACCTGGATATGGATGTTTTTAGTAATCCATCTTCAGTTTCCATTTAGGCTTTGGTACAATCATACGTGTGACTTTTGCATTTTGTGTCCAGAATATTACTGTGGTAACATGCATATGTAGATCAGGTGACATGAGTATTTCTTCCACCATTTCTGGGAGCAATATTTAGAAGAAGAATAAATTAGTATTGGGCATACTAAGAGGTGTACCCTGTGTCTATGAATATAGAGATAATGCATGAATAGACCATATAGTGAATAAATAATATAACTGGTTCCACTTTAAATAATGGATTAAACTGATATCAGAATATATATAAGAAATACTATATTGATATGAAATCATTCCTTCCAACCAGTTATACATCTAATGGTGATATTATAGTTATGGTTTATCATAAAGTGAGTGTCAGTTTTGCTTCAAAAGTGATAAAGGAAATCAAAAATAATGTAAGACCAGTCAAGAAACCTGGAAGAATCCATGTGTTCTGAAGCAGGAAGTGATTGAAAGTGAAACAAATGCCTATAAGTTTGCTAACTTGTGGATGAAATATGTATCCTATGATGTGCATAAATTGAAGAAATAGTAATGTACCAGTGTTGAATTAAAATAAATTTCAAAATACACATCATGTCACATAGGAATGTACTTGCATTGATGTTAAACTGGGTCAGTTACTGTAGAAGTATTAGTATTTGTATGCAACATTAACTGAAGTTAGTTTTTAGTACTGCAAACAATATGTATTTCAGGTGGATGAATATTTCTGAGAATGATCTTGTGAAAAGTTGATTATAAATCCATATACATGAACATGAATGAATTTAGTGAGTGTATATAAGACACATATATTTCATATTTTTAAAAATCTGGAGAGTGTATATATATATATATATATATATATATATACAAAAAAAACACACACAGACAATAAATTAGCAATCGAAATTTATCATGACATATATATCTTCCACAGATGCAAAATTATTTCTTTTAGAACATGGATTTATGTATAATGTTGTTCTTCTAGGAAACACACCCCTAGGTTAAATTTTCTGTTCCAACAGAGTTTAACAGGAGTGATCATTTCTCACAAATTGTATTTGCCAAATTAGCCTCCTCACAAGAATGTAGGTGTGATACCAGGTAGTGTTCTATATGTGCATTTAAAAATACATGTGCTGAATAGGCTACAGAGAAAGGGAGAGAGGAATTCACATATTTGTTAACATTAAAAACACATGGAGAACTATTTCAATTAAAAATTGACTAGATTTATAACACCTACAATTAATCATGCAAAAAACAAGTCCAACTATACACCATGATTCCTCTGAACTGCTAGTATTCCTATTCTGTTTGTGTTATTTTTCTCCATCATATTAGGAGTAGTAGTCAGAGTTTATTAGGGTATGCGTTAGTGTCAGGGATTCAGTATTTCAAATGGAAAATTGGAAAATGACTCTAAAGGGTATGCAAATATGTGCTACACAAAAATGTTCACACTCTCATCCAGAAGATTGCCTTGGCATTACCTTAGTTCCAAGTAAGATACAATAAAGGAGAAAAGTTAGAAAATCTGTAAATACATATCAGGAATAAAAAATGCTCAGGAGTTCACAAACTTGTAGGTGGTAGAGGAGTTTCCAATAGTAAGGGACAGGGTAAACACTCCACAAACATTGAGCTCTGCTTGTGTAAAGACTTCTTGAGAAACTCTCTGAGGTTGGGCTCTTAAAATACATGTTGTTGTCAGGAGCTTTAGCTTCCTTTGTTGTGTGACCATCAAATCTGGGTGTGGAAATATGTGACCTGAAGGACATTGTTTCTAATTTTCCAATGAAAATGAGGCAGCAGTGCTGAATACTCTTTTTGTAGTTAAAATATGGCCACTGGGGTGTAAGTGTCTCCCCGGGTTGACTGTGAAGCCATTTGGTCATCCTCCAATTTTCGTGGTGTTTCTTGCTGGTGCACTGGGAGTTTGGTATTTGCTTCATGAAATACAAGGAGTTCAACTGGGACACAGTGCTGGAGGGAGTTCTGTCACGTGTGGAGGGACACGGTCTGCATGAGAATGCACCAACCAGGATTCTGTCCCACATAGGTTGCCCCTTTGTCCATAGCAACCTGATTCTGAACATTTCCCAGAAACCTATCCATATAACAAGATGCCTTTACATATAAGGGTCTGCTGGCTGTACCCTGTCAATCACAAGGCAATTGGAAGCCAATGGCAGATCCACATGCCCCAACACACATGTTTTTTCACACACCTTCACACCACTGCTCTAGGCCCACTAATGAACAGGCTCCAACTTACTGGCATCACTGTTCTACACAATTTTCATGAAACCCAGTCAGTCAAGGCACTGTCTGATACACTCATGATCAGCAACAGGACATCCAAAAGTTTTCCAGTGCCACCTGGTGATGGGAATTTCAAAAATTTCATGGTATTTATCAAGCCATTTTTCGAGGATAAAGTTGGAGGCTCTGTGGGTTTCAATTCATTCAGGAACCATTAAATGTTGAAGAAGCTCATATCAATGAAAGATCTTGAGAACACTCACAGGCAAGGCTTCCCAAAGAGTGGCCAAAAGGTAACATGAAGTCAGGCCCATTGAGGTATACAATGTGAGGTCCATATGTGTTTTGACTCTCAAGTGTGGCTTTAAAGAATTTCAGAATAAAATCATGTGATATCCAGGCTGAGATTCCCAGTGCTGTGGGCAAAGCCACCCTGCACCTAGATCTCCCTGCACCACAATTAATACCTGAGATGTTGGTTGCATGGCCTAGTAAAATCCAAACACAATTCATGACAATACTTCTCTTATGTCACTTCCAGAATTCAGTCTCTCAGGGGAATCATACCAGAGTTCAAGCCCAGGTGGACCCAGTCATCTGTTCCAAGCACCAAACAAATTACCACAATTCAAAACAAAATGCTCCCACATGCCCCTTATCTTATTTCATGTAGACACTCATCATAACATCTGGATGGAGGTTTCCATGAGGGGCACAACACAATACAGTGTCCAAAATAACCTTTCTTGCCCCTCATTTGCCTAAAGTCAGTGTGGCCTGGAAATCCTGACTGTGAACCAGGAGTGATCAAATACGCCTGCCGTTAATACTCCTTGGCTTCTCCAATTTGATGCCTACTGACTGTGGGGTTTAGAATCTTTATGTAAACTGGATTCATGAGAAAACCCAAGCACCTATGGGCTAAACTCTGCAGGGCTTTAAAGAACTCATTTGACCCAAAGGATCCCTATTTTCACTTGATGGATGTCAGGAATCTTAGAGAAGAAGGTGAGAGTCTTCATCCACAATAACTGCTCTTTTGGCCATTTTGGTTTTGGATGCACCCATGGGATCTTTCTTTAGATCCATCAGGTGCTGAAAATCTAAGCCACAGCCTCACACAGGGCCAAGAGGCTGATTCAGACACATCCCTTTCCAAAGCAATTAAGCAAAGAGCAAAACACACACAGACATTATAAAGTGGCAATATATATGCCAATTGAAATTCATGATGAAATATATATCGTCCACAGATCCAAAAATATTAATTTTACTGAACATGGATTTATGAATAATGTTGTTAAACTAGAAAGGTTACCCTTAGGTTGAATTTTAAGATCCAATAGCATTTAGGAGGAGTGATCTCTTGTCATAATTTGTATCTGCCATGTCAACCACCTCACAAGAATGTATATGTGATACCAGGTAGGATTCTATATGTTTATATAAAAATACATGTGATGAATAGGCTACAGAGAAAGGGATAGAGGAATTCACATATTTATTAACTTAAAAAACACAAGGAGAACTATTTCAATTAAAAATTAACTAGATTTATAACACCTACCCTACATAATGCAAAAGGAAAGTCCAACTATACACCATGCCTCTTCTGAACTGCTTGTATTTCTATTGTGTTTGTATGCACTGTGGGTTTCAAGAACCATTAAATGTTGAGGAAGCTCATTTGAATGAAACTCTGGAGAACTCTCATAGGCAAGGCTTCCCAAAGAGTGACCAAAAGGTTAGATATAGCCAGGCCCATTGAGGTCTACAATGTGAGGTCCATGTGTGTTTTGACTCTCAACTATGGCTACCAAGTCTTTAAGAATAAAATCATGGGATATCTTGGCTGAAATTCTCAGTGCTCTGTGGAAATCCACCCTCGTCCTTGATCTTAGTTTCCAAGGGCGACTCTCATGCTTGGCCTCCTAAAATATCACCACAATTCATGGCAATACTTCTCTGAGTTCAGTTCCAGAAGTCAGTCTCTAAGGGGAATCCCACAAGAATTCAAGCCCAGGTGGACCCACTCATCTCTTACAACCGTCACACAAATGACCACAATTAATACCAAAACACTCTCACATGGCCCTCCTCTTCTTCTATAAAGGCACTCATCATAACATCTGGCTGGAGGTTTCCATGAGGGGCACAGCCCAAGACAGTGTCCCAAATAAGCTCCCTTGCCACTCATTTGCCTAAATTCAGGGTGGCTTGGACACCCTTCTTGTGCACCAGGAGTGATCTGAAAGGGTAAAATAAATTGAAATTAAAGTGTAAAAGTTGAAGTGTAAAAGACTGGGTTTTGTAAAGTTTCTAAGCTGCAAGGCCTGAGTTAAAATGTAAAGGACCAGGTATTGTTAAGTTCCTATGCTACATGCAAAACCTGAAATTCCTGTAGCTTGTAGTACAATTCCCGACTGCCCAGTAAATATTCCCCCTGACCGCCTGGTTATTTAATAACCTAGGACCCTGTGTGGCCTGGCACATAGGCATTGCAAGGCCTAAAGCAATCTGTTTGAATGTGTACCTCGCTTTAGAACTGACCTATCACTCCTGCCTCACCTGTTCCTGCCAATGAGTGAACTAATCATGTTTAGGAATTGTTGTTTGATTTTTCTGCGGTGTATGTTGATTTCTTAAAGGAGACTGTGATATATGTAAAGTCCCGCCCTCCCCAAAAAGTGTACTTAAGCACTGCTCAACCCCTGCTCGGGGCTCTGGGCTGCTCTCCCTTCTTGAGTGAGCACGTAGCCCCAGCATGCTGGATTGGATCCTCAATGAACGCCTTTTTCTGTTGCATGAGCTGTGGTCTCTTGGTGGTCTCTTCCTCCGACGTTCACCGGATCCTTACATTTGGTGCGTTGGCCGGGAATCACGCAGCATAGGACAAGGACACCCCAACAGACCCCTCTGGGGGTAAGTAAGGCGCTTCTTTCCATTTTTCCTTGCGATCGCTCAGAGCTTTTTGTTCAGGTTCCGTTTTTCCGTTTTTGGTTTGGGTTGGCAGAGTGGCTGCCAGCGGAGAACGTAAGTTCCCCCTGTCAGTGGTGGACAAACGTGTCCTAAAGCCACAGACCACGTCCTCGCAAGGGATGCCTTGGAGGACTCAGGGAGTGATGGATGTGCCCTCATTGGGTGAGGAGGGACGGATGAGCCCACATTAGGTGACTCTGCTGCCAACCCATCATATCTTGCTGGCTACTTTTTTCTCTCAGGTTGAATTCACTGTCTGTCTTTGTGGTCTAACCCATCAGGTTTTGCCAGTTACTAGGTTCTAATCTTTACTTCTGAACTCGTGTTAAATGTTACCTGTGTGTACATGTTTGTGTCACGTTTGTATTGTCCTTGTCTCTGTTTGAGAAACTCTCATTATGGGACAAAGCCATTCCATGCCTCTGTTCTTGAAGCCTTTCCTGGTCCCTGCCTCCAATCCGACACCGTCACCCAGGATCCTATCACTCAAACCTTCTACTCCTTCCCCTCTTCCCTCCATTCTCCCTGAGTCACAAGATTGTAGATCTTGGGGTTGTGAACAAACGGGAGCTGCATGATGGTCTTTGTGTGTCTTTTTATCTGAGTTTCTGTTAAATGTGATGGCATTGTTTGGACCGATGCAGAGTCCCGAGTTCCAACCTGCCTTACATATGTGGAAGTTACTTTAGCTAAATTTTAAACTAATGCTTCTCCTGTGAGGGACCAAAAGTCAATAGAACCGCCAGTTTTTCTGTTCTCACCTTTTGCACCTCTCTTAGCTGTGTTTTAAAGAACTTTGATAAACTTTACTCCCCTTTGTTAAGCAAGATTACGGAAGCAGTGATTTTTTTCTTCCCGTAGTTGGCTTGAGCATGCCCACTGCAGAGGGAAATGTCTGGGGTCAAAGAACTTTGATATATCGCTTAAACTTTTCTCAAAACCCTGTCCTCATTATTAAATTGGCATTAATTGGCTTTGGGATGGGAACCAAGCCTTCAGTCATAAATTTTGACACCCCAGAGGGGACTTTAAATAAACCCCACTCTGCCCTCTTGGGGAAGCCTAGCACTCAAAACAACTGCAAGCAGAGGATGAAATTTTTGGGAGCTGACTACTGCAAAGTTGGGAGACATAGAATATGCCTGGTGCCTGGGGTCAAAGCAAACCAGAGGAACTAATCCTGTAAGTAAATGGTGAGGCTAAGGGACTCCCAGCAGCTGACAGAGCCATTTTGCTGTGGGGAACTCCCTTATTCCTTACGTGCACTTTAAGGATTTCTCCACCTCTGTTTACTTAACAAAAGGGACAATGAATGCATTAATATGTTGATATTATAGATTTTTTCTTGGGGATGATCTAGGGTGAATGTGTATCTAAAAATGATTTTTTTTTTATTTTAACCATCTCGTATCTAAATGGGTTTCTAAAGCATTGCACTATCTTACACTTAAAAGTTGGGTTTAAACAATTGTTTAGTTTGATTTCAGGTAGTTCATGCTAGGAAACTTAAATACTTAGGATAAAAAATAATTAAAGAGTTTTAATTTTGAACTAGGCAGCCTGAAAAAATTTCACTAGATATACCAGTGCATTAACTTGGGAAGAGATAATAAATTATGATATGGTATCTATTCCCATCAGTGTGTAAGATTTTAAAAAATGGTACTAAATTAAAACGTTGGTCTGGCTTATTGAAATGACATTAATTAGCAACAGTCTTGGAAATTTTTAAAGCTTAATTTCGGATACACATGGTAGTGTGTGGTTTCTTTTTAAAAAATTTTCAGCCAATTTAATGTAACTTAATACTATTAGAAACTTCATAAAAAAGAAAGGGGCTTAACGATCCTATAGAAACTTCTTCTGATGGTGGCTTTAATATTATCAAAAAATGATCCTATTTTCAGTTTTGTGTGAGGAAGTTTTTCTAGTGTAGAAAAATCTAAAGATATAAAATTTTGAGAATTACATCTTAAACTTGCATCAAAATTTTCAACATCCAAACCTGGAAATTATGACTTATAGCTAAAATGCCTTAGGCCTGAGGTTTCTGCTACGAATTCCAGTCTTTTCAGTTTTCCAGACCTCAGCAAGGACTTAAGTTGATATGCAAATAAAAGAAGCCTGCAGCACTCAGCAGGAGACAGATAAAAAAGAGTAAATGTGTCTTTTTACCTGAACTCAAACTAGACCTAACCAAAAAATTATATTATACGGTATTTACTAATTACTGGCCAGTCATCTTTTTTAGGACTCTTGCTTTTCTTAGATTCTGTATTTTTTTTTTGAACTCATGATCTTGATTCTGCTGATGGGTTAATGTTTTCTGATCAGTTCTATTTTTGATCGACTCTGGAGTTTTTAGCATTTCAATGGAGATTTCACCTGAAAAAGCTACAAGGCTTTTATTATTGTGTTATGTGTTACATTTGTGTTATGTGTTGTATGTTGGTATGTCTGTATGTGTGTATGTCCATATATCATGCAGTGATATGACAATTGACAGATGAGGAGCACTCATGAAAAATTTAAGAATGTATCCAAATGTCTTTGATTCACGTGATTCATATGTTTTAATTCAAATTGGGTAAACAGATAAAAATAAAGATGTCTTTAAAATTAGGCCAATAAGTTTTCTAGGTTTTCAAAAAGGCCCTAATAAAATGTAGATGTCTATAAAATAATCTGCCTAAATTCAGAAATTTACAAGTATTGTATTGAAATGTGAACAGAAAGAGGTTAGTAGATGAAAAAGAGAAACTAAAAGGTTCCAGATATAGATCTAATAGAGGAAAAATGTGTTTCTGGATAAGAGAGTCTATATGATTAAGTAATTAAAGGGGTTTAAGTAAATAATAAAAAAAGGTTTGTGTAACTTGGTTATATGTGTAAGTTTTGAGCAAGTAATCTTAAAAAAATAAACAGCTGGTAAAACAAGTACTGTTTTTATAAAATTGTGCCATGTTATTTCTTTAAAATCTAAACTTGTTTAATACAAAAACATCAATGTAATTGTGGTGTTAATGTGTTCATATCTTCCAGGTATACAAGTCTGTAAGGTAGAAGCTTCCAAAGACCATTGTATCAAGCTGGTGTTCTAAGGTTGTATGGTAATTCTAGGCTTAAAAGAAAAACATGTTGGAGATTTATGTATATCATTTGTGTTCTATAATTGGACTTGTTATCAATAAGATATGTACAGTTCCATGTTACTTTTTACACTGAGATGCAATTTAAAAGTATTTTTAACTTAATGAGAGCCAAATCTGTGAAGGTTTTATTGTAAACACAAAGGTAATACCCATTCATTTCCATGTGAAAACTGTTTTCTTCAGGCTTCACAAAGGGTTGTCCTGAGACAAAGACTTTCCTGATATTCAGGGCAACATAACAATAGGTAATCAAAAGGCCCAAAGCAGGGTTTCTCCACTGAGACTTTACTGGCTACACTGATATCTGAGTTTTCTGAGATGCTTGCCATTCCCTTCAGCTATCCAGTATATGGCCATGTCACAGATCTTGGAAGTGGTTCATATATTGGACACAAAATCATGAGCCTATTCTGGAGAGTGGCCAGAATTCAGGAAGAAAACAGGAACGTAGGAAGATAGTTGGTGTTGCCCATTGATAAGGCAAGCCACACTCCATTTATAAATTGTGCCGGATGAATGCTGGGAAGTTTTCTCCTTGAGAGGATACACCCATTGAGGCATTCTCTTTTCTAATGTCTACAACCACGGACACAGTGGGATACACAGACCTAAAAACACTCGCCTTGTCAAAGGACTAACTAGAAACACTCCACTCCAAACCAAACACACCCCCTTTCCTAACTATTCTCAGAACAAAAGAAAAAACCACAAACCCATACCCACAACCACAAAGGCACCTCCTTCCCCCAAGTAGGTCTGGAACTATCCAGAGTGTCCTCTGACCGGAGGGCCATACTATGTTCCCCAGAAATTGTCTGTCCTGTCTCAGATCTGGGCTCCTTGGTCAACTCTGTGAAGTTTTCAGGAGCCAGCAGTGAGCCTCTACCTGTTTTCTCCGGAAGGGCCGCTCTTCAGAATTTTTCTGGAATTTGGCCATTCTCACATAAGTAGGTACCACAAAAGACTGACTCTGTCCTCGGAAAATCCAAACAAGTGAGAACACTGGAACTGGTGCTGGGACTGGGTCTTGGTGCCTGGCTTCCTGGAACCCAAATTTGGAGAGTTCCATCAACAAGGATGTGAGGTGAGGTCACTTCCTTTAGTAACTGAATGAGGTCACTGCCTTGGCAACCAATTTGTCCTAACATTTGCTTCCTAAGGTGTCATAACATGGAGGATGTCCCTACTACCTGTGACACTTTCACAAGTTAGAATAGTATAGAAACCATAGTCACCTGGGAACAGCTCTCCACAAAGGCCTAGTTTGGTTCATCTCCTCTACCTTAAGAAGAGAGAATCTGATTCAGACACAACCCTTCATCCTGACCAGGTTGTTTGCCATGGAAGATGCCTTTTGCTCTATCATGTCCTTCATAGCTGCCTACATCTTCTCCAGGGATCATTTCTGCATGGAACTTTGAAGTTTTCAGCAGGTGGAAGATCCCCTGCATTCCTGTATTGTAAGACCAAACCTTTCCCTGCTTTTCTGAACACTTAGATTGAGGGAACAGTGTATGGTTAGGGTTAATAATATGTTCAATTAAAACCAAAATACTCCCACATGGCCCTCATTTTCTTCCATGTAGACATTCATCATAACCTCTGGCTGGAGCTTTCCATAAGGGGCGCAGCCCAAGACAGTGTCCAAAATAAGTTCCCTTTCCCCTCATTTTCCTAAAGTCAGGGTTTCCTGGACACCCTTCCTGTAAACCAGGATTGATCAAATAGGCCTGCCAGTAATACTGCTCTGTTTCTTCATTTTGAAGCCTACTGACTGTGAGGTATAGATTCTTTATGTGATTTGGAGTCATGTGAGAACCCAAGCACTGCTGCAGGGCTTTGAAGAACTCATTTGTCTCAAAGGATCCCTCTACTTACTTGATGGAGGTCAGGAACCTAACAGAGGAAGCAAGAGACTTCATCCACAATGACTGATCTTTTTGCCATTTTGGTTTTGGATGCACACATGGGATCTTTCTTTAGATCCATCAGGTGCTGAAAATCAAAGCCACAGCCTCTCTCAGAGCCGAAAGGATGATTCAGACACATCCCTTTCCAAAGCAATTAAGCAAAGAGCCACAGGTGATGCTCATTAATTTCCAATTGAAAGCAGTTTTTTTCAGGCTTCACAAAATGGTGGCCTGAGGAAAAGACCTTCCTGACATTAAGGTCAACAGAACAGTAGGTTAGCAAAAGGCACAAAGCAGGGTTTCTCTACTGAGACTTTACTGGTCACACTGATATCCGAGTTTTCTGAGATGCTCCCAATTCCCTTTATCTATCCAGTACATGGCCATGTCACAGAACTCGACAGAGGTCCATATCTTGGACAAAAACATGAGCCTATTCTGGAGAGTGGCCAGAATTCAGGAAGAAAACAGGAACTAAGGAAAGAAGTAGGTGTTGCCCATATAAGGCAAGCCACAGTCCATTCATAAATTGGGCAGGATGTGTGCTGAGATGCTTTCTACTAGACAGGACACATCCATTGATGCATTCACTTTTCTAATATCTACAACCACGGAAAAAGTGGGAAACACAAACATAGAAACACTCGCCATGTCAAATGACTTACCAAAAACAGTCCACTCCAAACCAAACATACTGCCTTTCCTACCTATTCTCAGAACATGATACAAAACTACAAATTCACACCCACACCCACAAAGGCACCTCCATTACCCAAGTAGGTCTGTGACTATCCAGAGTGTCCTCAGACTGGTGGGCCTTACTCTGCTCCCTCGAAATGGACTTTCCTGTCTCAGATCAGGTCTCCTTTACCAACTCTGTAAAGTTGTCAGCATCAATCAGTGAGTCACTACCTGCTTTCTCAGGAAAGGCCCCTCTTCAGAGCTTTCCTGGCATTTAGCCATCCACACATCAGTATGTACCAAGAAAGACCGACTTTGTCCTTGGTAAATCCAAACAAGTGAACCCACTGGGACTGGGACTGGGACTGGCTCTGAGTGCCTGGCTTCCTGGATCCCAAGTTCAGAGAGTTCCATCACCAAGGAAGTGAGGTAGGTCACTTCCTTCAGGAACCGAATGAGGTCACTATCTTGGCAACCACTTTATCCTAACATTTGCTTCCAAGGGTCCCATGAGAGAGAGGCTGCCCCTACTTCCTGTGTCACATTCACAAGATAGAATGGTATATCAACCATAGGCACATGTTAACAGCTCTCCACACAGACCTGGTTTGGTCCATCTTCTCTACATTAAGAAGAGAGAGGCTTATTCAGACACATCGCTTCATCCTGACCAGGTATTTTACCAAGGAAGATATCTGTTGCTCTCTCAGGTTCTTCATAGCTGCCTACATCTTCTCCAGGGTTTATTTCTGCATGGAACTTGAGGTTCTCAACAGGTGGAAGATCCCCTATCTACCTGTATTATAACACCAACTCTGTCCCTGCTCTTCGTAAAGTTAAATTGAGGGAACAGTGCATGGTTAGGGTTAATAGCATGTTCGATTTGGGTTAGGAATCATTCTGTGAGATGAATAATGGTATTGGGAACCTCCGATATTACAAGCATATATAGGTGTAATATAAGTATGAAAACAGAAATCTAGGAAAGATTTCAAACCCAGATGAACATTGGGCCCTTGATTGGGATACTTAGCTTTGAATTATTTCCACAAAGTTGTCTCAGATAAATCGATATACAATGGTATAGGACCTTGTACCTTGGATGACTGAATGAGGAAGAGATCGTCCAGACAAAAAGAGATAGTTCGAAAAGTTATTTAGATATAGGGTTTTGGTTAGAGAGTGAATGTAAATGTCAGCATATGTGAAGACTCAGTCACAGTGATGAACTGGGGAAAATGTGTAGGAAAGCAGATATCAATAGAGACATTAGGAAATCAGGGAAAGTACAAAGTGAGTGATAGGATAAGATGTTTTTAACATGGTTGAGTTTGAATATATAATCTTAGGAAGAAACAAATATGTAGTCACCAATAGGAATGATATTTGAGATCATTAGTTAATCAGGACATGGATGTTGTTAGTAATACATGCTCACATTAAATTTAGGCTTTGGTACAATCATAAGGGTGTCCTTTGCATTTTTTGTCAGGAATATTACTGTGTTGAAATGTAAATGTATATCAGGTGACTACAGTATTTCTTCAACTATTTCTGAAAGCAACATTTTAAGACTGATAAGTTAGTATTGGGGACACAAGTACGTGTACCCTGTGCCTATGATTATAAAGATGATGCCTTAATAGACCATACTGTAAATAAATAATATAAATGGATCAAACTTTAAATAATTGATTGAATTGATATCTGAAAATATATAGGAAATCTTATATTGATATACATAAGTTCATTCTAACCAGTTATACATCTAATGGTAATTTTAGCATTATGGTTTATGATGAAGAGTGTGGGAGTTTTGCTTCAAAAATGATTATGGAAATCGAAAATAATATGTTTGGAAATAATCTCATGCAAAGAACACTCAAGAAACATGGAGGAATACATATGTTCTGAAACAGCAAGTAATTGCAAGTGAACCAAATGCGTACAGATTTGTGAACTTGTGGATGAAAAGTATTATCCTATGATGTCCATAAACTGAAGAAATTGTAATGTACCAGTGTTGAATAAAAATGAACTTCAAAATACACATCATGTCCCATAGGATTTTACTTGCATTGATGTTAAACTGGGTCAGTTACTGTACAAATATTAGTATTTGTAAGCACCATTCACCAAAGTTAGTTTTCAGTACTGGGAAATAAATATGTATTTCATGTGGATGAATATTTCTGAGAATAATCTTGTGAAAATTTGATTATAAATCCACATATAGGAACATGAGTTAAATTAATGAGTGTATAATAAGACACATATATTTCATATTTTGAATAATCTGGAGAAAAAAAAAATATATATATAGATACAAACACAGACATTAAAATGTAGTAATATGTATGCCAATCAAAATTCATTATGAAATATATATCATCCTCATATCCAAAAATATTCTTTTTACTGAGCATGGATTTATGTATAATGCTGTTCATCTAGGAAATTCACCAATACGTTGAATTTTCAGTTCCATCAGTATTTAGGGGGAGTGATCTCTTCTCACAATCTGTATCATCCTAAAACAGCAAGCTCACAAGAATGTACGTGTGATACCAGGTAGGATACTAAATATGCATAATAAATTTCATGAGATGAATAGGCTACAGAGAAAGGGAGACAGAAATGTACATATGTGTTAACTTTAAAAACTCATGGAGAAGTATTACAATAAAAAGTTGACTAGATTTATAACACATACACTTGATAAAGCAGAAGGCAAGTCCTAGTATACACCATGCCTCCTATGTATGGCCTGTATTTCTATTCTGTTAGGTTTCTTTTTCTACATCATATTAAGATTAGTAGTCAGAGTCTAGTAGGGTATGGGTTAGTGACAGGGATTCAGTATTTCTAATGGAAAATAGGAAAATGAATCTAATGTGTATGCAAATATTTGCTAGACAAAAATCTTCCCACTGTCCTCCAAAACAATGCCTTGATATTTCCTTCGCCACAAGTAATACACAATTAGTGGAGAAGAGTTTGAAAATCTGTGAATATATATCTGGAAAAGAAAATGCTCAGGGGTTCACAACCTTGGAGGTGGTAGAGGAATTTCCAAAAGTAAGGTACAGGGTAAACACTCCACAAACATGGAACTCTGGTGGCCTAATGAGTTTTTGAGAAACTGCCTCTGAGTTTGGGCCCTTGAAAAATTTGTTGTTGTCAGGAGCTTTAGCTTCCTTTGTATTGAGACCATCAAACCTGGGTTGGCATCTATGTGACCTGGATGACATGGTTCCTTATATGCTATTGAACATGAGGAAGAAGTTCTGA
This sequence comes from Callospermophilus lateralis, assembly GCF_048772815.1. Classification (NCBI taxonomy): domain Eukaryota; kingdom Metazoa; phylum Chordata; class Mammalia; order Rodentia; family Sciuridae; genus Callospermophilus; species Callospermophilus lateralis. The sequence continues at coordinate 217,318 of NW_027514407.1, forward strand.
ATTTTCCCTTTGTTAGTAAACTGAGGACACTGGGGTCTAAGTGTCTAACCATGTGATCTGTGAAGCCATTTGGTCATACTCCACTTTTCGTGGTGTTTCTTACTGCTGCACTGGGAGTTTGGTATTGGCTTCACGTAATACAAGGAGAAAAACTGGGACACAGTGCTAGAGGGAGTACTCTCACGTGTAGTGGTTGAGGGTCTGCAGGAGAATGCACCAACCAGGCTTCTATCCCAAAAAGCTTGCACCCATGTCCATAGCAACCTGATTCTGAACATTGCCCTGAAACCTCTCCATATAACAAGGTCCCTTTACTTGTAAGGTTCTGCTGGCTGCAACATGTCAGTCACAAGTCATTCGGAAACCAATGGCAGAACCACGTGTCCCCACGACAGATGTTTTATCATACACCTGCCCACCACTGCTCTGGGCCCACTAATCAGCAGGCTCCAACTTTCTGGCACCTCTGTTCTCACCATTTTCATGAAACCCAGTCAATCAATGCAATGTCTGGTACACTCATGATCAGCAACAGATATCCAAAGGTTCTCCAGTGCCATCTGTTCATGGAAATTTAAAAAATTCATGGTATTTATCTAGCCAATTTTCAAGGATGAAGTTGGAGGCACTGTGGCTTTCAATTTATTCAGGAACCATGAAATGGTGAGGAAGCTTATTTCAATTAAAGCTCGGGAGAACTCTCAGAGGCAAGGTTTCCCAAAGAGTGGCCAAAAGGTCACATTAAGCCAGGCCCATTGAGGTCTACAATTGAGGTCCATGTGTGTTTTGACTCTCAACAATGGCTGCCACGTCTTTCTGAATAAAGTCATGTGATATCCTGCCTGAGATTCCCAGTGCTCTTTGGAAAGCTATCCTGAGCCTAGATCTCAGTCTCCAAGGGCAACTCTCATGTGTGGCCTCCTAAAATCCCAACACAATTCATGTCAATACTTCTCTGAGTTCATTTCAGTCTCTAAGGGGAATCACTCCAGAGTTGAAGTCCATGCGGACCCAGTCATCTCTTCCAACCACCACACAAATGACCACAATTAAACCAAAACACTCCCACATGGCCCTCATCTTCTTCAATATAAACTCTCATCATAACCTCTTGCTGGAGGTTTCCATGAGGGGCGCAGCCTAAGGAAGTGTCCAAAATAAGCTCACTTGCCCCTTATTTGCCTAAACTCAGTGTGGCCTGGAAACCCTTTCTGTGAACCAGATGTGATAAAATAGGCCTGCCATTAATACTGCTCTACTTCTCCAATTTGAGGCCTACTCTCTGTGGGGCATAGATTCTTTATGTGAATTGGGGTCATGAGAAAATCAAGCACATATGGGCTACCCTCTGCAGGGCTTTGAAGAACCCATTTCAGTGAGTCGAGGAATTGGACCAAATGTTCTTTAGATATAGGGTTTTTGTTAAAGAGTGAAAGTAAATGTCAGCATATTTGAAAAAGTCAGTCACAGTGATGAACTGGGGAAAATGTGTAGGAAATCAGATATCAATAGAGACATTAGGAAATCAGGCAAAGTACAAAGTGAGTGATAGGATAAGACATTTTTAACAGGGTTTAGATTCAATATTTAATCTTAGGAAAAAACAAATATGTAGTCACCAATAGGAATGATATTTGAGATCATTAGTTAATCAGGACTTGGATGTTGTTAGTAATACATGCTCACTTTCAATATAGGCTTTGGTACAATCATAAGTGTGTCCGTTGCATTTTGTGTCAGGAATATTACTGTGATAAAATGTGTATGTATATCAGGTGACTAGAGTATTTCTTCCACCAATTCTTAAAGCAATATTTTAAAGACTTATAAATTAGTATTTGGGATACAAATAGGTATACCATCGGTCTATGAATATAGAGATGATGCCTTAATAGACCATACTGTGAATAAATAATATAACTGGTTCAAACTTTAAATAATGGATTGAATTGATATCTGAAAATATATAGGAAATTTTATATTGATATACATAAATTCATTCTAACCAGTTATACATCTAATGGTAATATTAGCATTATGGTTTATCATGAAGAGTGTCTGAGTTTTGCTTCAAAAATGATTATGGAAATCAAAAATAATGTGTTTGGAAAGAATCTTATGAAAAGAACAGTCAAGAAACATGGAGGAATACATGTGTTCTGAAGTAGGAAGTGATTGAAAGTGAACCAAATGCCTATAAATTTGTGAAATTGTGGATGAAAGGATATATCCTATAATGTCCATAAACTGCAGAAATAGTAATGTATCAGTGTGGAATAAAAATGAACTTCAAAATACACATCATGGTCCCATAGGTGTCTACTTGCATTGATGTGAAACTGGGTCAGTCACTGTGGAAATATTACGATTTGTATGCACCATTCACTGAATTTAGTTTTCAGTACTAGGAAATAAATATGTATTTAAGGTGGATGAATATTTCTAAGAATTATTTTGTAAAAATTTGATTATAAATCCAGATACACACACATGAGTGAATTTAGAAAGTGTATAATAAGACACATATATTTCATATTTTGGAAAATCTAAAGAGTAGATATCTATATCTATATAGATAGATAGATAGATAGATAGATAGATAATTAGATACTCACATACACAGACATTAAAATGTAGCAATATATATGCCATTCGAAAATCATAATAAAATAGATATCATCCACGTATCCAAAAATATTCATTTTACTGAACATTTATTTATGCATAATACTGTTCATCTAGGAAATTCACCCATAGGTAGAATTTCCAGTTCCATCAGTATTTAGAGGGAGCGATCTCTTCTCACAATTTGTATCTTCCAAAATAAGCAAGCTCACAAGAATGTACATGTGATACCAGGTAGAATTCTAAAGATGCATTAAAAAATACATGTGATGAATAGGCTACAGAGAAAGTGAGACAGAAATTTACATATGTGTTAATTTTAAAAACTCATGGAGAAGTATTACAATGAAAAGTTGACTAGATTTATAACACATACCATTGATAAAGCCGAAGGCAAGTCCAAGTATACACCATGACTCCTATGAAAGGCCTGTATTTCTATTCTGTTAAGTTTCTTTTTCTCCATCATATTTTGATTAGTAGTCAGAGTCTAGTAGGGTATGGGGTAGGGTCAGGGATTCAGTATTTCAAATGGAAAATAGGAAAATGAATCTAATGTGTATGCAAATATGTGCTACACAAAAATCTTCCCACTCTCATCCAGAACAATGCTTTGACATTACCTTCGCCCCAAATAAGAAACAATTAGTGGAGAAAAGTTAGAAAATCTGTGAATACATATGTGGAAAGGAAAATGCTCAGGAGTTCACAAACTTGTAGGAGGTAGAACGGGTTACAAAAAGAGAGAGGGTAAACACTCCACAAACATGGAGCTCTGCTAGCCTTTTTGAGAAACTGCCTCTGAGCTTGGGCAGTTAAAATATATGTTGTTGTCAGGAGCTTTAGCTTCCTTTGTAGTGAGACCATCAATTCTGGGTCTCCATCTATGTGACCTGGATGACATGGTTTTTTATTTTCTAGTGAACATGAGGCAGCAGTGCTGAATTCTCTCTTTGTAGGTAAACTTTGGCCACTGGGGTCTAAGTATCTAACTGTGTTGTCTGAAAAGCCATTTGGTCATTATCCACTTTCGTGGTGTTTTTTACTGCTGCACTGTGAGTTTGGTATTGGCTTCACGAAATACAAGGAGTTCTACTGGGACACAGTGCTGGAGGATGTACTCTCACGTGTGGTGGGTTACTAAAATGCACCAGTGGGGCTTCAATCCCACATAGCTTTTCAACTTGACAATAGCAACCTGATTCTGGACATTGGCAGGAATCCTCTCCATATAATAAGATGCCTTTACATACAGTCTGCTGGCTGTACCATGTCAGTCACAAGTGATTTCTAAGCCAATGGCAGATCCACGTGGCCCCACCAGAAATGTTTTTTTCACACACCTACACTCCACTGCTCTAGGCCCACTAGTCTGCAGGCTCCAACTTTCTGGCATCTATGTTCTACACTTTTTCCATGAAACCCAGTCAATCAAGGCACTGTCTGGTACAGTCATGATCAGCAACAGGACATCCAGAGGTTCTCCAGTGCAACCTGGTCATGGTAATTTCAAAAAATTCATGGTATTTATCTAGATATTTTTCAATAATGAAGTTGGAGGCACTGTGGGATTCAATTTATACAGGAACCATTAAAAGGTGAGGAATCTCATTTCAATGAAAGGTCTGGAGAACTCTCACAGGCAAGGCTTCCCAAAGAGTGGGCAAAAGGTCACATGAAGCCAGGCCCATTGAGGTCTACAATGTGAATTCCATGTGTGTTTTGACTCTCAACTATGGCTGACAATCTTTCAAAATAAAATCTTGTGATATCCTGGCTGAGATTCCCAGTGCTCTGTGGAAAGTCACCCTGGGCCTAGATCTCAGTTTCCAATGGCGAATCTCATGCTTGGCCTCCAAAAATCTCAACACAATTCATGGCAATACTTCTCTGAGCTCAGTTCCACAACTCAGTCTCTAAGGGGAATCACAACAGAGTTCAAGCCCAGGTGGACCCAGGCATCTCTTCCAATTGCCACACAAATGACGACAATTAAAACCGAAACACTCCCACAGGGCCCTCTTCTTCTTTTATATAGACACTAATCATAACCTCTAGCTGGAGGTTTCCATGAGGGGCACAGCCCAAGACAGTGTCAAAAATAATCTCACTTGCCCCTCATTTGCCTAAAGTCAGGATGGCCTGGACAACATTCCTGTGAAACAGAAGTGATCATATAGGACTGCTGTTAATACTGCTCCACTTCTCAAATTTGAGGCCTACTGACTGTGGGGTATAGATTCTTTGTGTGAATTGGAGTCATGAGAAAACGCAAGCACCTATTGTCCAGCCTCTGCAGGGCTTTGAAGAACTCATTTGACACAAATGATCCCTATTCTCACTTGATGGAGGTCATTAATATTACAGAGGAAGGCGAGAGCCTTCATGTACAATGACTGATCTATTTTTCCATTTTGGTTTTGGATGCCCACATGGGATCTTTCTCTAGATACATCAGGTGCTGAAAATCTAAACCACAGGCTCACACAGGGCCAAGAGGCTGATTCAGACAAATCCCTTTCCAAAGCAATGAAGTAAAAAGCCACAGGTGATTCCCATTCATTTCCATTTGAAAACTCTTTTCTTCAGGCTTCACTAAGGTTTGGCCTGAGGCAAAGACCTTTCTGACATTCAGAGCAACAGAACAATAGGTAATCAAAAGCCCCCAAGCAGGGTTTCTCCTAGGAGACTTTCCTGGTTACTCTGATATGTGAGTTTTCTGAGATGCTCGCCATTCCCTTCAGCTATCCAGTACATGGCTATGTCACAGAGCTTGGAGGTGGTACGTATCTTGTACAAAAATACATGATACTAATCTTTAGAGTGGCCAGAATTCAGGAACAAAATGAGAACATAGGTAGATAGCTGGTGTTGCCCATGGATAAGGCAAGCCTCAGTCCATTCATTAATTGGGAAGGATGCATACTGGGAAGTTTTCTACTAGACAGGACACACCCAATGAGCTATTTTCTTTTCTAATATCTACAAAGAAAAACACAGTGGGATACACAGACACAGAAACAGTCTCCTTGTCAAATGACTTACTAGAAACAGTCCACTCCATACCAAACAAACCTCCTTTTTTACCTATTCTCAGATCATGAGAAAAAACCACAAACACAAACCAACACCCACAAATGCACCTCCTTCTTCCAAGTAGGTCTGTGACTATCTGGAGTGTCCTCTGACTGGTAGGACATACGATGTAACCCAGAAATGGCCTTTCTGTCTCAGATCTGGTCTCCTTCGTCAAATCTGTGAATTTGTAAGGAGGCAGTGGTGAACCAATTCCTATGCTCTCAGGAAAGACCCCTCTTCACAGCTTTCTTGGTATTTGGCAACCCTTACATCAGTAGGTACCAAGAAAGACTGACTCTGTTCTTGGTAAATCCAAAGAAATGAGCCCACTGTGACTGCGACTGGGACTGGCTCAGGGTGCCTGGCTTCCTGGATCACAAAATTCAGAGACCTCCATCACCAAGGAAGTGAGGTGAGGTCACTACCTTCAGAAAATGAATGAGGTCACTGTCTTGGCCACCACTTTGTCCTAACAGTTTCTTCCTATTGTCTCCTGACATGGAGGCTGCCCTACTTCCTGTGATACTTTCACATGTTAGAATGGTATAGAAACCATAGTCACCTGGGAACAGCTCTCCACACAGGCCTAGTTTGGTCCATCTTCCCTACATTAAGAATAGAGAGGCTGACTCAGACACATCCTTTCATCCTGACCATGTTGTTTGCCATGGAATATGACTTTTGTTCTCTCAGGTCCTTCATAGCTGCCTGCATCTTCTCCAGGGATAATTTCTGCATGGATTTTGAGGTACTCAGCAGGTGGAAGATCTCCTAACTTCCTGTATTGTAATACCAACTTTGTCCCTGCTCTTCTGTAAAGTGAGATTGAGGGAATATTGTATGGTCAGGGTTAATAGCATGTTCGATTTGGGTTGGAAATCATTCTGCTGGATGAATAATTGTATTGGGAACCAGCGATATTTATAAGAATATAGAGGGAAAACATAAGTATGAAAACAGAAATCTAGGTAATATTTGAAGCCCAGAAAGATTTGGACCCTTGATTGGGATCCTTAGCTTGAGTTATGTTTTGCACCGAGGTCTCAGTTAAATTGATATACAATGGCATAAGACCCTGTACCTCAGATGATTAAATGTAGAAGAGAACATCCAGTCAAAAAGGGATTGTGTGTAGGATTAGGAAGATAGTCAGTAGGTTTAGGAGGAAGAGTGAGTCTAGGATTTGGACCAAATGTTCTTTAGCAATACGGTTTTGGTTAGAGAGTGAATATAAATGACACCATATGTGAAGAGTCAGGCACAATGATGAACTGGGGAAAATATGTAGGAAAGCAGACATCAATAGAGACATTAGGAAATCTGGCAAAGTATAACATGATAGGATTAAAGATTTTCAACAGGGTTGAGGTTGAATACATAATCTTAAGAAGAAACAAATTTGTAGTCACCAATAAGATTGACATTTGAGAGCATTAGGCAACCTGGACATGGATATATTTAGTAATCCATGTTCACATTCCATTGAGGCTTTGGTACAATCATAAGGGTGACCTTCGCATTTTGTGTCCAAAATATTATTGTGATAATATGTATATGAAGATCAGGTGACATGAGTATTTCTTCCACCATTTCTGGGGGAAATATTTTGAAAAGATATAAATTAGTACTGGGGATACTAATAGGCTTACCCTGTGTTCATGAATATAGAGATGATGCATTAATAGACCATAATGTGAATAAATTATATGACTGGTTCCAAATTTAAATAATGGATTGTATTGATATCTGAAAAAATAGAAGAAATCATTTATTGATATACATACATTCATTCCAACCACTTACATATCTAATGGTTATCTTAGGGTTACCGTTTATCATGAATAGTGAATGAGTTTTGCTTCAAAAATGATTATGGAATCGAAAATAATGTGTTTAGAAAGAAGTCTAGTGAAAAGACGAGTCAAGAAACATGGAGAAATATAAGTGTTCTGAAGGAGGAAGTGATTGAAAGTGAACCAAATATTTATAAATTTGTGAATTTGTGAATGAAAGGATATATTTTATGATGTCTATAAACTGAAGAAATAATAACGTACAAGGTTTGAATAAAAATGAACTTTAATAAACACATCACATCCAATAGGAATCTACTTGCATTGATGTTAAACTTGGTCAGTTACTGTAGAAATATTACGATTTGTAAGCACCCTTCCCTGAAGTTAGTTTTCAATACTAGGAAACAAATATGTATTTCAGTGGATGTATATTTCTGAGAATAAACTTGTTAAAAGTTGATTATAAATCCACATATATGAATATGAATGAATTCAGGCGGTGTATAAGAAGACACATATATTTCATATTTTGGTAAATCTGGAGAATATATATATATATAGACACACAAACACACACACATTATAATGTAGCAATATATATGCCAACTGAAATTCATCATGAAAAATAACTCTTCCGCATATCCCAAAATATTCATTTTACTGAACAGTAATATATGTATAGTGTTGTTCATCTAGGAAGCTCACTCATGGGTTGAATTTTCTGTTAAAACAGCGTTTAGGAGGAGTGATCTCTTCTCACAATTTGTATCTGCCAATTCAGCCACCTCACAAGAATGTACATGTGAAACCAGGTAGGATTCTATTTGTGCATATAAAAATACATTTGCTTAATAGGCTACAGAGAAAGGGAGACAGGAATTCACATATTTCTTAACTTTAAAAACACATGGAGAATTATTTCAACAAATAATTGACTAGATTTATAACTCCTACCTTATATCATGCAAAAGGTAAGTCCAACTATACACCATGCTTCCTCTGAAATGCTTGTATTTCTATTCTGTTTGGGTTATTTTTCTCCATTATATTAGGATTAGTAGTCAGAGTTTAGTAGGGTATGGGTTAGTGTCAGGGATTTAGTATTTCAAACAGAAAATTGTAAAATGAATCCAATGTTTATGCAAATATGTGCTAAACATAATCTTCTCTCTCTCATCCAGAACAATGACTTGACATTCCCTTCGCCACAAGTAAGTCAGAATTAGAGGAGAAGAGTTAGAAAATCTGTGAATATATATATAGAATGGAAAATGCTCAGGAATTCACAACCTTGGAGTTGATAGAGCAGTTTCCAAAAGTAAGTGACATGGTAAACACTCCACAAACATGGAGATCTGCTGGCCTAAACACTTCTTGAGAAATTGCCTCTGAGCTTGGGCACTTGAAATATATGTTGTTTTCAGGAGCTTTAACTTCCGATGTAGTGAGACCATCAAAGCTAGGTCTGCATCTATGTGACCAGGAGGACATGGTTTCTTATTTTCCAATGACCATGAGGCAGCAGTGCTAAATTCTCTCTTTGTAGCTAAATTGTGGCCACTGGGGCTAAGTGTCTCCCCATGTGGACTGTGAAGCCATTTGGTCATCCTCGACTTTTCGTTTTGTTTCTTGCTGCTGCACTGGGAGTTTGGTATTTGCTTCACGAAATACAAGGAGTTCAAGTGGGACACAGTGCTGGAGGGAGTTCTGTCACGTGTGGTGGGTGAGTGTCTGCATGAGAATGCACCAACTAGGCTTCTATCCCACATAGCTTGCCCCTTGACCATAGCAACCTGATTCTAAACATTGCCGTGAAAAATCTCCATATAACAAGATGCCTTTATATAGAAGGGTCTGCTGGCTGCACCGTGTCTGTCTCAAGGCATTTGAAAGTCAATGGCAGATCCACATGGCCCCACCAGAGATGTTTTATCACACACCTGCACACCACTGCTCTAGGCCCACTACTCAGCAGGCTCCAACTTACTGGCATCTCTGTTCTACACGATTTTCATGATACCTAGTCAATCAAGGCACTGTCTGGTATACTCATGATCAGCAACAGGACATCCAATGGTTCTCCAGTGCCACCTGGTCATGAGAATTTCTAAAATTTTATGGTATTTATCTAACTATTTTTCACAGATGAAATTGTTGGTACTGTGGGTTTCAATTCATTCAGGATCCATTAAATGTTGAGGAAGCTCATTTTAATGAAGGATCTGGAGATCTCTCACAGGCAAGGCTTCCCAAAGAGTGGCCAAATTGTCACATGAAGCCAGGCCCATTGAGGTCTACAATGTGAGGTCATGTGTGTTTTGACTCTCAACGATGGCTGCCAAGTCTTTCAGAATAAAACCTGTGATATCCTAGCTGAGATTCCCAGTGCTCTCTGGAAAGCCTCCCTGGGCCTAGACCTCAGTTTCCAAGGGCGACTCTCATGTGTGGCCTCCTGAAATCCCAACAACATTCATGGCAATACTTCTCTGAAGTTAGTTCCAAATCTCATTCTCTAAGGGGAATCACATCAGAGTTCAAGCCCAGGTGGACCCAGTCATCTCTTCCAACTACCACACAAATGACCACAATTAAAACCAAAACACTCCCACATGGTTCTCATCTTCTTCCATATAGACACACATCATAACCTGTGGATGGAGTTTTCCATGAGGGGCACAGCCAAACCAGTGCCCAAAATAAGCTCCCTTGCCCCTCATTTGCCTAACGTCAGGGTGGATTGGACATGCTTCCTGTGAACCAGGAGTGATCAAATAGGCCTGCCGTAAATGCTCCACTTCTCCACTTTGAGGCCTTCTTACTGTGGGGATTATATTCTTCTTTTTCTAAATTTTTTTGGAAATTTAATTGGAAAGTTAAAAAAATTGTTTTGCAGAATGTTAAATTTCTAATGGCAAAGCCTTCACCTTGTTTGTGAAGGAAACCTTGATGCCTTGCCAATCTGGTAACATGGAGACACTCAAAATTTTCTTTTACATACTACATGGATGAATGGCTACAGCTCATAGTTTTTTAAAACTGAAAGGCAGATACCAGCAAGTAAGATAACAAATAAAAGACAATTTTATTAAAAAATAAAGTTGTTAAATGACTCAAATATTGGAAATTCAATTCTTTTTATTTTTGGTTGTTCAAAACATTATAAAACTCATGATATATCATCTTTCATACATTTGACTCAATTGGGTTATGAACTCCCATTTTTACCCCAAATACAAATCGCAGAATCACATCAGTTACACACTCACGTTTTTACATAATAGCATACTAGTTATTGTTGTATTCTGCTACCTTTCATATCCCCTACTATTCCCCCTCCCCTCCCATCTTCCCTCTCTACCTCATCTGCTGTTGTTTAATTCTCTCCCTTGTTTTCCCCTCTTTAGCCTCACAACCTCTTATATGTAATTTTGTGTAACATTGAGTAGTCTCCTACCATTTCCATATGCTTTTCCTTCTCTCTCCCTTTCTCTTCCCCCACTCATCTCTGTTTAGTTTTAATATTTTTATCATGTTCTTCCTCCCTGTTCTCTTCTTATTTGCTCTCTCTATATAAAAGGAAACATTTGGCATTTGTTTTTTAAGGATTGGATAGATTCGCTTAGCATAATCTATTCTAATGCCATTCATTTCCCTGCAAATTCTATGATTTTGTCATTTTTCAGTCCTGTGTAATACTCAATTGTGTATAGATGCCACATTTTTATTATCCATTCGTCTATTGAAGGGCATCTAGGTTGGTTCCAAAGTCTAGCTATTGTGAATTGTGCCGCTATGATCATCGATGTGGCAGTATCCTTATACTGCTCTCTATTAACATCCTCAGGGAAGAGTCTGAGAAGGGCGATATCTCGGTCAAATGGTGGTTCCATTCCCAGCTTTCCCATGAATCTCCATACTGCTTTCCATATTGTACTCACCAATTTGCAGTCCCACAAGCAGTGTACAAGTGTACCCTTTACCCCACATCCTCACCAACACTTATTGTTGTTCGACGTCATAATGGCTGCCAATCTTACTGGAGTGAGATGGTATCTTAGGGTGGTTTTGATTGCATTTCTCTGACTGCTAGAGATGGTGAGCATTTTTTCATGTACTTGTTGATTGATTGTATGTCCTCCTCTGTGAAGTGTCTGTTAAGATCCTTGGCCCATTTGTTGATTGGGTTATTTGTTATCTCATTGTTTAATTTTTTTGAGTTCTTTGTATATTCTAGATATTAGGGCTCTATCTGAAGTGTAAGGGGTAAAAATTTGTTCCCAGGATGTAGGCTCTCTATTTACCTCTCTTATTTTTTCTCTTGCTGAGAAAGATCTCTTTAGATTAAGTAAGTCCCATTTGTTTATTCTTTTTATTAACTCTTGGGCTATGGGTTTCCTATTAAGGAATTTGGAGCCCAACCCCACAGTATGTACATCGTAGCCAACTTTTTCTTCTATCAGACGCAGTGTCTCTGATTTTATATCTGGCTCCTTGATCCATTTTGAGTTAACTTTTGTGCATTGTGAGAGAAAGGGATTCAGTTTCATTTTGTTGCATATGAATTTCCAGTTGTCCCTGCACCATTTGTTGAATATGCTATCCTTCTTCCATTGCATGCTTTTAGGCCCTTTTTCAAATATAAGAAAGTTGTAATTTTGTGGATTTGTCTCTGTGTCCTCTATTCTGTACCATTGGTCCATCTGCCTGTTTTGATACCAGTACCACACTGTTTTTGTTACTATTGCTTTGTAGTACAGTTTGAACTCTGGATTCACACTTCCTGCTTAGAATTGCTTTCGCTATTCTGGGTCTTTTGTTGTTCCATATGAAATTCATGATTACTTTATTTATTTCTACAAGAAATGCCATTGGGTTTTTGATTGGCATCGCATTAAACCTGTAGAGAACTTTGGGTAATATCGCCATTTTGATGATGTTATTTCTGCCTATCCATGTACAGGGCATACTTTTCCATCCTCTAACATCTTCTTCTATCTCTCTCTTTAGGATTCTGTAGATTTCATTGCATAAATCTTTCACCTCTTTGGTTAGGTTGATTCCCAAGTTTTTTATTTTCTTTGAGTATACTGTAAAAGGAGTGGTTTTCCTCATTTAAATTTCAGAAGTTTTGTTGCTGATATACAGGAATGCCTTAGATTTATGCGTGTTGATTTTATATCCTGCCACTTTGGTGAATTCATTTACTAACTCTAGCAGACCCTTTTGGGTCTGTTAAATATATTATCATGTCATCCAAAAATAGCGATAATTTAAGTTCTCCTTTTCCTATTTTTAAGTCTTTAATTTCTTTTGTCTGTCTAATTGCTCTGGCTAGTATTTCAAGAACTAAATCGAATAGAAGTGGTGATAGATGGCATCCCTGTCTTGTTCCAGATTTTAAAGGGAATGCCTTCAGTTTTTCTCCATTTACAATGATGCTAGCCTGAGGTTTAGCATATATAGCTTTTACAATGTTGAGGTAAGTTCCTGTTATTCCTAGTTTTTATAGAGTTTTAAACATAAAGGGATGCTGTACTTTGTAGAATGCTTTTTCTGCATCTATCGAGATGATCATATGGTTCTTCTCTTTAAGTCTATTGATGTGGTGAATAGTATTTATTGATTTCCGTATATTGAACCAGCCTTGCATCCCTGGGATGAATCCCTCTTGATCATGATGCACAATTTTTTTATGTGCTTTTGTATTTGATTTGCCAGGATATTATTGAGAATTTTTGCATCCAAGTTTATTAGAGATATTGGTCTGTAGTTTTCTTTCTTTGAAGTGTCTTTGTCTGGTTTTGGGATCAGGGTGATGTTGGCCTCATAGAATGAATTTGGAAGAACTCCTTCTTTTTCTATTTTTTGAAATAGCTTGAAAAGTATTGGTATTAATTCATCTTTGAACGTTTTGTAGAACTCTGCTGTATAACCATCTGGTCCAGGGTTTTTTTTGGTAGGTAGTCTTTTGAAGGTTTCTTCTATTTCTTCCTTTGTTATTGGTCTATTTAAATTTTGTGTGTCTTCCGGACTCAATCTGGGCAGATCATATGACATAAGAAATTTATCGATATCTTCATTATCTTCTGTTTTATTGGAATATAGGGTTTCAAAATACTTTCGAATTATCTTCTGTATTTCTGTAGTGTCTGTTGTGATATTGCCTTTTTTATCCCATATGTTAGTAATTTGAGTTCTCTCTCTGCTTCTCTTCATTAGCATGGCTAAGGGCCTGTCGATTTAATTTATTTTCAAAGAACCAACTTTTATTTGTTCAATTTTTTTGTTTCAATTTTGTTGATTTCTCCTCTAATTTTAATTATTTCTTGTCTTCTACTACATTTGTTGTTTTGCTCTTTTTTTTCTAGGTTTTTGAGATGTAGTGTGAGATCATTTATTTGTTGTTTTTTTCTTTTTTTGAGGAAAGAATTCCAAGAAATGAATTTCCCTCTTAAAACTGCTTTCATTGTTTCCCACAGAATCTGGTATGTTGTGTCTGTATTTTCATTTGTATCTAAGAGATTTTTTTATCTCCTCCTTTATGTCTTCTGTAACCCATTGATTATTCAGTAACATATTGTTCATTTTCCATGTGATGTAGAATTTTTCCTTCCTTCTTCAATCATTAATTTCAAGTTTCATTCCATTATGATCAGATATGGTGCATGGTATTATCTCCATACTTTTATATTTACTAAGAGTTTCCATATGGCATAATATATGGTCTATATTTGAGTAGGACCAATGTGCTGCTGAGAAGAACATGTATCCACTTTATGATGTTTGATATATTCTATATATGTTGGTTAAGTCTTGGTTATTGATTGTGCTATTGAGTTCTATAGTTTCTTAATTCAGATTTTCTCTAGAGGATCTGTCCAATGGCGAGGGTTGTGTGCTGAAGTCACCCGTAATTATTGTGCTATAGCCTATATGACTCTTGAACTTAAGGAGAGTTTGTTTTATGACTTGGCACCACCATTGTTTGGTGCATACAAATTGATAATTGTTATGTCTTGTTGGTGAATGTTGCCTCTTAACAGTATATAGTGTCCTTCTTTATCACTTTTGATTAACTTAGGTTTTAAGTTGATTTTATTCGATATGAGTATGGCCACTCCTTCTTGCTTCCGAGGGCCAACAATGGCTGCGAAGTCTTTCAGAATAAAATCATGTGATTTCCTGGCTGAGATTCCCATTGCTCTGTGGAAAGCCACCTTGGGCCTAGATCTCAGTTTGAAAGGGTGACAATCATGCGTGGCCTCCTAAAAACCAACACAATTCATATCAATACTTCTATGAGGTACGTTCCAGAACTCAGGCTCTAAGGGGAATCACACCAGAGTTCAAGCCCAGGTGGACCAAGTCATGTCTTCCAACCCCCACACAAATGACCACAATTAAAACAAAAAAACTACCACATGGCCCTCATCTTCGTCCATAAAGACCCTCATCAAAAGTTCTCGATGGAAGTTTCCATGAGGGTTGCAACTAAAGACAGTTTTCAGAATAAGCTCCCTTGCCTCTAATTTCCCTAAAGTCAGGGTGGCCTGGACACCCTTCCTGTGAACCAGGAGTGATCAAAAAGGCCTGCCATTAATTCCGCTTTGTTTCTATAATTTGAGGCTTACTGAATGTCAGGTATAGATTTTTTATGTGATTTGGAGTCATGAGAAAATCCAAGCACATCTGGAGAGCATTCAAGAATTCATTTGACAAAGAGGATCCCTAATCTCACTTGAAGGGGGTCAGGAACCTAACAGAGAAAGGCAAGAATCCTCATCCACAATGACTGCTCTTTTTGCCATTTTGGTTTTGAATGCACACATGGGATCTTTCTTTAGATCCATCAGGTGCAGAGAATCGAAGCCACAGCCTCACACAGGGCCAAGAGGCAGATTCAGACAAATCCCTTTCCAAAGCAATTAAGCAAAGAGCCACAGGTGATGCCCATTTATTTCCATTTGAAATTTTTTTCTTCAGGCTTCACAAAGGGGTGGCCTGAGGCAAAGACCTTCCTGACATTCAGGGCAACAGAACCTTGATTGGTATACTGAGCTTGAATTATGTTCTGCACCGAGGTCTCAGATAAATCGATATACAATGGCATAGGACCGTGTACCTCGGATGATTGAATGTAGAAGAGAACATCCAGTCAAAAAGGGATAGTCTGTAGGATTAGGAAGATAGTCAGTAGGTTTAGGAAGAAGAGTGAGACTAGGAGTTGGACCAAAAGTTCTTTAGCAATAGGGTTTCAGTTAGAGAGTGAATGTAAATGTCAGCACATCTGAAGAGAAAGTCACAATGATGAACAGGGAAAAATATGTAGGAAAGCAGATATCAATAGAAAGATTAGGAAATCAGGCAAAGTATAAAGTGAGTGATAGGATTAGACATTTTCAACAGGCTTGAGGTTGAATATATAATCTTAGGAAAAAACAAATATGTAGTAATCAATAGGATTGACATTTGAGAGCATTAGGCACCCTGGACATGGATGTTTTTAGTAATCCATGGTCACTTTCCATTTAGGCTTTGGTACAATCATATGTGTGACCTTTGCATTTTGTGTCCAGAATACTACCGTGATAAAATTTATATGTTGATAAGGTGACATGAGTATTTCTTCCACCATTATGGGGAGTAATATTCTGGAAACTTATAAATTAGTACTGGTGATACAAATAGGTGTACCTTGTGTTGATCATTATTGAGATGTTGCATGAATAGACCAGATTGTGAATAAAGTATATAACTGGTTCCAACTTTAAATAATGGATTGAGTTTGCATCTGAAAATGTATTGGAAATCTTATGTTGATATATATACAATCATTCCAACCAGTTATATATGTAATGGTAATATTAGGGTTACGGTTTATCGTGAAGAGTGAGTATTGCTTCAAAAATGATTATGGAATCAAAAATAATGTGTTTAGAAAGAAGTCTAGTGAAAAGACCAGTAAAGAAACATGGAGGAATACATGTGTTCTGAAGTAGTAAGTAAATGAGAGTGAACCAAATGCCTATAATTTTGTGAAGTTGTGGGTGAAAAAATATATCCTATGATGTCCATATACTGAAAAAATAGTAATGTACCAGTGTTGAGTAAAAATGAACTTCAAAATACACATCATGTCCCATAGCAATCTACTTGCATTGATGTTAAACTGGGTCAGGTACTGTAGAAATATTAGGATTTGTATGCACCACCTACTGAACTTAGTATTCAGTAGTAGGAAACCAATATGTATTACAGGTGTATAAATATTGCTGAAAATAATCTTGTAAAAATTGGATTTTGAACCCACATACATGAATATAAATGAATTTAGGGAGTGTATAATAAGACACATATTTTTCATATTTTTTTAAAATCTGGAGAATATACATATATATGTATATATATAATATATATATATAATATATATACATATATATATACATATATAATATATATATATGTATATATATACACATATATATTTTTTTTCCAGATTTAAAAAAAATACATACACACACACACACACACACATTAATATTTAGCAATATATATGCCAATCGAAATTCATCATGAAATATAATTCATCCACATATCCAAAAATATTCATTTTACTGAACATGGATTTATGTATAGTGTTTTTCACTAGGAAGCTCACCCATAGGTTGAATTTTCAGTCCCATCATTATTTAGGGAGAGTCATCTGTTCTCACAATTTTATATTCCAAAATCAGGGAGCTCACAAGATTGTCCGTGTGATACCAGGTAGGATATTATATATATATGTATAAAAAAATACATGTGCTGAATAGGATACAGAGAAAGGGAGACAGGAATTTATATATGTGATAATTTTAAAAAATCATGGAGAAATATTACAATGAAAAGTTGACTAGATTTAAAAAACATACTCTTGATAATGCAGAAGGCAAATAGAAGTATACACCATGCTTCCTATGAAAGGCCTGTATTTCTATTCGGTTAGGTTTCTTTCTCTCCATGATATTAGGATTAGTAGTCAGAGTCTAGTAGGGTATGGGTTAGTGTCAGGGATTCAGTATTTCAAATGGAAAAAAGGAAAATGAATCTAATGTGTATGCAAAAATGTGATACACAAAAATCTTCCCTCTCTCATCCAGAACAATGCCTTGACATAACCATCGCTAAAAGTAAGACACAATTAGAGGAGAGGAGTTAGAAAATCTGAATATATATGTGGAATGGAAAATGCTCAGGAGTTCACAACACTGGAGGTGGTAGAACAGTTTCCAAAAGTAAGGGAGAGGGTAAACAATCCAGAAACATGGAGCTGTGCTGGCCTTGAGACTTCTTGAGAAACTTCCTCTGAGGTTGGGAACAAGAAATATATGTAATTGTTAGGAGATTTAGCTTCGTTTGTAGTGACACCATGAAATCTGGGTCTGCATCTCTATGACCTGGAGCACATGGTCCTTATTTTCTAATGAACATGAGGGAGCAGTTCTGAATTCTCTCTTTGTAGGTAAACTGTGGCCACTGGGAGCTAAGTGTCTTTCCGTGTGGACTGTGAAGCCATTTGGTGATCCTCCACTTTCCAGGGTGTTTCTTACTGCTGCACTGGGAGTTTGGTATTTGCTTCACGAAATACAAGAAGTTCAACTGGGACAAAATGCTGGAGGGAGTTCTGTCATGTGTGGTTGGTCAGGGACGCAAAGAGAATGTACGAACCAGGCTTCTATCCTACATAGCTTTCACCTTGACTATAGCAACCTGATTCTGAACATTGCCCTGAAACCTCTCCATATGACAAGATGCCTTTACATATAAAGGTCTCCTGCCTGCACCATGTCAGTCGCAAGTCTTTCGAAGCCAATGGAAGATCCAGGTGGTCCTACCAAAAATATTTATTTACACTCCTACAGTCCACTTCTCTAGGCCCACTACTCATTAGGCTCCAAATTACTGGCATCTCTGTTCTACACCATTTTCACGAAAACCAGTCAATCAAGGCACTCTTTGGTACACTCATGATCAGCAACAGGAAATCCAAAGTTTATCCAGTGCCACCTGGTCATGGGAATTTCAAAAATTTTATGGTATTAATCTAGTCATTTTTCAAAAATGAAGTTAGAGGCACTGTGGGTTTCAATTAATTCAGGAACCATTAAATGGTGAGGAAGCTCATTTCAATGAAAGCTCTGGAGAACACTCACAGAAAAGCCTTCCAAAAGACTGGCCAAAAGGTCACATGAATCCAGACACATTGAGGTGTACAATGTGAGGTCCATATGTGTTTGGACTCTCAACTAGGGCTGCCAAGTCTTTAAGAATTAAATCATGTGATATCCTGGCTCAGAATCCCCGAGCTCTGTGGAAAGCCATCCTGGGCCTAGATCTCAATTTCCAAAGGCGATTCTCACGTGTGGCCTAGTAAAATCCCAAGAGAACTCACGACAATACTTCTCTGAGGTCAGATCCAGAACTCATTCTTTAAGGGGAATTACACCAGAGTTCAAGCCCAGGTGATCCGAGTCATCTTTTCCAACTACCACACAAATTACCACAATTAAAACAAGATCACTCCCATATGGCCCTCATCTTCTTTCATATTGACACTCATCATAATTTTGCTGGAGGTTTCCATGAGGGGAGCAGACCAAGACAGTGTTCAAAATAAGCTCCTTTGACCCTCATTTGCCTATAGTAAAGGTGGCCTGGACACCCATCCTGTGAACCAGGAGTGATCAAATAGGCCTGCCATTAATACCGCTCCAATTCTCCAATTTGAGGCCTACTGACTGTTTGGTTTAGATTCTTTATGTGAATTTTAGTCATGAAATAACCAAGCACCTATGGGCTAGCCTCTGCAGGTTTTGAAGAACTCATTTGACCCAAAGGATCCCTATTTTCACTTGATGGAGTTCAGGAACCTTACAGAGGAAGTCGAGAGACTTCATCCCAATGGCTGCTCTTTCTGCCATTTTTCCTTTGGATGCAAACATGGGAACTTTCTTTAGATGCACAGGTGCTGAGAATCTAAGCCTCAGCCACACACAGGGCCAGGGGGCTGATTCAGTCACATCCCTTTTCAAAGCACTTAAGAAAAGAGCCACAGGTATGCCCAATCATTTCCATTTGAAAACTGTTTTCTTCAGGCTTCACAAAGGGGTGGCCAGATGCAAAGAACTTCCTGACATTCAGGGCAACAGAACAATAGGTAAGCAAAAGGCCCAAAGCAGGGTTTCTCCTCTGAGACTGTCCTCGTCACACTGATATCTGAGTTTTCTGAGATGCTCGCCATCACCTACAGCTATCCAGTACATGGCTATGTCACAGAGCTTGGAGGTGGTACATATCTTGGACACAAAACCATGGGCCTATTCTTGAAATTGGCCGGAATTCAGGACAAAAATAGAAACTTAGGAAGGTAGCAGGTGTTGCTCATCGATAAGGCAAGCTACAGTCCATTCATAAAAGGGGCAATATGAATGCTGAGAAGCTTTCTACTAGACACGACACATCCATTGATGAATTCTCTTTTCTAATGTCTACAACCACGGAAACAGTGGAATACACAGACATAGAAACACTCGCCCTGTGAAAAGACTTACTAGAAACAGTCCACTTCAAATGAAACAAACCGACTGTCCTACCTATTCTCAGAAAATGAGACAAAACCACAAACCCACAACCACACCCACAAAGGCACCTCCTTCCCCTAAGTAGGTCTTTGACTATCCGGAGTGTCCTCTGACTTGTAGGCCATAATACGTTCCCCCGAAATGGCCTGTCCTGTCTCAGATCTGGTCTCCTTGGCAAACTCTGTGAACTTCTCAGGAGCCAACGGTGAGCCACTAACGACTTTCTCAAGAAAAGCCCCGCTTCCGAGCTTTCCTGGCATTTGGCCTTCTCACGTCTGAAGGTACCAAGAAAGACTGACTGCATTTAGTAAATCCAAACAAGTGAGACCATAGGGACTGGGACTTGGACTGGCTATGGGTGCCTGGCTTCCTGGATCCAAAGTTCAGAGAGTTCCATCACCATGGAAGTGAGGTGAGGTCACTTCCTTCCTGAACTGAATGAGGTCCCTGTCTTGGCAACCACTTTGTCTTAACTGTTACTTCCAAGGGTCCCATGAGATTGAGGCTGCCCCTACTTCCTGTGACACTTTCACAAGTTAGAATGGTATATCAACCATAGGCACCCAGGAATAGATCTCCACACAGGCCTGTTTTGGTCCATGTTCTCTACATTAAGAAGAGAATCTGATTCAGACACAACCTTTTATCCTGACTGGGTTGTTTGCCATGGAAGATGACTTTTGGTCTCTCAGGTCCTTCATAGCTGCCTACATCTTCTCCAGGGATCATTTCTGCATGGGCCTTTGAGGTTATCAGCAGGTGGAAGTTTCCCTACATTTCTGTATTGTAAAATCAACTTCTTCCCTGATGTTCTATAAAGTTAGATTGAGGGAATAGTGTATGATTATGGTTAAAAACATGTTTGATTTGGGTTAGAAATCATTGTGCTGGATGAATAATGGTATTGGGAACCTGCTATGTGTATAAGAATATATAGGTGTAATATATGTATGAAAAAAGAAATCTAAGTATGATTTGAAGGCCAGAAGGGCATTGGGCCCTTGATTGGGATATGCAGCATTGAATTACGTTCTGCAGAGATGTCTCAGATAAATCGATATACAATGGCATAGGACCTTGTACTTTGCATGAATTAATGTAGAAGGAACATCCAGTCAAAAAAGGATAGTCGGTAGTGAAAGGTTAATAAAATAGGTACTTGCTATTTCCTGTTTTTCTGTATGCTTAAAAAAACACTGTTGAAATCTTGAGAAATGTTTGCTAATCTTGTTCTAGAATGTACTGTTCCCAACTGCCAAACTGCAGAATGTACTGCCTCACTCGGTGTCACACGAACCGCCCACTCACCCTTACACATCAGTAAACTTCCCTCCCTTCCATCTCCAAGGAATGTATGTAAGCTCTGCATAAGCTGTTCTCAGAGCTCTCTGATCTATTTAAGTTAGCTGTGAGCCCCAGCAAGCTGGACGCAAAATAACCCTTTGCTGTTGCATGAGACAGTCTCTTGGTAGTCTCTTCCTCCAACACTCACCTGACCTTTACATATTGAGGTTCCACCGAGTTCCGGCAGTGGCGGATGAGAGACCCCAACGGGCTCCTCTCGGAGCAAGTAAGGCGCCTCTTTCTGGTTTCAGGTGTCATGTTAGGGCTTGGCAAAATTGCTGGCGATGAAGAGCCTGGGGTCTCTCCGACGGTGGCTGAGAGACGTGTCACAGAGACATAGGGCACCTCCCTGGGGGACCCCAAAGAGGACTCGGAGAATCAAGGAACAATTGCTTCATCGACTCAGTGATATTTTCTTTTAGATTCGGTATTGCCATCCTATCGGGTTTTGCCGGCTACGCATTCCTGGTCTCAGTGTTGGATGTCCATTGCCTGTCTTTATGGTCTTGTCTTATCTGTGTCATGTGTCTTTGCTTTTACTGTTTGTGTACCTTTCATTATGGGACAGAGCACTTCAATGCCTCTGTCCCTGACCCTTGATCACTGAACCAAAGTCCGCTTAAGGGCTCAGAATCTTTCTTTTTTTAGTAAAACGCTGGACCTGGCAGACTCTCTGTGCCTCAGAATGGCCCATCTTTGGAGTCGTATGGCCCCAAGAAAGATCTTTCTACTTCCCACTAATTTATAAAGTCAGAGATATTGTCTTTCAGCCAGGGCCACATAGCCATCCTGATCAACAGCCATATATCTTAACTTTTCAGGACCTCTGCAAATCTCCTCCTCCATGGGTGAAGCCTTTCCTTGCCCATGCCTCTGCTCATACTCCTTCCCACATGATCTCTCAAACCCTCACCTCTTCCTCCTCCTCCACCCTCTGTTTTCCCTGAGTCACAAGATTTGACTCTACTGGACTCTTCCTCCTCTCCTTACCCCCTGCCCTCGTCCCCTAACACAGAACACACTCTAAGTGATTCCCCTGCTGCTGACTAAGCCTCTCTACCATTGGAGGAAGCTAAGCTGGTAATAGGATCTGATAATGGACCAATGTTCATGGCCCAGGTAAGTCAGGGGTTAGCCAGGAACCTGGGGATTAATTGGAAGTTATATTGTGCTTATAGACCCCAGAGTTCAGGACAAGTAGAAAGAATGAATAGAACCATTGAAGAGACCTTAACGAAATTAAGCTTAGAGACCAGCATAAAAGATTGGACTGTGCTCCTGACTTATGCAATGTTTCATGCAAGAAAAAATCCTTCTGTTTCTTTGAGTAACCTTACCCCCTGAGAAGTTCTCTATGGTGGCCCTCGTCCAGTAAGGGTCCTAAGCCCAACTGTAAGACCTAAGGATCCTTTCCACACCCTCTTGCTTGACAGACTTAAAGCTCTTGAAAGAACTCAGTGATACCTGTGAAAATAGCTGCCCACTGCGTAACAAACTGTGTACCAGGGGATTCCACATCCATATCAAATAAGAGACTTCATGTATGTAAGATGACATCAGGTGTCATCCCTGGAACCCAGCTGTAAAGGACCATACCAGGTGCTACTTATAACACCTACAGTGGTAAAGGTATACAGAATCACTTCTTGGATCCATGCCTCTCATCTCAAGCCTGCTCCTTGTCCAGAATCTTTCTTGAAACTGGAAAAGACTGGTAACAGTTTCAAATTGTGTATTCGCCATGTGGATAAGGTTATATACTCTCCCCTTGGCCACAAGTAGTCCTAACCCTCATCAGCCTTTTAAGCAGCGATGGCTGATCACAAATCCTACTGGAAAAGACTATAATCGATCTCACATACATCCCCCTTAGGGACCTGGTGGCCATCTCTCCACCCAGACATTTGTCAGCTGGCCATAGGTTTTTTCTATTGGGATATCCCTGATGAAGAAAATCCCACTAAAATACCATTAAATCCCTTGTGTACCATAGATAATGGAAACAAACATTATGGATGTAGGGACACGCGAGCCAGATGCAGGTTGGCTATCCTAGATTACTTGTTTGCCCGGGAAACTATCAAAGCCACAAACAGTAACGGCTGTGTGGGGGAAAAACCGACTTCTTCAGTATGTCATGGAGATGTGAGCATACAGAGGCTGCCTGATGGAACCCAATACTTCATCAAATTCAGTACACAGCATTGGCCATATTACCAAGTAGACAACAGAAAAAGGATGGCCCCCAGAGGGGTCTCTAGATCCTCAAATTTTGCGTGACCTTTTTAACTTCTGCAAGTGCTCAAAAGGGTGAAAGGAGATTCCCCTATGTGGAAGCCCTTTCCCTCCTTCACTCACATCCTGAACTATGCTTCTCCAATAGATTTTTATCCTCAGCCTTCTGCTCCAGACTCTCTGCTGTCACTCCCACCTCAGCAACGTGATTTCTCCCCTCCAATTACTAGATCAGAATCCCAAACCTCCACCAGTTCTCAGACAATTGCCCGCTTGTGAGGTAGCAGGTACTGAGGTACCCCTCCACCCACTCACTCCTCTCTCTTCCTGTCAGTGCCCACACCGGGTCCCACCAGGTCCTCTTTCCAGCTAACCCAAAGCTCAAACGAGCTGAGGAGAGCTCTCAGACCCTTATCCAAGATGTAATATAAATGGCCATTAAAGTTGCTTTGTCATCACTGAAAACAGGTTACTAAAATTTAAAGTCCCTCACAGGATTTTGGGATACTCACTCCCGTTTTCTGCTCTTCTCTACCTGTTCTACTGCTCAAGTTTTTTGCTAGGAAATTCCCAAACACCTTTCCAATTATTCTTTTACATCTCTCTTTTTCCTCATTCTCAGATCCTCGGAGCTTCTCTCAGCCCCACTTTCCCCGTATTCCCCCTCTGTACCAGGCCCACAGAAAAGTCTTAAATGTCCTTCTCCAGAAGTCTTCACCATGGCTGACTTTATAACTTTCAGCATAGAGTTTCTATAAAGAGTTCAATGTAGATAAACTTTCTCTTTTTGTATTGCCCTGTTATACTTGGCCACTGGCTAAAAAACTCAGTACTTCTAAGCTAGACAACCCCTAACTAGTTTTTCACAAAATATGTGAACAAGTCCTCTGGCCTTCAGCTGGGGCTTCACAGAAATGGCCACATTTCTAAGATAAAGAAATTACCAACTGGGCTCCGTTGTAACAGCTGGCAGCGGGAAAATAAGAAAGGGAATAAAAAGCTCTCCTCCTCCCAGGTGTCCTTGAAAACTTAACGTGCCCAGAACAGAGGAAAAATCAGAAACATATACTGCTTTTTTGAACTTCTGCAGACTGTAAACTTCTGAGCCCCATCCCTTATATGTTGGGTACACAATTCTGAAACTACCTAAACTTGAGTTTCAGGGGACTAATTGATTACAACAGAAGCAATGCCCTCTGAATCCAGTTGCAACAATATAGGACTGTTTCCCTGTCTTCAGTGCTATCTTAGGTGCCTTGCCTTGTCTGTCCCTACAACAGCATAATTCTATATACTTAAACATTGTTTATGTTTTCATGAAATGGTCAACAGATGTGATTATTTTCAAATGTTGCAGATGTTTCCCAGAAAGCTCTATCATGACGCAGGTTCGTTTGAAGATCAAATAGGGGGTGCATACAACCGGTTCCACTGGGAACTTGTATCCCTCACTTTAGCCATCCTATTAGGAATAGGAGTTGCTGCACGGGTGGGCACAGGAACCACTGCCATTGTCCATGGGACACAACAAATGACCCAATTAGAAGAAGCAACAGAGCAAAACTAAGATATTAGAAACCTCCATCAGAGCTTTGCATGAATCTTTAACCTCTCTCTCTGAAGTTGTTTTAAAGAACAGTTGAGGGTTGGACCTCCTCTTCATTAGAGAAGGGGGCCTTTGTGCTGCATTGAGGGAAGGATGTTGTTTTTATGCTGACCATACTGGAGTTGTAATAAAATCTATGAGTAAATTTAAAAGACACCTTGAAGAGCATCAACAAGAGAGAGAGGCCCAAAAAGGGTGGCTTGAGTCTTGGTTCACACACTCCTCCTGGTTAACTACGTTTTTATCAACCCTGGCCGGTCCAATAATAATCCTCATATTATTGCTAACTATAAAATCCTGTTTGCTCAACCGTGTAATTTCTTTTCTCCAGGCTCAAATTGGATGAGTTAAACTTATGGTAATACCCCACTAGCAGACATAGAATGTGACACCCTCCAATGATCATTTTTATGATTAAAAGTAGCCAGAAGAAGAAGTGGGGAATTAAAGTTTAATAAAATAGGTACTTGTCACTTCTTGTTTTTCTGTATGCTTAACAAAACACTATTGAAATCTTGAGAAATGCTTGCAAATCTTGTTCCCAGAATGTTCTGTCCCCAACTGCCCAACTGCAGAATGTACTCCCTCACCCAGGTGAATGCAAACCACCCTCTCACCCTGACCCATCAATAAAATTCCCTCCCTGCCCTCTCCAGGGAAAGTATATAAGCTCTATTTAAGCTATTCTCAGGGCTATCTGCTCTATTCAAGTGATCTCTGAGCCCCAGCATGCTGGACACCCAAAAAACCCTTTGATGTTGCAAGAGATAGTCTGTTGGTGGTCTCCTCCTCTGAAGCTCGCCCCAAATTTACTTGGATGATTGAATGTAGAAGAGAACATTCAGTCAAAAACGATAGTCTGTAGCGTTAGGAAGATAGTACTTTTATGAAGAAGGGTGAGTATAGGAATTGGAAAAAAATTTCTTTAGCAATAGGGTTTCGATTAGAGAGTGAATGTAAATGTCAGCACAGGTGAAGAGTCAGTCACAATGATGAACTGGGGAAAATATGTAGGAAAGCAGATATCAATAGAGACATTACAAAATCAGGCAAAGTATAAAGTGAGTGATAGGATTAGATATTTTGAACAGGGTTGAGTTTAAATATATAATCTTAGGAAGAAACAAATATGTAGTCACAATTAGGATTGACATTTGAGAGCATTAGGCAAATTTCAGGTGGATGAATATTTCTCAGAATAATCTTGTGAATAGTTGATTATAAATCCACATAATAAACATGAATGAATTTAGGGAGTGTATATAAGACACATATATTTCATATTTTGAAAAATCTGGAGAGTGTATATATATATATATACAAAACACACACACAGACAAAAAAGTAGCAAAATATATGTCAATCAAAATTCATTATAAAATATATATCATCCACAGATCTAAAAATATTAATTTTACTGAACATGGATTTATGTACAATGCTGTTCAACTAGCAAGCTCAACCATAGGTTGAATATCCAATTCCAACAAGTTTAGTAGGAGTGATCTCTTCTAACAATTTGTATCTGCCAAGTCAGCCACCTCACAAGAATGTACGTGTGGTACCAGGGAGGAATCTATATGTGCATATAAGAATACAGAGAAAGGGAGACAGGAATTCACATATTTGTTAACCTTAAAAATACATGGACAACTATTTCCACAATAAATTGACTAGATTCATAACTCCAACTCTGTATCATGCAAAAGAAAAGTACAACAATACACCAGGCCTACTCTGAACTGCTTGTATTTCGATTCTGTTTGGGTTATTTTTCTCCATCATATTAGAATTAGTAGTCAGAGTCTGGTCGGGTATGGGTTAGAGTCAGGGATTCAGTATTTTGAATGGAAAATAGAAAACTGAATCCAATGTTTATGCAAATATATGCTACAGAAAATTCTTCCCACTCTCCTCCAGAACAATGCCTTGACATTACCTTCGCCCCAAGTAAGACACAATTAGAAGAGAAGAGTTAGAAAATCTGTGAATACCTATCAGGAATGGAAAATGCTCCAGATTTCACATCTTTGGAGGCGGTAGAGGAGTTTCCAAAAGTAAGGGACAGGGTAAACACTCCACAAATATGGAGCTCTGCTGGCCTAAAGACTTTTTGAGAATCTGCCTTTAAGGTTGGGCACTTAAAATATATGTTGTTTTCAGGAGCTTTAGCTTTATTTGTAGTGAGACAATCAAAGCTCGATCTGCATCTATGTGACCTGGAGGACATGGTTATTTATTTTTCAATAAAAATGAGGCAGCAGTGCTGAATTCTCTCTTTGTAGGTAAACTGTGGCCACTGAGGGCTAAGTGTCTCCCCGTGTGGACTGTGAAACAACTTGGTCATCCTCCAATTATCGTGGTGTTTCTTGCTGCTGCACTGGGAGTTTGGAATTTGCTTCATTAAATACAACGAGTTCAAATGGGAAACAGTGCTGAAGGGAGTTCTGTCAGCTGTGGTGTGCAGGGTCTCCAGGAGAATGCACCAACCAGGGTTCTATCCCACGTAGCTTGCCCCCTTGACAATAGCAACATGATTCTGAACATTGCCCTAAAACCTCTCCATATAAAAATATGCCTTTACGTATATGGGTCTGATGGCTGCACCATGTCAGTCTCAAGCCATTTGGAAGCCAGTGGAAGATCCACATGGCCCCACCACAGATGTTTTATCACTCACTTGCGTAACACTTCTCTAGGCCCACTACTCACTAGGCTTCTACTTACCAGCATCTCTGTTCTACACCATTTTCCTGAAACCCAGTCAATCAAGGCCCTGTCTGGTATATTCATGATCATCAACAGGACATCAAAGGTCCTCCAGTGACATCTGGTCATGGGAATTTTAAAAATTTCATGGTAATTATCTAGCAATTTTTCACGGATGAAGTTGGAGGCACTGTGGTTTGCAATTCATTCAGGAACCATTAAAGGGTTAGGAAGCTAATTTCAGGGAAAGCTCTGGAGCACTCTCACAGGCAAGGCTACCCAAAGAGTGGCCAAAAAGTCACATAAAGCGAGGCCAATTGAGGTCTATAAAGCGAGGTCCATGTGTGTTTTGAATCTCAATAATGCATGCCAAGTCTTTCAGAATAAAATCATGTAATATCCTGGCTGAGATTCGCAGTGTTCTGTGGAAAGCCAACCTGTGCCTAGATCTCAGGTTCCAATGGCAACTTCATGCCTGGCCTCCTAAAATCCCAACACAATTCATGGCAATACTTCTCTCAGGTCAGTTCCAGAACTCAGTCTATAAGGAGAATCACACCAGAGTTCAAGTCCAGGTGGACCCAGACAACTCTTCCAACCGCGACTCAAATGAAAACAATTAAAACAAAAATACTCCCTCATGGCCCTATTCTTCTTCCATATAGACACTAATCATAACCTCTTCCTGGAGTTTTCCATGAGTTGTGCAGCCCAAGAGAATGTCCAAAATAAGCTTCTTGCACCTCTTTTGCCTAACTTCAGGGTAGCCTGGGCACCCTTCCTGTGAATCAGGAGTGATCAAATAGGCCTGCCCTTAATACTGCTCCGCTTATCCAATTTGAGGCTCTCTGACTGTGGGGTCTAGATTCTTTATGTGAATTGGAGTCATGAGAAAAGCCAAGACAGTGTCCAAAATCAGCTCGCTTGCCCCTCATTTGCCTAAAGTCAGGGTGGCCTGGACACCGTTTCTGTGAACGAGGAGTGATCAAATAAGCCTGCCGTTAATACTTCTGTATTTCTCCAATTTGACGCCTACTGATTTCAGGTATCAATTCTTTATGTGATTTGGAGTTATGCGAAAACCCAAGCACCTCTGCAGGGAATTGAAGAACTCATTTGACCCAAAGAATCCCTATTCTCACTTGATGGAGTTCAGGAAATTAACAGAGGAAGGCAAGAGACTTCATCCATAATGAATGATTTTTTTTTTTGCCATTATGGCTTTGGACGCACACATGGGACCATTCTTTAGATCCATCAGGTGCTGAGAATCTAAGTCATAGACACAAACATGGCCAAGAGACTAATTCAGACATATACCTTCCCAAAGCAATTAAGCAAAGAGCCACAGGTGATGACATTCACCATTTGAAAACTGTTTACTTCAGGCTTCACAAAGTGGTGGATTGAGGCAAAGAACTTCCTGACATTCAGTGCAAAACAACAATAAGTAAGCAAAAGGCCCAAAGCAGGGTTTCTCCACTGAGACTTTCCTGGTCACACTGATATCTGCATTTTCTGAGATGCTCGCCATTCTCTTCAGCTATCCAGTACATGGCCATGTCACAGAGTTTGGAGGTGGTACATATTTTGGACACAAATCCATGAGCCTATTCTGGATAGTGGCCAGAATTCAGGAAGAAAACAGCAACTTAGAAAGATAGCAGGTGTTGCACATCAAAAAGACAAGCTGCACTCCATTCATATATTGGGCAGGTTGAATTATGGGAAGATTTACACTAGACAGTACACATCCATTAATGCATTCTCTTTTCCAATATCTACAACAACAGACACAGTGGGATACACAGACATAGAAACACTTGCCTTGTCAAATGACTTACTAGAAACTGTCCACTCCAAACCAAACTAACCGCCTTTCCCATCTATTCTCAGAACATGAGACAAAACAATAAACCCATACCCACTCCCACAAAGGCACCTCCTTCCCCCAATTAGGTCTGTGACTATCCAGATTGTCCTCTGACAGGTGGGCCATACTATGTTCCCCTGAAATGGTCAGTCTTCTCTAAGATCTGGTGAAATATAAGTATGAAAACAGAAATCTAGGTATGATTTGAAGCCCAGAAGGGTTTTTCCCTTGATTGGGATACTTAGCTTTGAATTATGCTCTGCAAAGTTGTCTCAGATAATTCGATATACAATGGCATAGGACCTTTTACATTGGATGATTGAATGTAGAAGAGAACATCCAATCAAAAAGAGATAGTCGGTAGGATTAGGAAGATAGTCGGTAGGTTTAGAAAGAAGAGTGATTAAAGGATTTGGACCAAAAGTTCTTTAGCAATAGGGTTTCGATTATAGAGTGAATGTAAATGTCAGCACATATGAAGTGTCAGTCACTAGGATCAACTTGGGAAAATATGTAAAAAAGCAGATATCAATAGAAACATTATGAAATCAGGCAAAGTATAAAGTGAGTGATAGGATTAGACATTTTCAACAGGGTTGAGTTTGAATATATAAATTAGGAAGAAACAAATATGTAGTCACCAATAGGATTGACAATTGACAGCATTAGGCAACCTGGACATGGATGTTTTTAGTAATCCATGTACACTTTACATTTAGGCTTTGGTACAATCATAAATGTGACCTTTAAATTTTTTTGTCCAGAATATTACTTTGATTAAATGTATATGTACATCAGGTGACATGAGTATGTCTTCCACCATTTCTGCGAGCAATATATTGAAGATGTAAAATTAGAATCGGGGGTACAAAGAGGTGTACCCTGTGTCTATGAATATAGAGATAAAGCATGAATAGACCCTAATGTGAATAAATAATATAACTTTTTTCAACTTTAAAAAATGAATTGATCTAATATCTGAAAAATTAAAGAAAATCGTATATTGATATACAATCATTCATTCCAACCAAGTATATATGTAATGGAAATATTTGTGTTTTGGTTTATCATGAAGAGTGTGTGAGTTTTGCTTCAAAATGATTATGGAAATTCAAAATAATGTGTTTGGAAAGAAGTCTCATGAAAAGACCAGTCAAGAAACCCTGACAATACATGTGTTCTGAAGCAAGAAGTGGTGAAAGTTGAAACAAATGCATATTAATTTGTGAACTTGTGGATGAAATGTATATCCTATGATGTGCAAAAACTGAAGAAATAATAATGTACCAGTGTCGAATACAAATGAATAAAGAATTACATATCATGTCCCATAGGAATCTACTTGCATTGATGTTAGACTGGGTCAGTTACTGTAGAATAATTAGGATTTGTATCCATCATTCCCTGAAGTTAGTTTTCAGTACTAGGAAAATATGTATTTCAGGTGGATGAATATTTCTCAGAATAATCTTGTGAAATGTTGATTAAAAATCTACATACATGAACATGAATGAATTTAGAGAGTGTATATTAGACACATATATTTCATATTTTGAAAAATCTGGAGAGTGTATACACACACACACACACAAATAAAAAACACTCACAGACATTAAAAAGTAGCAATATAAATGCTAATCGAAATTCATCAGTAAATATATATCATCCACAGATGCAAAAATGTTTATTTTACTGAACATGAGTTTATGTATAATGTTGTTCTACTAGGACGCTCCCTATAGGTTGAATTTTCAGTTCCAACAGCGTTTAGGAGGAGTGATCTCTTCTCACAATTTGTATCTGCCAAGTCAGCCACCTCACAAAGATGTACGTGTGATACCTGGTAGGATTCTATATATGCATATAAATATATAAGTGTGAATAGGCTAAAGAGAAAGGGAAACATGAATTCTCATATTTGTTAACTTTAAAAACACATGGAGATCTTTTTCTATTAAACATTGACCAGATTTATAACTCCTACCTTGTATAATGCAAAATGCAAGTCCAACTATACAACATGCCTCCAATGAACTGCTTGTATTTCTATAGGTTTGTGTTATTTTTCTCTATCATATTAGGATGAGTTGTCTGAGTCTAGTAGGTATGGGTTAGTGTCAGGGATTCAGTATTTCAAAAGGAAACTTGGAAATTGAATCCAATATGTATGCAAATATATGCTGCACAAATATCCTCCCACTCTCATCCAGAACAATGCCTTGAAATTACCTTCACCCCAAGTAAGACACAGTTAGAGGAGAATAGATAGAAAATCAGTGAATACATATCTGGAATGGAAAATGCTCAGGATTTCACAACCTTGGAGGTTGTAGAGGAGTTTCCAAAAGTAAGGGACAGGGTAAACACTCCACAAACATGGAGCTCTGCTGGCCTAAAAACTTTTAGAGCAACTGCCTCTGAGTTTGGGAACGTGAAAATTATGTTGTTGTCAGGAGAATTGGCTTCCTTTGTAGTGAGACCATCAAAGCTGGGTCTGCCTCTATGTGACGTGGAGGACATGGTATCTTATTTTCCAATGAACATGAGGTAGCAGTGTTGATTTTCTTCTTTTTAGGTAAACTGTGGCCTCTGGGGACTAAGTGTCTCCCCGTTGGACTGTGAAGTCATTTGGTCCTCCTCCACTTTTTGTGGGGTTTTTGCTGCTGAACTGGGAGTTTTGTATTTGCTTCATGAAATTCAAGGAGTTCAACTGAGACACAGTGCTGGAGGGAGTTCTGCCATGTGCGGTGGTTAAGAGTCTGCAGAAGAACGCACCAACCACGCTTCTATCCCTCAAAGCTTGCCACATTGCATCCTTGTCCATAGCAACCTGATTCTGAACATTGCCCTGAATCCTCTTCATATAACAAGATGCCTTTAATTACAAGGGTCTGCTGGCTGCTTCATGTAATCCACAAGCCATTTGGAAGCCAATGGAAGATCCACATTGCTCCAACAGAGATGTTTTATCACACTCCTGCCCACCAAAGCTCTAGGCCCACTTCTCAGCAGGCTGCAACTTTCTGGCACCTCTGTTCTACACCATTTTCATGAAACCCAGTCAAGCAAGGCACTGTCTGGTACATCCATGATCAGCAACAGGACATCCAAAGGTTCTCCAGTGCCACCTGGTCATGGGAATTTCAAAAATTTCATGGTATTTATTTAGACATTTTTCAAGGATGAAGTTGGAGGCACTGTGGGTTTCAATTCATTCAGGAACCAGTAAATGGTGAGCAAGATTATTTCAATGAAAGCTCTGGAGAACCCTCACAGGCAAGGCTTCCCAAAGAATGGCCAAAAGGTCACATTAAGCCAGGCCCATTGAGGTCTACAATATGAGGTCCATGTGTGTTTTCACTCTCAACTATGGCTGCCAATCTTTCGAATGAAATCATGTGATATCTTGGCTGAAATTCCCAGAGCTCTGTGGAAAGCCACTCTGGGGCTAGATCTCAGTTTCCAAGGGTGACTCTCATACATGGCCTCTTAAATCACAACACAATACATGGCAATACTTCTCTGAGATCAGTTCCTGAACTCAGTCTATAAGGGGAATCACACCAGAGTTCAAGCCCAGGTAGACCTTGTTATGTCTTCCAACTGTCACACAAATATCCACAATTAAATCCAAAACACTTCCACATGGCACTCATCTTCTTCCATTTACACAATCATCATAACCTCTGGCTGGAGGTTTCCATGAGGGGTGCAGCCCAAGACAGTGTCCAATATAACCTCCCTTGTCCCTCTTTTGCCTAAAATCAGGGTGGCCAGGACATCCTTCCAGTGAACCAAGAGTGATCAAATAAGCCTGCCATTAATATGGCACTGCTTCTCCAATTTGAGGCCTACTGACTGTGTGTTTTAGATTCTTTATGTGAATTGGAGTCTCGAGAAAAACCAAGCACTTATGGGCTAGCCTCTGCAGGGTATTGAGGAACACATTTGAACCAAATGATCACTGTTCTCACATGATGGAGAACAGGACACTTACAGAGGAATGCGAGAGACTTCATCCACACTGACTGCTCTTTTGTCCATTTTCGTTTTGGATGCGCACATGGGATCCTTCTTTAGATCCATCAGGTGCTGAGAATCTAAGCCACAGTCTCACACAGGGCCAAAAGACTGATTCAGACACATCCCTTTCCAAAGCAATTAAGCAAAGAGCCACAGGTGATGCCCTTTCATTTCCATTTGAAAACTGTTTCTTTAGGCTCTACAATGGTGTGGCCTGAGGCAAAGGCCTTCCTGACATTCAGGGCAACAGAACAATTGATGAGCAAAAGGCCCAAAGCAGGGTTTCTTCACTTAGAATTTCCTGGTCAAACTGATATCTGAGTTTTCTGAGATGCTCCCATTTCTTTCAGCTATCCAGTACATGGCCATGTCACAGAGCTTGGAGGTGGTACATATTTTGGACATAAAACCATGAGCCTATTCTGGAGAGTGGCCAGAATTCAGGAAGAAAACCGGAACTTAGGAAGATTGTTGGAGTTGTCCACCCATAAGTCAAGCCGCAGTCCATTCATAAATTGGGCAGAATTCAGGAAGAAAACAGGAACTTAGGAAGATTGTTGGAGTTGTCCACCCATAAGTCAAGCCGCAGTCCATTCATAAATTGGGCAAGTTGAGTCTAGACAGGACACATCCAATGATTCATTCTCTTTTCTAATATCTAAAACCACGGACACAGTGGGATACACAGACAAAGAAACACTGGCCTTGTCAAACGACTTACCAGAAACAGTTCACTCCAAACCAAACAAACCGCCTTTCCTACCTATTCTCAGAACATGAGACAAAATCTCAAACCCACACCCACACACACAAAGGAAGCTCCTTCCCCCAAGTAGGTCTGTGACTATTGGGAGTGTCCTCTGACTGGTGGGCCAAACTATGTTCTGATGAAATCGCCTGTCCTGTGTCACATATGGTCTCCTTGGCCAAATCTGTGAAGTTGTCACTAGCCAGCGGTGAGCCACTACCTGCTTTCTCAGGAAAGGCCCCTCTTTAGAGCTTTCCTGACATTTGTTCATCCTCACCTCAGTAGGTACCAAGAAAGACTGACTCTGTCCTTGGTAAATCCAAAAAATACGACCACTGGGACTGGGACTGAGACTGGCTCTGGGTGCCTGGCTTCCCGGATTCCAAGTTCAGAGAGTTCCATCACCAAGGAAGTGAGGTGAGATTACTTCCTTCAGGAATTCTTTGAGGTCATTGCCTTGGCAACCACTTTGTCCTAACTGTTGCTTACAATACTCCTATGAGATGGAGGCTGCCCTTTCTTCCTGTGACACTTTTACAAGTTAGAATGGTATATCAACCATAGGTACCCCGGAATAGCTCTCCACACATGCCTGGTTTGGTCTATCTTCTCTACATTAACAAGAGAGAGGCTTATTCAGACACAACCCTTCATCCTGGGAAGGTTGTTTGCGATGGAAGATGATATTTGCTCTCTCAGGTCCTTCATAGCTGCCTACATCTTCTCCAGGGATCAAGTCTGCATGGACATTTGAGGTTCTCAGCAGGAGGAAGATACCCTACATTCCTGTATTGTAAGACGAACTCTGTCCCTGCTCTTCTGCAAAGTTAGATTAAGGTAAGAGTGTATGGTTAGGGTTAATAACACGTTCGATTTGGGTTACGAATCATTGCGAAGGATGATTAATAGTATTGGGAACCTGCGATATTTATAAGATTATAGAGGTGAAATATAAGTATGGAAACAGAAATCTAGGTAAGATTTGAAGCCCAGAAGGGCATTAGGCCCTTGATTGGGATACTTAGCTTATAATTACGTTCTGCACAGATGTCTCAGATAAATCGATAATCAATGGCATAGGACCTTACACCTTGGATGATTGATTTTAGAAGAGAACATCCACTCAAATTGAGATAGTCGGTGGGATTAGGAAGGTAGTCAGTATCTTTAGGAAATAGAGTGAGTATAGGATTTGGGGCAAAAGTTCTGTAGCAATAGGGTTTTTGTTATAGAGTGAAAGTAAATTTCAGCACATGTGAAGAGTCAGTCACATGATGAACTGGGGAAAATATGTAAAAAGGAAAATATCAATACAGACATTATGAAATGAGGCAATTATACAGTGAGTGATAGGATTAGACATTTTCAATAGGGTTGAGATTGAATACATAATCTTAGGAAGAAACAAATATGTCGTCACCAATAGGAATGACATTTGAAAGCATTAGGCAACCTGGACATTTATCGTTTTAGTAATCCATGTTCACTTTCCATTTAGGATTTGGTACAATCATAAGTGTGATCTTTGCATTTTGTGCCCAGAAAAATATTGTGATCAAATGTGTATGTAGATCATATGACATGAGTATTTCTTCCACCATTACTGGGAGCAATATTTGAAGACATATATTTAGTATTGGGGGTACAAAGTGGTGTACCCTGTGTCTTTGAATATAGAGATAATGCATGAATAGACCATACTGTGAATAAATATTATAACTGGTTCCACTTTAAATAATGGATTGAATTGATATCTGAAAATATATAGGAAATCATATATTGACATACAATCATTCACTCCAACCAGTTATATATCTAATGGTAATCTTAGGGTTATTGTTTATCATGAAGTGTGTGTGAGTTTTGTTTCAAAAGTGATTATGGAAATCGAAAATAATATGTTTGGAAAAAAGTCTCATAAAAAAACCAATCAAGAAATATGGAGGAATTCATGTGTTCTGAAGCAGGAAGTGATTGAAAGTGAAACAAGTGCCTAAAAATTTTCTAAATTGTGAATGAAATATATATCCTGTTATGTGCATAAACTGATGAAATAGTAATGTACCAGTGTTGAATAAAAGTGAACGTCAAAATACAAATCATGTCCAATAGGAATCTACTTGCATTGATGTTAAACTGGGTCAGTTACTGTAGAAATATTAGAATTGCATGCATTATTCACCAAAGAGAGGTTTTTTTTTTATTTTTATTTATGGTTGTTCAAAACATTACATAGTTCTTGATATATCATATTTTACACTTTGATTCAAGTGGGTTATGAACTCCCATTTTTACCCTGTATACAGATTGCAGAATCACATCAGTTACACATCCATTGATTCACATATTGCCATACTAGTGTCTGTTGTATTCTGCTGCCTTTCGTATCCTCTACTATTCCCCCTGGCCTCCCCGCCCCTCCCCACTTCTCTCTCTACTCCCTCTACTGTAATAAATTTCTCCCCCTTGTATTATTTTTCCCTTTCCCCTCAATTCCTCTTGTATGTAATTTTGTATAACCCAGAGGGTCTCCTTCCAATTCCATGCAATTTCCCTTCTCCCTCCCTTCCTCCTCTCATCCCTGTTTAATGTTAATCATCTTGTCATGCTCTTCATCCCTATCTGTTCTTAGTTACTCTCCTTATATCAAAGATGACATTTGGCATTTGTTTTATAGGAATTGTGTAGCTTCACTTAGCATAATCTAGTCTAATGCAATCCATTTCCCTGCAAATTCTATGATTTTTTATTTTTCAATGCAAAGTAATAATCCATTGTGTATAAATGCCACATTTCTTTTATCCATTTTTCTATTGAAGGGCATCTAAGTTGGTTCCACAGTCTTGCTGTTGTGAATTGTGCTGCTATGAACATCGATGTAGCAGTGTCCCTGTAGCATGCTCTTTTTAGGTCTTTAGTGAATAGACCAAGAAGGGCAATAGCTGGGTCAAATGGTGGTTCCATTCCAAGCTTTCCAAGAAATCTCCATACTGCTTTCCAAATTGGCTGCACCAATTTGCAGTCCCACCAGCAATGTACAAGTGTACCTCTTTTCCCACATCCTTGCCAGCACTTCTTGTTGTTTGACTTCATAAGGGCTGCTAATCTTACTGGAGTGAGATGGTATCTTAGGGTGGTTTTGATTTGCATTTCTCTGACTGCTGGAGATGGTGAGCATTTTATCATGTACTTGTTGATTGATTGTATGTCCTCATCTGAGAAGTGTCTGTTGAGGTCCTTGGCCCATTTGTTGATTGGGTTATTTGTTATCTTATTGTCTAATTTTTTGAGTTCTTTGTATACTCTGGATATTAGGACTCTATCTGAAGTGTGAGTAGTAAAGATTTCTTTCCAGTATGTAGGCTCCCTATTTACCTCTTATTGTTTCTTTTGCTGAGAAAAAACTTTTTTAGTTGAGTAAGTCAAATTTGTTGATTCTAGTTATTAACTCTTGTACTATAGGTGTCCTATTGAGGAATTTGGAGCCCAACCCCACAGTATGTACATCGTAACCAAATTTTTCTTCTATCAGACAGTGTGTCTCTGATTTGATATCAAGGTCCTTGATTCATTTTGAGTTAACTTTTGTGCATGGTGAGAAAAAGGGATTCAGTTTCATTTTGTTATATATGGATTTTCAGTTTTACCAACACCATTTGTTGAAGATGCTATCCTTCCTCCATTGCATGCTTTTAGCTCCTTTATCAAATATAAGATAGTTGTAGTTTTGTTGATTGGTTTCTGTGTCCTCTATTCTGTACCATTGGTCCACCTGCCTGTTTTGGTACCAGTATCATGCTATTTTTGTTACTATTGCTCTGTAGTATAGTTTGAAGTCTGGTATCGCTATACCGCCTGATTCACACTTCCTGCTTATCATTGTTTTGCAATTCTGGGTCTTTTATTTTTTCATATGAATTTCATGATTGTTTTCTCTATTTCTACAAGAAATGCCTTTGGGATTTTGATTGGCATTGGATTAAACCTATAGAGAACTTTTGGTAATATCGCCATTTTGATGATGTTAGTTCTGCCTATCCATGAACAGGGTATATTTTTACATCTTCTAAGATCTTCTATTTCTCTCTTTAGGGTTCTGTAGTTTTCATTGTATAAGACTTTCACCTCTTTTGTTAGGTTGATTCCCATTTTTTTTTTTAGGATATTGTGAATGGAGTGGTTGTCCTCATTTCCATTTCAGAGGATTTGTCACTGATATACAGGAATGCCTTTGATTTATGCGTGTTGATTTTATATCCTGCCACTTTGCTGAATTCATTTATTAGCTCTATTAGTTTCTTTGTAGAACCTTTTGGGTCTGCTAGGTATAGAATCATGTCATCTGCAATAGTGATAATTTAAGTTATTCTTTTCCTATTTATATGCCTTTAATTTCTTTCATCTGTCTAATTGCTCTGGCCAGTCTTTTGAGAACTATATTGAACAGAAGTGGTGAGAGCGGGCATCCCTGTCTTGTTCCAGATTTTGGAGGGAATGTCTTCAATTTTTCTCCATTCAGAATGACGCTAGCCTGCGGTTTAGCATAGATTGTTTTTACAATATTGAGGAATGTTCCTGTTATTCCTAGTTTTTCGAGAGTTTTGAACATAAAGGGATGCTGTACTTTGTCGAATGCTTTTTCTGCATCTATCTAGATGATAATATGGTTTTTATTTTTAAGTCTATTGATGTGGTGAATAACACTTATTGATTTTCGTATATTGAACCCTCCTTGCATCCCAGGGATGAACCCTACTTGATCATGGTGCACATTTTTTTGATATGTTTTTGTATCTGATTTGCCAGAATTTAATTTAAGATTTTTGCATTTAGGTTCATTAGAGATATCGGTCTTTAGTCTTCTTTCTTTGAAGTGTCTATCTGGTGTAGGAATCAGGGTGATATTGGCCTCGTAGAATGAATTTGGAAGATCTCCCTCTTTTTCAATTTTCTGAAATAGCCTGAGTAATTTGTCTGCAACACAAAGGTGAATGGCATCCTGAAATTACCTGTTCTATAGCTGAATGAGCTTCGATCAGTCAAAAACAGGGATGGTGACATCAGCTCTCCAAGATAGTGGCCGCTGGCTTCCTCTGTGGTCTGACCGGTGTGGAGAACCGAATTGGACCGCATCCTTACCCATCTCAAACAAAGAATTCAGCACTTAGCACAGTGATTGCATACCTGGCAGGAGCCCACAGAATCCACACCGCTGTATATTTGCATTGCTATCTCTTCGTTTCCCAGTGCGCGCCGCAGACTCTAGCCACAGACCGATTTCCTGAATAAGCAGCATGACGCTCCATGCGGACAAATCACTCGTGTTTGAGCTCGCGTAGCTGATCCTCGTGAGATGGAAATATGTCCACTAGGTTTTGGAGCACCCCAATTTTGCTGGAAATTTATAACAAGATATATTTTAGCCGTTATAACTCGTCATTCTCCCGCACAGTGACGCGGTACATGGGGGTGATGCACTCCCTTCACCACCATCATATGATCCCCCGAAGTTAGTTTTCAGTACTAAGAAACAAATATGTATTTCTGGTGGATGAATAATTCTGAGAATATTCTTGTGAAAACTTGATTATTAATCCAAATACATGAATATGAGTGAATTTAGGGAGTGTATAATAAGAAAAATATACTTCATATTTTGAAAAATCTGGAGAGTGAATATATATATATATATATATATATATATATATATATATATATACACACACACACATACACACACAGACATTAAAAAGTAGCATTATGTATGCCAATCGAAATTCACCACGAAGTAATATATCATCCACAGATCCAAAAATATTCATTTTAATGAACATGGATTTATGTTGTTCAAATAAGAAGCTCACTCATATGTTGTATTTTCAGTTCCAACAGCGTTTAGTAGGAGTGATCTCTTCTCACAATTTGCAGCTGCCAAGCCAGCCACCTCACAAAATGTACGAGTGATACCAGGTAGAATTCTAAATGTGCATATGAAAATACATGTGATGAATAGGCTACAGAGAAAGGGAGACAGTTATTCACATATTTGTTAACTTTTAAAACACATGGAGAACTATTTCAATTAAAATTCGCTAGATTTATAACACCTACCATTTATCATACGAAAGGCAAGTCCAACTATACACCATGCCTCCTGTGAACCTCTTGTATTTCTATTCTGTTTGGGTTATTTTTCTCCACCATATTAGGATTAGAAGTCAAAGTCTAGTAGGGTATGTGTTAGTGTCAGGGATTCAGTATTTTGAATGGAAAATTGGAAAATGTATCCAATGTGTATGCAAATATGTGCTACACAAAAAATTCCCACTCTCATTCAGCACAATGCCTTGACATTACCTTTGCCCCACATAAGACACAATTAGAGGAGAAGAGTTAGAAAATCTGTGAATACATATGTGGAATGAAAAATGCTCAGGAGTTCACAAATTTGCAGGTGGTAGAGGAGTTTCCAAAAGTAAGGGACAGGGTAAAAACTCCACAAACATGAAGTTCTGCCAGCCTAACATCTGGAGAAACTGCCTCTGAGGTTGGGCAATGAAATATATGCTGTTGTCAGGAGCATTAGTTTCATTTGTTGTGAGACCATCATAGCTGAGTCTTCATCTATGTGATCTGGATGACATGGATTCTTATTTTCCAATGAACATGAGGCAGCAGTGCTGAATTTTCTATTTGTAGGTAACCTGTGGCCACTGGGGTCTAAATGTCTCCCCTTGTGGACTGTAATTCCATTTGGTCATCCTCCACTATTCGTGGTATTTCTTGCTGCTGCACTGGGAGTTTGGTATTTGCTTCATGAAATACAAGGAGTTCAACTGGGACACAGTGCTGAAGTGAGTTCTGTCAAGTGTGGTGGGTCAGGTTCGTCAGGAGAATGCACCAACCAGGCTTCTATCCCACATAGCTTGCCCCATTTTCCATAGCAACCTGATTCTGAACATTGCCCTAAAACCTCTCCATATAACAATATGCTTTTACATATAAGGGTCTACTGGCTGCAAAATGTCAGTCACAATCCATTTGGAAGCCAATGGCAGATTCACATGCCCCCACCACAGATGTTTTATTACACACCTGCCATCCACTACTCTAGTACAACTACTCAGCAGGATCCAACTTAATGGCATCTCTGTTAAACACCATTTTCATAAAACCCAGTCAATCAAGGCACTGTCTTGTATACTCATGATCAGCAACAGGACATTCAAGTGTTCTCCAGAGCTACCCGGTGATGGGAATTTCAAAAATTTCATGGTATTGATCTAGCCAATTTTCAAGGATGAAGTTGGAGGCACTGTGGATTTCAATTCACTCAGAAACCATTAAATGGTGAGGAAGCTCATTTCAATGAAAACTCTGGAGAATTCTTACAGGCAAGGCTTCCAAAAGTGCCCAAAAGTCAGATTAAGCCAGGCCCATTGAGGTCTACAATGTATGTTCCATGTGTGTTTTGACTCTCAAATATGGCTGCCAAGTCTTTAAGAATAATATCATGTGATATCCTGGCTGAGATTCCCTGTGCTCTGTGGAAAGTCACCTTGAGCCTAGA
Source organism: Callospermophilus lateralis (assembly GCF_048772815.1). NCBI lineage: Eukaryota > Metazoa > Chordata > Mammalia > Rodentia > Sciuridae > Callospermophilus > Callospermophilus lateralis. The sequence goes on from NW_027514407.1 coordinate 259,545, forward strand.
TGTCACTTTCCAAGGACAACTCTCATTCATGGCCATCTAAAATTCCAACACAATTCCTGGCAATAATTCTCTGAGATCAGTAAAAGAACTCAGTCTCTAAGTGGAATCACACCAGAGTGCAAGCCTAGGTGGACCCAGTGATCTCTTCCAACCGCCAGACATATGTCCACAATTAAAACCAAACACTCTCACATGGCCCTCATCTTCTTCCATATAGACACTCATCATATCCTCTGGCTGGAGGTTTCCATAAGGGACGCAGCCCACAACAGTGTCTAAAATAAGCTCCCTGCCCCTCATTTGCCTAAAGTCAGGGTGGCCTGGACTCTCTTCCTGTGAACCAGTAGTGATCAAATAGGCCTGCCTTTAATATTGCTTGGCTTCTCCAACTTGAGGCCTTCTAGCTTTGGGGTTTAGATTCTTTAAGTGAATTGGAGTCATAAAAATCAAGCACCTATGGCCTAGCCTCTGCAGGGCTTTGAAGAACTCATTTGACCCAAAGGATCCCTATTCTCACTTGATGAATATCAGGAACCTACCAGAGGAAGGCAAGAGAGTTCATCAACAATATCTGATCTTTTTGCCATTTTGGTTTTGGATGCACGCATGGGATCTATCTTTAGATCCATCAGGTGCTGAGAATCTAAGCCACAGCCTCACACAGGGCCAACAGGCTGATTCAGACATATCCCAATCCTAAGCAATTAAGCAAAGAGCCACAGGTGATGCCCTTTCATTTCCATTTGAAAACTCTTTTCTTCAGGCTTCACAAAGTGGTGGCTTGAGGCAAAAAACTTCCTGACATTCAACAGAACAATAGGTAAGCAGAAGGACCAAAGCAGGGTTTCTCCACTGAGACTTTCCTGGTCAACAGATATCTGAGATTTCTGAGATGCTAGCCATTTCCTTCAGCTTCCAGTACATAACAATGTCACAGATCTTGGAGGCGGTACAAATCTTGGACACAAAACCATGATACTATTCTGGAGAGTCGCCAGAATTGAGAGAGAAAACAGGAAATTAGGAAGCTTGTAGGTGTTGCCCATCCATAAGGCAAGCCAGAGTCCACTCATGAATTGGGCAGGATGAATTCTGGGAAGCTTTCTACTAGACAGAACACATCCATTGATGCATTGTCTTTTCTAATGTCTACAACAATGGACTCAGTGGGATACACACACACATAGGAACACTCGCCTTGTCAAAGGACTTAATACAAATATTCCACTCCATACCAAACAAACCGCCTTTCCTACCTATCCTCAGAACATGAGACAAAACCACAAACTCACACCCACACCCACAAAGGCACCTCCTTCCCCCTAGTAGGTCTGTGACTCCCCGGAGTATCCTCTGACTAGTGAGCCATACTATGTTCCTCCAAAATGACCTCTCCTGTCTCAGATCATGTCTGCTTGGCCAACTCTGTGAAGTTCTCAAGAGCCAGCGGTGAGGCACTACCTGCCTTCTCAGGAAAAGCCCCTCTTCAGAGGTTTCCTGGCATTTGGCCTTCCTCACATCTGTAGGTACCAAGAAAGACTGACTCTGTCCTTGGTAAATCCAAACATGTCAGACCACTGGGACTAGGACAGAGACTGTCTCTGGGTGCCTGGATTCCTGGATTTCAAGTTCAGAGAGTTCCATCACCAAGGAAGTGAGGTGAGATCACTTCCTTCAGGATCTGAATTATGTCACTGCCTTGGCAACCACTTTGTCCTAACAGTTGCTTCCAAAATACTATGAGGTGGAGGCTGCCCTGATTTTCATGGGACACTTTCTCTAGTTAGAATGTTATATCAACCGTAAGCACCCGGGAACAGCTTCCACACAGGACTGGTTTGGTCCATGTTCTATACATTAAGAAGAGAGAGATTGATTCAGACACAACCCTTCATCCTGACCAGGATGATTGCCATGGAAGATGACTTTTGCTTTCTGAGGTAATTCATAGCTGCCTTCATCTTCACCAGGGATCACTTCTGCATGAACATTTGAGTTTCTCAGCAGGTGAACATCCCCTAGATTCCTGTAGTTTAATACACACACTGTTCCTGCTCTCCTGCAAAGTTAGTGTATGGTTAGGGTTAATAATATGTTCGATTTGGGTTAGGAATCATTCTGCAGGATGAATAATGAGATTGGGAACCTGCGATATTTATAAGAATATATAGGTGAAATATATGTATGAAAACGGGAATCTAAGAAGGATTTGAAGCCCAGAAGGGCATTGAGCCCTTGATTTGGATACTTAGTGTTGAATTATGTTCTGTACAATTGTCTCAGTTAAATCGAAATACAGTGGCATAGGACCTTGTACCTTGGATGATTGAATGTAGAAGAGAACATCCAGTCAAAAAGGAATAGTCAGTAGGATTAGGAAGATAGTCAGTAGGTTTAGGAAGAAGAGTGAGTATATGATTTGGAATAAAAAGCTTCTTTAGCAATAGGGTTTCATTGGGAGAGTGAATGTAAATGTCAGCACATGTGAAGAGTTAGTCACAATGATGAACTGGGGAAAATGTGTAGGAAAGCAGGTGTCAATAGAGACATTACGAAATCAGGCAAAGTATAAAGTGAGTCATAGGATTAGACATTTTCAACAGGGTTGAGTTTGAATACATAATCATAGGAAAAAACAAATATGTCGTCACGAATGGGAATGACATTTGAGAGCATTAGGCAACCTGGACATGGATGTTATTAGTTATCCACGTTCACTTTCCTTTTAGGCTTTTGTACAATCATAAGTGTTACATTTTTATGTTTTTTTTTGTTCAGAATATTACTGTGATAAAATGTATATGTAGATCAGGTGACATGAGTATTTCTTTCACCATTTTTGGGGGCAATATTTTGAAGACGTATACATTAGTATTAGGGGTACAAAGAGGTGTACCCTGTGTCTATTAATCTAGAGATAATGCATGAATAGACCATACTATGAATAAATAACGAAACTGATTCCACTTTAAATAATGGATTGAATTGATATGTGAAAATATATAAGAAATCTTATATTGATATACAATCATTCATTCCAACCAGTTATATATCTAATGGTAATATTAGGATTATGGCTTATGAAGAATGGTGTTTGAGTTTTGCTTTATACGTGATGATGTTAAACAAATAAATGTGTTTGGAAAGAAGTCTCATGAAAAGACCAGTCAAGAAACATGGAGGGATACATGTGTTCTGAATCAGGAAGTGATTGATCGTGAAACAAATGCCTATAAATTTTCTAATTTGTGACAGAAATATATATCCCATGATTTGCATAAACTGAAGACATAGTAACGTACAAGTGTTGAATAAAAATGAAAGTCAAAATACACATCATGTCCCCTAGAAATCAACTTGCATTGATTTTAAACTGGCTAAGTAACTGTAGAAATATTAGGGTTTGTATGCACCATTCACTGAATTTAGTTTTCAGTACTAGGAAACAATATGTATTTCAGGTGGATGATTATTTCTGAAAATAATCTTGTGGAAAGTTGATTATAAATCCACAGATATGAATATGAATGAATTTAGGGAGTGCATAATAAGACACATATATTTCATATTTTGAAAAATCTAAAGAGCATATATATATATATATATATATATATATATATATATATACATATACATATACATATATATATACACACACACGCAAAAGCACAGATATTAAAAAGTAGCAATACAGGAGATCCATTATGAAGGCAGGCATGGAGAAATCAAGTCTCTGATCTCTTCAGCTGCGCGGGCATAGGGAGTTGTAAACTGTCTAAATGCTGTTTGCTCAGAATCACTAGGCAATATTGACCTGTTGTGAATCTGGGGTGAACAGTCTGGGCCCCTCAGAACACACACAAAGCCCGGATTGGCTGCATTCAAGCTTAGATTCGTCTGGTTTTTGTGACTCAGCACTAACATTCCCGCTGAAATAACTGGTCAGGCTTTCTGAATTGAGAGTTAAAAGCCAACTGAGCCTTCATAGGCAGTGGCCACAGGATTGAAATGGGGCTTGGGAGAGATAGTCAGGACCCACCTGTTGCATTGGTCACCCAGCAAAGGGAACGAACGGTCACCATTTGAATGGGATACCACTATGGCAGAGAACTGACGTCACAGGCGGAGGAGATAACTTCATTGAAACCAGCGCGACAAGTGTGTAATCCCATTGCCATATCTCTCAACAACGCAGGGAAACTCAAGGGCCCTTCCCACCTCTGCCGTAATGGCCCCTCCCAGCTCTCCAAGGAGCGCGATAGCCAGACCTAGGGAATCAAGATTGGCTCGGGACTCGAGGCGTGGAATTCCCTGCTACCGCTCCCACCAGTGCTGACAATTGAGGTCTCTTACACCACCTACCGGGGCCATGGCTCCTGAAGGGTAAGCAAATTCGCTGGAGGTTCTCAGCCCCAAGCTCTACAAACTTATTGTCTGAGGAAGGCAAACAAGGAGAGTGTGCCCAGGCGTTCATGGAAACAGGGCTACCAGGAGCAGAGGCCTGGTTTGTAACCAGTATTGTGGTGAGCATCACAGGTGAGTGGGGCCTGGCTTGAGGAAGCACAAGAGAAAGCCCTAGGCACTCAGAATTGGAGACCCGCCAGTCTGGGAGGAAGAGCTGCTGCACAGTGATTGGTTCTCACTTTTTGAGAGGAGAAGCTTGGCCCAGTGCGCACAGCTCCACCTACTGGAAGAGAAGTTATTTGAACTCTAGGACTGCATGTATTATTATTATTTTTTTATTTGTTTTTTTTTTCTTTCATTTTCATTTTTGTTATTGTTGTTCTTTAACTTTTTTAAATGTTTTTATTTTTTAATTTTTTTATTTTATTATTATTATTATTATTTTAAATTTTAATTTTCAATTTTTTAATCATCATCATTACTTAAAACTTTCTTTCTTTATTTTCTATTTTTTTCTTTTGTCTTTTCATTTCTTTTCATTTTTCTTATTCCCCCTTCCTTGAATTCTACCTGCCTACTCTCATTCTCTTTAGTGACTTCTCCCTTCCCTTCTAATATCTTTCCTCCCAAGCATCAAATAAATTTATAAGAGTAAGCAGTAACTCAGTAGTCAAACAGAAGAAGAAGTAACATGAGCAGCATATAAAAACAAAGAAGAAAAGGATTACGAACAATGAAGGACAGCCTAAATATTCAAGAGCACCTAGAGTCATCAGAAAAATGGTCATATAAAGAACTCAAGTAATACCTTAGACAGATGGAATGGAACCTTAAAGAGGATACGAGACAGCAAAAACAAACAGTGATAAAACGCATTGAAAATGAATTACATAAACAGATAAAATGAGAAATTAAGCATCTTTATCAGGAGATAGAGATTATTAGAAAAATCAAACAATAATTCTAGAAATGAAGGAAATGATAAACCAAATTAAAAACTCAATTGAGAGTATCACTAACAGAGTAGAGCAAGTAGAAGACAGAATGTCAGATAATGAAGACAAAATATATCATCTTGAAAAAAGTCTAGCCAACAAAGAAATGCTGTAAAAAATTATGAGAAAACATTCAAGAGATATGGGATAACATAAAAAAAACAAACTAATGAGTCATATGGATAGAGGAAGGTACAGAGATTAAAACCAAGGGAATGAGAAACCTGGTGAATGAAATAATTACAGAAAACTTTCCAGAAATAAAAATGGAAACGGATAAACAAATTGTAGATGCTTACAGGACACCGAGCACACAAAATCACAGTAGACCAATGCCAAGACACATTGTTATAAAGATATCCAATATACAGAACAAAGAGAAAATATTAAAAGCTACCAGAGAAAGGAGGCAGATTACAATCATTACAATCAGGGGTAAACCAAAAAGTTTAACAATGGATTTTTCATCATAGACGCTGGAAGTGAGAAGATCCTGGAACAACGTACTTCAAACACTGAAAGACAATGAATGCCAACCAAGAATTATGTATCCAGCAAAATTAAGCTTAAGATAAGACAATGAGATAAAAATATTTCATGATAAACAAAAGCTAAAAGAATTTCAGCCAGATAACCAGCATTGCAAAGCATCTTGAGCAAAACACTACACGAGGAAGAAATGAAAATCAACAATGAAAACCATCAGTGAGAAGTGCCTCAGTAATGACAGAGGTAAGGGGAAAAGCAAATCATGGAGAATCAAACTAATTAAAAAATATATATATAAAAACATGGGTGGCAGTACAAACCATATATCAATAGTAACTCTAAATGATAATGGCTTAAACTCTCGAATAAAGTGACATTGGCTTGTAACTTGAAATAAAAAAAAAATCCAACAATATGTTGCCTCCAAGGGACACATCTGAATGGAAAAGACATACACAGGCTGAAGGTGAAAGATTGGGAAAATTTATACCATGCACACGGTCCTCGAAAGCAAGCAGGGGTGGCCATCCTCCTATCGAATAAAATCGACCTCAAGACTAATTTAATCAAAGGGATAAGGAAGGACTTTATATACTGTTAAAAGAAACCATTCACCGACAAGACATAACAATTATCAATATTCACGCAGCAAATAATGGTGCTGCGACGTTCATAAAACAATTTATCCTCAAGTTCAAGAATCAAATAGACCACAATACAATAATTATGGGTGACTTCAACTCACCTCTCTCACCATTGGACAGATCCTCCAAACAAAAGTTGAATAAAGAAACTATAGAACTCAATATCACAATCAATACCCTATACTTAACTGACATATATAGAATATATCAACCATCATCAAGTGGATATACTTTTTTCTCACCAGCACATGGATCCTTCTCAAAAATAGACCATATGTTATGCCATAGGGCAACCCTCAGTAAATATAAAGGGGTGGAGATAATACCATGAATTTTTTGTGATCATAATGGAATGAACCTGGAAACCAATGATAAAGAAGGAAGAAAAAAATCATACATCACATGCAAAATGAAGAATATGTTACTGAATGATCAATGGGTTACAGAAGACATAAAGGAGGAAATCAAAAAATTCTTAGAGATAAATGAAAATACAGACACAACATATCAGATTCTATAGGACACAATGAAAAGAAGTTTTAAGAGGTAAATTCATCGCCTGGAGGTCATTCCTCAAAATAGAAAAACAAACAAACAAACAAATGAGCTCACACTTCATCTCAAAGCCCTAGAAGAAGAAGAGCAAAACAACAGAAAATGTAGCAGAAGGAAAGAAATAATTAAAATCATAGCGAAATTGAAACAAAAGAAACTATTGAAAAAATTAACAAAACTAAAAGGTGCTTCTTCAAAAAGATAAATAAGATCGACAGACCCTTAGCCATGCTAACGAAGAGAAGAAGAGAGAGAACTCAAATTACTAACATACGGGATGAAAAAGGCAATATCACAACAGATGCTACATAAATACAGAAGAAAATTAGAAATTATTTTGAAAAACTGTATTCCAATAAAATAGAAAATAGTGAAGACATCGATAAATTTCTTAAGTCATGTGATTTGACCAGACTGAGTCAGGAGGAAACACACAATTTAAACTGACCAATATCAATGGATGAAGTAGAAGAAGCAATCAAAAGACTACCAACCAAGAAAAGCCCAGGAACGGATGGGTATACAGCAGAGTTTTACAAAACCTTTAAAGAAGAATTAATACCAATACTTTTCAAGTTATTCAGGAAATAGAAAAACTGGAAGCTCTGCCAAATTCATTCTATGAGGCCAACATCACCCAGATTCTGAAACCAGACAAAGACACCTCAAAGAAAGAAAACTACAGACCAATATCTCTGATGAACCTAGATGCAAAAATCCTCATTAAAATTCTGGCGAATTGGATACAAAGGCACATCAAAAAAATTGTGCACCATGATCAACTTGAATTCATCCCTGGGATGCAAGGAGGCTTCAATATATGGAAATCAATAAATGTTATTCACAACATCAATAGACTTAAAGATAAGAACCATATGATCATCTTGATAGATGCAGAAAAACCATTCAACAAAGTAGAGCATTCCTTTATGTTCAAAACATTTTAAAAACTAGGGATAACAGGAACTTACCTCGACATTGTAAAAGATAACTATGTTAAGCCTCAGGCTAGCATCATTCTGAATGGAGAAAAATTGAAGGCATTCACTTTAAAATCTGGAACAAGGCAGAGATATCCTCTATCACCACTTCTATTCAATATAGTTCTCGAAAAACTGGCCAGAGCAATTAGAGAGATGAAAGACATTAAAAGCATAAAAATAGGAAAAGAAGAACTTAAATTATCACTATTTGTAGATGACATGATTCTATACATAGAAGACCCAAAAGGGTCTACAGAAAAAACTACTAGAACTAATAAATGAATGCAGCAATGTGGCAGGATATAAAATCAACATGCATAAATCAAAGGCATTTCTGTATATCAGCGACAAAACTTCTGAAACAAAAATGAGTCAAAACACTGCATTCCCAATTTCCTCAAAATAATTAAATACTTGGGAATCAACCTAACAAAAGAGGTGAAAGATTTATATAATGCAAACTACAGAACCCTAAAAAGAGAAATAGAATAAGATCTTAGAAGATGGAAAAATATACCCTGTTCATGGATAGGCAGAACTAACATCATCAAAATTGCTATATTACCAAAAGTTCTCTATAGGTATAATACAATGCCAATCAAAATCCCAAAGGATTTTTTTTTTGTAGAAATAGATAAAGCAATCATGAAATTCAAATGGAAAAATAAAAGACCCAGAATAGCAAAAGCAATTCTAAGCAGGAAGTGTGAATCAGGCAGTATAGTGATACCAGATTTCAAACTATATTACAGAGCATTCATAACAAAAACAGCATGGTACTGGTACCAAAACAGGCGGGTGGACCAATGGTACAGAATGGAGGACACAGAGACTAATCCAAAAATCTACAACTGTCTTATATTTGATAAAGGAGCTAATGGCCTGCAATGGAGGAAGGATAGCATCTTCATCAAATAGAGTTGGGTAAACTGGAAATCCATATGCAACAAAATGAAACTGAATCCCCTCCTCTCGCCATGCACAAAAGTTAACTCAATGTGGATCAAGGAGCTAGATTCAAATCAGAGTCTCTGCGTCTGATAGAATAAAAAGTTGGCTCCTATCTACATATTGTGTGGTCAGGCTCCAAATTCCTTAATAGGACACCCATAGAATAAGAGTTAATAATAAGAATCAACAAATGGGACTTACTTAAACTGATTTTTTTTCTTAAAGAGAGAAACAATAAGAGAGGTAAATATGGAGCCTACATCATGGGAACAAATTTTTAGTCCTCACCCTTCACATGGAGCCCTAATATCCAGAGTATACAAAGTATACAAAGAACTCAGAAAATTAGACAATAAGATAACCAATAACCCAATGGGCCAAGGACCTGAACAGAAACTTCTCAGAGGAGGACATAGAATCAATTAACAAGTACATGAAAAAATGCTCTCCATTTCTAGCAGTAAGAGAAATGCAAATAAAAACCACCCTAAAATACCATCTCAATCCAGTGAGATTGGCAGCCATAATGAAGTCAAACAACAACAAGTGCTGGCGAGGATGTGGGGAAAAGGGTACTCTTGTACATTGCTGGTGGGACTGAAAACTGGTGCGGCCAATTTGGAAAGCAGTATGGAGATTCCTGGGAAATCTGGGAATGGAAGCACCATTTGATCCAGCTATTGCCCTTCTCGGACTATTCCCTGAAGACCTTAAAAGAGCGTACTATAGGGATACTGCCACATCGATTTTCATAGCAGCACAATTCACAATTGCTACACTGTGGAACCAACCCAGATGCCCTTCAATAGATGAATGGATAAAAAAAATGTGACTTTTATATACTATGGAGAATTACGCAGCACTAAAAAATGACCAAATCTTGGAATTTGCAGGGAAATGCATGGCACTGAGCAGATTATGCTTAGTGAATCTAGCCAATCCCTAAAAAACAATTACCAAATGTCTTCTTTGATATAATGAGAGCAACTAAGAACAGAGCAGGGAGGAAGAGCATGAAGAAAAGATTAACATTAAGCAGAAACATGAGGTGGGAGGGAAAGGGAGAGAAGAGGGAAATTGCATGGTAATGGAGAGAGACACTTATTGTTACACAAAATTACATATAAGAGGTTGTGGGAAAATAAACAAGGAGAGAAATGATTTAGAGTAGGTATGGTAGAGAGAGAAGATGGGAAGATAGGGGAGTGGGGATAGTAGAGTATAGGAAAGGTAGCAGAATACAACAGTAACTAATAGGGCATTATGTAAAAATATGGATGTGTAACTAATGTGATTCTGCAATCTGTATTTGGAGTAAAAATGGGAGTTCATAACCCACTTGAATCTAATGTATGAAATATGATATGTCAAGAGCTTTGTAATGTTTTGAGCAACCAATAAAAGAAAAAAAAAGTAGCAATATATATGCCAATAGAAATTCATCATGAAATGTATATAATCCACAGATCGAAAAATATTCATTTTACTGAACATGGATTCATGTATAATGTTTTTCAACTAGGAAGCTCACTCATAGGTTGAATTTTCAGTTCCAACAGCGTTTAGGAGGAGTGATCTCTTCTCTCAATTTGCATCTACCAATTCAGCCACCTCACAAGTGTATACGAGTGATATCAGGTAGAATTCTATATGTGCATATAAACATACATGTGCTGAATAGGCTACAGAGAAAGGGAGATAGGGATTCACATATTTGCTAATTTTAAAAACACATGTAGAACTATTTCAACAAAAAATTGACTAGACTTATAACTCCTACATTATATAATGCAAAAGGCAATTCCAACTATACACCATGCGTCCTTTGAACTGCTTGTGTTTCTTCTCTTTTTGGCTTATTTTTCACCATCATATTAGGATTATTAGAGACTAGTAGGGTATGGGTTATAGTGTCAGGGATTCAGTATTTCAAATGGAAATTGAAAAATGAATCCAATGTGTATGTAAATATGTGCTACACAAAAATCTTCCCACTCACATCCAGAACAATGCCTTGACATTACCTACGCCCCAAGTAAAACACAATTAGAGTAGAAAAGTGTGAAAATCTATGAATACAAATATGGAATGGAATATGCTCGGGAGTTCACAACCTTGGAGGTGGTAGAGGAGTTTCCAAAAGTAAAGGACAGGGTAAACACTCCACAAACAAGGAACTCTGCTGGCCTAAGAATTCTTGGGAAATGGCTTCTGAGGTTGGGCACTTGAAATATATGTTGTTGTCATGAGCTTTAGCTTACTTTGTAGTGAGACCATCAAAGCTGGGTCTGCATCTATGTGACCAAAAGACATGGTTTCTTATATTCCAATGAACATGAGGCAGCAGTGCTCAATTCTCTCTTTGTAGCTAAACTGTGTCCATTGGAAGCTAAGTGTCTCCCGGTGGGGACTGTGAAGACATTTGGTCATCCTCCACTTTTCGTGGTATTTCTTGCTTCTGCACTGGGAATTTGGTATCTGCTTCACAAAACACAAAAAGTTCATCTGGGATACAGTGCTGGAGGGAGTTCTGTCACGTGTGGTGGGTCAGGGTCTGCAGGAGAATGCACCAACCAGGCTTCTATCCCACATAGCTTGCACCAATAACCCTAGCAACCTGATTCTGAATATTGCCCTGAAAACTCTCCATTTAACAAGATGCCTTTACATATAAGGGTCTGATGTCTGCACTATATCAGTCACAAAAAATTTGGAAGCCAATGGCAGATTCACATGGCCCCAACATGATGTTTTATCACACACCTGCCCACCACTGCTCTAGCCCCCCTACTCAGCAGGCTCCAAATTACTGGCTTCTCTTGTTCTACACCATTTTAATGAAACCCAGTCAAAAACAAGGCACTGTCTGGTATACACATGATCAGCAACAGGACATCAAAAGTTTCTGCAGTGCCACCTGGTCATGGGAATTTCAAAAATTTCATGGTATTTATCTAGCAATTTTTCAAGGGTGAAGTTAGAGGCACTGTGGGTTTCAATTCATTCAGGAACCATTAAGAGTTGAGAAAGTTCATTTCAATGAAAGCTCTGGAGAACTCTCACAGTCAATGCTTCTCAAACAGTTGCCAAAAGGTCTCCTAAAGCCAGGCCAATTGACATCTACAATGTGAGGTCCATGTGTGTTTTGACTCTCAAATATGGCTGCTAAGTCTTTCAGAATAAAATCATGTGATATCCTGGCTGAGATTCTCAGGCCTCTGTGGAAACCACCCTGGGCCTAGATCTCAGTTTCCAAGAGTGAGTCTCATGCGTGGCCTCCTAAAATCCCAACACAATTCATGGCAATACTTCTCTGAGGTCAGTTTCAGAACTCAGTCTCTAAGGGGAATCACACCAGAGTTCAAGCCCAGGTGGCCCCATCATCCCTTCCATCCGCCAAAAAATGACCACAATTAAAATCAAAACACTACCACAGGGCCATCATCTTCTTCCATGTAGACACTCATCATAACCTCTAGCTGGAGGTTTCTATGAGCCCAAGGTAGTGTCCGAATAAGCTCACTTGCCCCTCATTTGCCTAAAATCATGATGGCCTGGACACTCTTCCTGTGAACCAGGAATGATCAAATATTCCTGCTGTTAAAGTGTTCCACTTCTCCAATTTGAGGCCTACTGGCTGTAGGGTACAGATTCTTTATGTGATTTGGAGTCATGAGAAAACCCAAGCAAATATGGGCTAGCCTCTGCAGGGATTTCAAGAACTCATTTGACCCAAAGGATCCCTATTCTCACTTGATGGAGGTCAGGAACCTAAAACAAGAGGGCAAAAATATTCACCCACAATGACTGCTCTTTTGGCCATTTTAGTTTTGGAAACACATGGGATCTTTCTTTAGATCCATCAGGTGCTGAGAATCTAAGCCACAACCTCATACAAGGACAAGAGGCTGATTCAGACACATCCCAATCCAAATCAATTAAGCAAAGAGCCACTGGTGATGTCCATACATTTCCATATGAAAACAGTTTTCTTCAGGCTACACAAAGGGGTGGCCTGAGGCAAAGACCTTCCTGACATTCAGGGTAATAGAAATAGAAGTAAGCAAATGGCCCAAAGAAGGGTTTCTCCACTGAGACTTTACTGGTCACACTGAAATCTGAGTTTTCTTAGATGCTCCCATTCCCTTCAGCTATCCAGTACATGGCCATGTCACAGAACCTTGTGGTGTTACATATTTGGGAAACAAAACCATGAGTCTATTCTGGAGAGTGGCCAGAATTCACGAAGAAAACAGGAACTTTAGAAGATAATAGATGTTGCCCATCCATAAGGCAAGCTGCAGTCCATTCATTAATTGGGCAGTATGAATGCGGGGAAGCTTTCAACTAGAGACAACACATCCATTGATGCATTCTCTTTTCTAATGTCTACAACCACGGATACAGTGGGATACACAGACTTAGAAACACTCACCATGTCAAACGACTTACTAGAAACAGTCCACTCCAAACCAAACAAACCACCTTTCCTACCTATTCTCAGAACATGAGAAAAAACCACAAACTCACACCTACAACGGCAAAGGCACTTCCTTCCCCCAAATAGGTCTGTGACTATCCGGAATGTCTTCTGACTGGTGGGCCATATTATGTTCCCCCAAAATGGCCTGTCCTGTTTCAGATCTGGTCTCCTTGGCCAACTCTGTGAAGTTGTCAGGAGCCAACGGTGAGCCACTACCTGCTTACTCAGGAAAGGCCCCTCTTCAGAGCTCTGCTGGCATTTGGCCATCCTCACATCAGTGGGTACCAAGAAAGACTGACTATGTCTTTGGGAAAAGCAAACAAGTTAGCCCACTGGAACTGGGAGTGGGACTGGCTCTGCGTGCCTTCCTTCCTGGATCCCAGGTTCACAGAATTCCATCACCAAGGAAGTGAAGTGAGGTCACTTCTTTCAGGAACAGAATATGCTCACTGCCTTGGTAACCACTTTGTGCTAACAGTTGCTTCCAGGGTTCCCATGAGATGGAGGCTGCCCCAACATCCTGTGACACATTCAGAAGTTAGAATGGTATATCAACCATAGGCACCAGGGAACAGCTCTCCACAGAGGCCTGGTTCAGTCCATCTTCTCTTTATTAAGAAGAGAGAGGCTGATTCAGACCATCAATTAATCCTGACCAGGTTGTTTGCCATGGAAGATGACTATTGCTCTCTCAGGTCCTACATAGCTGCCTATATCTTCTGCAAGGATCATTTCTCCATGGATCTTTGATGTTCTCAGCAGGTGGAAGATCATCTACATTCCTATATTGTAAGACCCACACTGTCCCTGCTCTTAAGTAAGTTATACTGAGGGAACAGTGTATGGTTAGGGTTAATAACTTGTTCAATTTGGGTTACAAATAATTCTGCGGGATGAATAATGGTATTGGCAAAATGCGATGTTTACAAGAGTATATATGTGAAACATAAGTATGAAAGCAGAAATCTAGGTAAGATTTGAAGCCCAGAAGGGCATTGGGGACTTGAGTGGGATACTTAGCTTTGAGTAATGTGCAGCACAGATGTCTCAGATAAATCAATATACACTGGCATCGTACCTTGTACCTTGGATATTGAATGTTGAAGAGAACATCCAGTCAAAAACCGATAGTCGGCAGGATTAGGAAGGTAGTTGGTAGGTTTAGAAAAAAGAGTGAGTATAGGATTTGGACCAAAAGTTCTTTAGCAATAGAATTTAGTGTAGAGAGTGTATGTAAATGTAAGCACATGTGAAGAGTCAGTCACAATGATGAACTGGGGAAAAATATAGGAAATCAGATATCAATAGAGACATTAGGAAATCAAGCAAAGTATAAATTGTGTGATAGGGTTAGACATTTTCAAAAGGTTTGAAGTTGAATATATAATCTTAGGAAGAAACAAATATGTAGTCAAAAATAGAATTGATATTTGAGAGCATTAGGCAACCTGGACATGGATGTTTTTAGTAATCCATGCTCACTTTCCATTTACGCTTTGGTACAATTGTAAGTGTGACCTATGCTTTTTGTGTCCAGAATATTTCTGTAATAAAATGTGTATGTAGATCAGGTGACAATCGTATTTCTTCCACCAATTCTGGGAGCAATATTTTGAAGACTTACAAATTAGTATGGGGGTACAAATAGGTGTACCCTGTTTCTATGAATATAGACATAATGCATGAATAGACCATACTGTGAATAAATAATATAACTGGATCCACTTTAAATAATGAATTGAATAAATATCTGAAAATTTATAAGAAATTTTATATTGATATGCAATCTTTCATTCCAACCAGTTATATATCTAACGATCATCTTAGGGTTACGGTTTATCATGAAGGGTGTGTGAGTTTTGGTTCAAAATTGATTATGGAAATAGAAAATAATATATTTGGAAAAAAGTCTCATGAATAGACCAGTCAAGAGACATAGAGGAATACATGTGTTCTGGAGCAGGAAGTGATTGAAAGTGAAACAAATGCCTATAAATTTGCTAACTAGTGAATAAAATATATATACTATGATGTGCATAAACTGATGAAATAGTAATGTACCAGTGTGGAATAAAAATTAACGTCAAAATACACATCATGTCCCATAGGAACCTACATGCATTAATGTTAAACTGGGTCAGTTAATGTACACATATTAGGATTTGTATGCACCTTTTACTGAAGTTAGTTTTCAGTACTAGGAAACAAATATGTATTTCGGGTGGATGAATATTTCTAAGAATAATCTTGTGAAAAGATGATTATTAATCCACATACATGAACATGAATGAATTTAGGGAGTGTATATAAGACACATATATTTCATATTTTTAAAAATATGGAGAGTATATATATATATATATATATATATATATATATATATATATATACACACACACACACACACAAACACAGACATTAAAAAGTAGCAATATATATGCCAATCAAAATTCATCATGAAATATATATCATAAAGATGCAAAAACATTCATTTTAGTGAACATGGGTTTATGTATAATGTTGTTCCACTGGGAAGCTCACCCATAGGTTGAATTTTCAGTTCCAACAGCGTTTAGGAGGAGTGATCACTTCTCACAGTTTGTATCTGCTAAGTCATATATCTTACAAGGATGTACGTGTGATACCTTGTAGGATTCTATTTGTGCATATAAAAATACATGTGCTGAATAGGCTCCAGAGAATGGGAGACCGTAATTCACATATTTGTTAACTTTAAAACACATTGAGAACTATTTCAATTAAATATTGAATAGATTTATAACACCTACCCTTTATCATGCAAAAGGCAAGTCCAACTCTGAACTGCAAGTATTTATGTACTGTTTGGGTTACTTTCTTCCATCATATTAGGATTAGTAGTCAGAGTCTAGTAGAATATGGGTTAGTGTCAGGGATTCAGAATTTCAAATGGAAAAAAGGAAAATTAATCTTCCAACTCTCATCCAGAACAATGCCTTGTCATTACCTTCGCCCCAAGGAAGACACAATTAGAGTAGAAGAGTTACAAAATCTGTGATTACATTTCTGGAATCGAAAATGCTCAGGAGTGCACAAACTTGGAGGTGGTATAGGAGTTTCCAAAAGTAAGGACAGGGTACACACTCCACAAACATGAAGCTCTGCTTGCCTAAAACTTTTTGAGAAACTGCCAGTGAAGTTGGGCACTGAAATATAGGTTGTTGTCAGGAGTTAAGCTTCCTTTGTAGTGAGACCCTCAAAGCTGGGTCTTCATCTATGTGACCTGGAGGACATCGTTTCCTATTTTCCAATGAACACGAGGCAGCAGTGCTCAATTCTCTCTTTGTAGGTAAACTGTGTCTCCCTGTGTGGACTGTGAAACAATTTGGTCATCCTCCACTTTTCGTGGTGTTTCTTGCTGCTGCACTTGGAGTTTGGTTCATGCTTCACAAAATACAAGGAGTTCAACTGGGAAACAGTGCTTGAGGTATTTCTGTCACGTGTGGTGGGTCAGGGTCTGCAAGAAAATTCACCAACCAGGCTTCTATCTCTCAAAGATTGCCCCCTTGTCCATAGCAACCTGATACTGAACATTGCCCTGAAACTACGCCATATAACAAGATGCCTTTACATATAAGGGTCTGATGTCTGCACTCTGTCAGTTACAAGCCATTTGGAAGCCAATGGCAGATCCAAATGGCCCCACCATGATGTTTTATCACACACCTGTCCACCACTGCTCTAGGCCCACTACTCAGCAGGCTCCAAAATACTGGCATCTCTGTTCTAAACAATTTTCATGAAACCCTGTCAATCAAGGCACTGTCTGGTACACTCATGGTAAGCAACAGGACATCGAAAGTTTCTGCAGTTCCACCTGGTCATGGAAAATTCAAAAATTTCTTGGTATTTATCTAGCCATTTTTCAAGGATGACTTTGGATGCACAATTATTCAGGAACCATTAAATGTTGAGAAAGTTCATTTCAAAGAAAATTCTAGAGAACTCTCACAGGCAAGGCTTTCCAAAGAGTGGACAAAAGGTCACTTGAAGCCAGGACCATTGAGATCTACAATGTGAGGTCCTATGTATTTTGACTCTCAACTATGGCTGCCAAGTCTTTCAGAATAAAATCATGTGATATCCAGGCTGAGATTCCCAGTTCTTTGTGGAAAGCCACCCTGGTCCTAGATCTCAGGTTCCAAGGGCGACTCTCATGTGTGGCCTCCTAAAATCCCAACACAATTCATGGCAATTCTTCTCTGAGATCAGTTTCAGATCTCAGTCTCTAAGTGGAAACACACCAGAGTTCAAGCCCAGTTGACCCAGTCATCTCTTCCACCCGCCACACCAATGACCAGAATTAAAACCAAAACACTCCCACATGGCCCTCATTTTCTTCCATATAGACACTCATCATAACCTTGGCTGGAAGTTTTTATGAGGCACACAGCCCAAGACAAAGTCAAAACAAGTTCCCTTGCCCTTCATTTGTCTAAAGTCAGTGTTTCCTGGACAACGTTCCTGTGAACCAGGACTGATCAAAGAGGTCTGCAATTAATACTGTTCTGCTTTTCCAATTTGAGGCATACAGACTGTCGGGTATAGTTTCTTTATGTGATTTGCAGTCATGAGAAAACCCAAGCACCTATGGGCTAGCCTCTGCATGGCTTGAAGAACTCAGTTGACCCAAAGATCCCTGTTATCACTTGATGGAGATCAGGAACCTTACAGAGGAAGGCAAGAGACTTCACCACAATGACTTCTCTTTTGGCCATTTTGGATTTGGATGCACACATGGGATCTTTCTTTAGATCCATCAGGTGCTGAGAATCTAAGCGATAATCTCACACTGCACTAAGAGGCTGATTCAGACATATCCCTTTGCAAAGCAATTAAGCCAGGAGCCACAGGTGATGCCCATTTATTTCCATTTGAAAACTGTATTTTTCAGGCTTTGGAAATGTGTGGCTTTAGGCAAAGTCCTTCCTTTCATTCAGGGCAACAGAACAATAGGTAAGCAAAATACCAAAGCAGATTTTCTCCACTGAGACTTTCCTGGTCACACTGATATCTGAGTTTTCTGAGATATTCACCATTCTCTTCAGCTATCCAGTACATGGCCATGTCCCAGATTGTGGAGGAGATACATATCTTGAACACAAAACCATGAGCCTATGGGAGAGTGACCAGATTCAGGAAGATATCAGGAATGTAGGAAGGTAATAGGTGTTGCCCATCCATAAGGTAACCTGCAGTCCATTCATAAATTGGACAGGATGAATTCTGCGAAGAATTCTACTAGACAGGACACATCTATTGATGCATTCTCTTTTCTATTGTCTACAACCACAAATACAGTGGGATACCCAGACATAGAAACACTCACCTTCTCAAAGGACTTACTAGAAACAGTCCACTCCAAACCAAACAAACCGACTTTCCTACATTTTCTCAAAACTTGAGACAAAAATCACAAACACACAAACACACACACACACACCCACAAAGGCACCTTCTTTCCCCAAATAGGTCTGTGACTATCCGGAGCATCCTCTGACTGGTGGGCCATACTATGTTTCCCCGAAATGGGCTGTCCTATGTCAGATCTGGTCTTCTTGGCCAAAACTGTGAAGTTATCAGGAGCCAGCGGTGAGCCACTGCCTGTTTTCTCAGGTAAAGCCCCTATTCAGAGCTTTCCTGGCATTTGTCCATCTTCAATTTAGTAGTTGCCAAGAAAGACTTACTCTATCCTTCTTAAATCCAAAAATTTGAGACCACTGGGACTTAGACTGGGACTGCTTCAGGGTGCCTGGCTTCCTGGATTCCAAGTTCAGAGTGTTCCATCAACAAGAAAGTGACATGGGTCACTTCGTCTAGAACTGAATGAGGTCACTGCCTTGGCAACCACTTTGTCCTAACAGTTGCTTCCAAGGGTCCATGAGATGGATCCTGCCCCTACTTCCTATGACACTTTCACAAGTTAGAATGGAATATCAACCATAGGCACCCGGGAACAGCTCTCCACTCAAGCCTGGTTTGGTCCATCTTCTCTACATTAACAAGAGAGACACTGCTTCAGACACACCCCTTCATCCTGACCTGTTTGTTTTTTTTTGTCATGAAAGATGACTTTCGCACTCTCAGGTCCATCATAGCTGCCTACATCTTCTTTAGGGATCATTTCTGCATGGACCTTTGAAGTTCTCCGGAAGTTGAAGATCTCCTAAATTCCTGTATTGTAAGACCAACTCTGTCCCTGCTCTTCTGTAAAGTTAGATTGAGGGAACAGTGTTTGGTTACAGTTAATAACATGTTTGATTTGGGTTAGGATCATTCTGCTGGATGAATAATGGTATTGGGAACCTGCAATATTTATAAGATTATATAGGTGAAATATATGAATGAAAACAGAAATCTCGGTAACATTTGAAGCCCAGAAGGGCATTGGGTCCTTGATTGGGATACTTAGCTTTTAATTATGTTCTGCACAGATGTCTCAGATAAATCTATACACAATGGCATAAGATCTGATACCTTGGATGATTGAATGTTGAGGAGAACAACCATTCAAAGAGGGAGAGTCGGTAGGATTAGGAAGATAGTTGGTAGGATTAGAAAAAAGTGTGAGTATAGCATTTGGACAAATAGTTCTTTAGCAATAGGTTTTCAGGTAGACAGAAAATGTAAATGTCAGCATATGTGAAGAGTCAGTCACAGTGATGAACTGGGGAAAATATGTAGGAAAGCAGATATCAATGGAGACATTAGGAAATCAGGCAAAGTATAAAGTGAGTGATAGCAAAAGACATTTTCAACAGGCTTGAGATTGAATATATAATCTTAGGAAGTAACAAATATGTAGTCACCAATAGGATTGACATTTGAGAGCATTAGGCAACCTGGACATGGGTTATTTTCATAATCCATACTCACATTCCATTTAGGCTTTGGTACAATCGTAAGTGTGACTTTGCATTTTGTGGCCAGAATATTACTGTGATAAAACGTATATGTAGATCAGGTGACATGAGTATTTCTTGCACCATTTCTTGGAGCAACATTTTGAAGGGGTATAAATTAGTATTGGGGGTACATATAGGTGTACCATGTATGTATGAATATAGAGATAATGCATGAATAGACCATACTGCGAATAAATAATATAACTTGTTCCAACTTTAAATAATGGATTGAATTGATATCTGAAAATACACAGGAATCATATATTGATATACATACATTCATTCCAACCAGTAATACATCTAATGGTAATATTACGGTTGTGGTTTATCACCAAGAGTGTGTGAATTTTGCTTCAAATTTGATTATGGAAATCGAAAATAATGTGTTTGGAAAGAAATCTCATGAAATGACCACTCAAAAACAAGGAGGAATACATATGTTCTGAAGCAGGAAGTGATTGAATATGTTACAAATTTCTTTAAATTTGTGAACTTGTGGATGAAATGTATATTCTATAATGTATAAAAACTGCAGAAATAGTAATGTACCAGTGTTTAATAAAAATGAACGTCAAAATACACATCATGTTCCATAGGAATCTACTTGCATTGATGTTAAAGTGGGTCAGCTACTGTAAAAATATAAGGATTTGTTTGCACCATTCATTGAAGTAACTTTTTAGTACTAGAAAACAAATATGTATTTCAGGTGGATGAATATTTTTAAAATAATCTTATGAAAAGTTTAATATAAAACCACATACATGAACAAGAATGAATTTAGGGAGTGTATAATAGGACACATATATTTTATATTTTGAAAAATCTAGAGAGTATATATATATATATATATATATATATATATATATATATATACACACACACACACAAAACACACACAGAGACATTAAATAGTAGCAATATATATGCCAATTAAAATTCATTGTGAAATATATATCATACACAGATCCAAAATATTAATTTTACTGAACATGGATTTATGTATAATGTTTTTCAACTAAGAAGCTCACTCATAGTCTGAATTTTCAGTTCCAAAAGCATTAATGAGGAGTGATCTCTTCTCACACTTTGTATCTGCCAAGTTAGCCACCTCTCAAGAATATACGTGTGATACCAGGTAGGATTCTATATGTGCATATAAAAATACATGTGCTGAATAGGCTACAGAAAAATGGAGACAGGAATTCACATATGTGTTAACTTTAAAAACACATACAGAACTATTTCAACAAAAAATTGACAAGATTTATAACTCCTACCCTATATCATGCAAAAGGCAAACCAACTATCCGCCATGCCTCCTCTGAAGTGCTAGTATTTCTATTCTGTTTGGGTTACTTTTCTCCATCATATTAGAATTAGTAGTCAGAGTCTAGTAGGGTATGGGTTAGTGTCAAAGATTCAGCATTTCGAATGGAAAATTGAACAATGAATCCAATGTGTATGTACATATGTGCTACAGAAAATTATTCCCACTCTCATCCAGAACAATGCCTTGACAATTCCTTCACCCCAAGTAAGACACAATTAGAGGAGAAGATTTAGAAAATCTGTGAATAAATTTGTGGAATGAAATATGCTCAGGAGCTCACAACCTTTGAAGTGGTAGAGTAGTTTCCAAAAGTATGGGACAGGGTAAAAACTCCACAAACATGGAGGTCTGCTGGCCTAGAGATTTCTAGAGAAACTGCCTGTGAGTTTGGGCACTTGAAAAATATGTTGTTGTCAGGAGCTTTAGCTTCCTTTCTAGGGAGACCATAAAAGCTTGGTCTGGATCTATGAGACCTGGAGGACATGGTTTCTTATTTCCCAATGTACATGAGGCAGCAGTGCTGAATTCTCTTTTTAGGTAAACTGTGGCCACTGGGGAATAAATGTGTGCCAGTGTGCACTGTGAAGCCATATGGTCATCTTCCATTTTCGTGGTGTTTCTTCCTGCTGCACTGGGTGTTTGGTATTTGCTTCACGAAATACAAAGAGTTCAACTGGGTCACAGTGCAAGAGGAAGTTCTGTCATGTATGGTTGGTCAGGTTTTGCAGGAGGATCCAAGAACTAGGATCCTATCCTACATATCTTGCCCCCTTGACCATAGCACCCTGATTCTGAACAATGTCCTGAAACCTCTCCAAATAACAACTTGCCTTTACATGGAAGGTTCTGCTGGCTGCACCATGTCAGTCACAAGGCATTTGAAACCAATGGAAGATACATATGGCCCCACCACAGATGTTTTATCACATACCTGCCCACCACTGCTCTAACCTACTACTCAACAGAGTCCAACTTACTGGCATCTCTGTTCTACACCATTTACATGAAACCCAGTCAATCAAGGCACTGTCTGGTATATTCATGATCAGCAACAGGACATCAAAAGGTTTTCCAGTGCCACCTGGTGATGGGAAATTCAAAAATTTCATGGTATTTATCTAGCCATTTTTCAAGGATGAAGTTGGAGGCACTGTGAGTTTCAATTCTTTCAGGAACCATTAAATGGTTAGGAAGCTCATTTCAATGAAATCTCTGGAGAACACTCACAGGTAAGGCTTCCCAAAGAGTGGCCAAAAGATCATATGATGTTATGTCCATTTAGGTCTACAATGTGAGGTCCATATGAGTTTTGACTCTCAACTATGGGTGCCAAGTCTTTCAGAATAAAATTTGTGGTATCCTGGCTGAGAGGCTCAGTGCTCTGTGGAAAGCCACCCTGGGCCTAGAACTCAGTTTCCAAGGGCAACGCTCATGCCTGGCTTCCTAAAATCTCAACACTATTTATGGCAATACTTCTCTGAGGTCAGTTCCAGAACTCAGACTCTAAGGGAATCACACCAGAGTTCAAGAACATGTGGACCAAGTCATCTCTTCCAACCACCACCCAAATGACCACAATTTAAACCAAAACACTCCAACGTGGCGCTCATCTTCTTCCATATAGACACTAACAATAACCTATGGCTGGAGTTTTCCATGAGGGGCACACCCCAAGACCGTGTCCAAAATAAGCTCTCTTACACCTAATTTGCCTAAATTCAGGGTGGCCTGGACACCCTTCTTGTGAACCAGGAGAGATTAAGTAGGCCTCCCGTTAATACTGCTCCGCTTCTTCAATTTGAGGCCAAATGACTGTGGGGTTTGGATTCTTTATGTGAATTGGAGTCTTGAGAAAACCCAAGCAAATATGGGCTAGCCTCTGCAGGGCTTTGAAGAACTCATTTGACCCAAAGGATCCCTAATCTGACTTGATGGAGGTCAGGAAAGTTACAGAGGAAGGCGAGAGACTTCATCCACAAGGACTGCTCTTTTGGCCATTTTGTTTTTGGATGTAAACATGGGATCTTTCTTTAGATCGATCAGGAGCTGAGAATCTAAGTCACAGCCTCACACAGGGTAAATAGGCTGATTCAGACACATCCTTTCCAAAGCAATTAAGCAAAGAGTCACAGGTAATGCCCATTCATTTCCATTTGAAAACTGTTTTCTTCAGGCTTCAAAAAGTGGTGGACTGAGGAAAAGACCTTCCTGACATTCAGGGCAACAGAAGAGTAGGTAAACAAAAGGCCCCAAGCAGGGTTTCTCCACTGAGACTTTCCTGGTCACACTGATATCTGAGTTTTCTGAGATGCTCACCATTCCCTTCAGTACATGGTCATGTCACAGAGCTTCGAGGTTGTACATATCTTAAACAGAAAACCATGAACCTATTCTGGAGAGTGGCCAGAATTCAGGAATAAAACAGGAACTAAGGAAGATAGCAGGTGTTGCACATCAATAAGGCAAGCTGCAGTCCATTCATAAATAGGGCAGGATGAATGCTGTGAAGCTTTCTACTAGACAGGACATATTCATTGATGCATTCTCTTTTCTAATGTCTACAACCACGGACACAGTGGGATACACAGACATAGAAATTCTCGCCTTGTCAAACGACTTACAAGAAACAGTTCACTCCAAACAAAACAAACTGCCTTTCATACCTATTCTCAGAACATGAGACAAAACCACAAACCCACACCCACACAACAAAGGCAGCTCCTTTCCCCAAGTAGGTCTGTGACTATCCGGAGTGTCCTCTGACTGGTGGGCCTTACTATGTTCCCTGGAAATAGCCTGTTCTGTCTCAGATCTGGTCTTTTTGGCCAACTCTGTGAAGTTGTCAGGAGCCAGCGGTGAGCCACTGCCTGCTTTCTCAGGAAAGGCCCCTCTTCATAGCTTTCCTTGCATTTGGCCATCCTTACATCAGTAGGTCCCAAGAAAGACTGAGTCTGTCCTTGGTAAATCAAAATAAGTTTGACCACTGGGACTGGGACTGGGACTGGCTCTGGGTGCCTGGCTTCCTGGATTCCAAGTTCAGAGAGTTCCATCACCAAGGAAGTTAGGTGTGGTCACTTCCTTTTGGAACTGAATGAGGTCACTGCCTTGGCAACAACTTTGTCTTAACAGTTGCTTCCAAGGTCACCATGAGAAGGATGCTGCTCCTACTTCCTGTGACACTTTCACAGGTCAGAGTGGTATGTCAACCATAGGCATGCAGGAGCAGCTCTCAACACATGCCTGCTTTGGTACACCTTCTCTACATTAAGAAGAGAGTGGCTGATTCAGACACATCCCTTCATCCTGAG
The DNA here is from genome assembly GCF_048772815.1 of Callospermophilus lateralis. Classification (NCBI taxonomy): domain Eukaryota; kingdom Metazoa; phylum Chordata; class Mammalia; order Rodentia; family Sciuridae; genus Callospermophilus; species Callospermophilus lateralis. The sequence goes on from NW_027514407.1 coordinate 284,634, forward strand.
CAGGTTGTTTGCCATGGAAGACTTTTGCTCTCTCAGGTCCTTCGTACTTGCCTACATCTTCTCCAGGGATCATTTCTGCGTGGACCTTTGAGGATTTCAGCAGGTGGAAGATCCTCTATAATTCTGTATTTTAATACCAATTCTGTCCCTGCTCTTCTGTAAAATTAGATTGAGAGAACAGTGTATGGTTAGGATTAATAACAGGTTCGATTTGGTTTAGAAAGGAAACTACACGGTTGAGCAAACAGGGTCCTAACGTTAGCAATAATATGAGGATTTTTAATGGACCGGCCATGGCAGATAAAAGCGTAGTTAATCAGGTCACTATGTGAACCAAGACTCAAAGCTCCCTTTTGGGGCCTCTGTCTCTCTTTGACGCTCTTCAAGTCGTTTTCTTAATTTACTCATAGATTCTTTTACAACTCCAGTATTGTCGGCATAAAAACAACATTCTTCCCTCAATGCAAGCAAAAAGGCACCTTTCTCTCATAAAGAGGAGGTCCAACACTCGCCTGCTTTGTAAAACAACTTCAGAAAGAGAGGTTAAAATTCCTGTAAAGCTGTGATGTCGGTTTTTAATGTCTTTAAACTTTGGCATATTTCAGCTTCTAATTGTGTCTTTGTTGTGTCTCATGGACTAGCCCACCCCTTCAGCAACTATTATTTCTAATAGGATGGCTAAAGTGAGGGATACAGGTTCCCAGTGGAACCGGGTTGTATGCCCCCCTAGTTGATCTTTAAATGAACCTAAGTCATGATAGAGAACTCTGGAAAACATCTGCATCATTACATAATTAATCACATATATTGACCATTTTATGAAAACATAAATAATGTTAAAGTGTATAGAATTATACTGTTGTAGGGACGGACAAGGAAAGGGACCTAAGATAGCACCAAACACAGGAAAACAGTCTTATTTGGTTGCATCCGGATTTAGAGGGCATTGCTTCTGTTGTAATCAATTAATCCCCTGAAGCCCAAGTTTCGGTAGTTTTAGAATTTGTACCCAACATGTAAGGGAAGTGGCTCAGAAGTTCACAGTCTGTAGAAATTCACAGAAATCAGTTTTTGTTTTTGTTTTTGTTCCTCTGTTCTGGGCAAGTTAACTTTTCAAAGACACCTTGGAAAGGGAGAGCTTTTTTGTCTCTTTTTTTCTCCCTGCCAGCTGTCTCCATGAAGCCCAATTGGTAACTTTTTTATCTTAGAAATCTAGCCATCTCTGTGAATCCCCAGCTCAAGGCCAGAGGCCTTGTTCACATATTTTGTGAAAATCTAGTAAGGCGGTGTCAAGCTTAGGGGTGGTGATTTTTTCAGCGAGTGGCCAAGTAGAACAGGGCAACACGAAAAGTGGAAGTTCATCTACATTGAACTCTTTCAGAGGGACTCTTTTGCTGAAAGACCTAATGTAAGCCTCGGTGAAGACTTCTGGAGAAGGTTATTTAAGACATATCTATGGACCTGGTACAGAGGGGGAAGACGGGGAAGGCGAGGCTGAGAGCAGCTCCGTGGATCTGAGAATGAGGAAGATGAGATGTAAAAGAATAATGGAAAAGGGGTTTGGGATTTTCCTAGAACAAAACTTGAGCAGTAGAACAGGTAGAGCAGAGATGAAGATGGGAGTGAGTATTCCAAAAAGCCTGTGAGGGACTTTAAATTCTTAGTAACCTGTTTTCAGTGATGACAAAGCAACTTTAAAGGCTATTTTTATTACATCTTGGATAGGGGTCTGAGGGCTCTTCTCAGCTGGTTTGAGCTTTGGTTTAGCTTCTTAGAGGACTTGGTGGGACCTAGTGCAGGCACAGACAGAAAAAGAGAGGAGTGAGTGAGTGGAGGGGTACCTCGGTACCTGCTACCTCAGCAAGGGGGCAATGGTCTGAGAACTGGCGGAGGTTTGGGTTTTTGATGTAGTAATTGGAGGGAAGAAATCAGGTTGCTGAGGTGGGAGTGACAGCAGAGAGTCTAGAGCAGAAGGCTGAGGGTGAGGAACTATTGGAGAAGCATAGTACAGGATGTGAGTGAAGGAGGGAAAAGGATTCCACATAGGGGAATTTTCCCCTTTTGAGCACTTGCCGAAGTTAAAAATGTCACGCAGAATTTGAGGATCTAGAGAACCCTCTGGGGGCCATAGTTTTTGGTTGTCTAATTGGTTATATGGCCAATGCTGTGTACTGAATTTGATGAGGAGTTTGGGTTCCACCAGGCAGCCCCGGTATGCTCACATCCCCATGAATTACACAAGAAGTTGGCTTTCCCCCCACACAGCCATGGCTGTTTGTGGCTTTGATAGTCCGTCGGGCATATATAGTAATCTAGGCTAACCAACCTGAATCTGGCTCGCGTTTCCGTGCATCCATAATGTTTGTTTCAATTATCTATGGTATGGAAGGGATTTAATGGAACTTTAGTGGGATCCTCTTCATTGGGGTTATCTCAATAGGAAAGACCTATACCAAGCTGAAAAATGTCTGGGTGGAGAGATAGCCACCAGGTCCCTAAGGGGGCTGTATGCGAGATAGACCATACTTCTTGTCTAGTAGGATTTCAGATCAGCCTTCACTGCTGAACAGGCTGATGAGGGTTAGGAGTACTGGTGGCCAAGGGGAGAGTCTATAGTCTTGTCCACATAGCGAATACGCAATTTGAAATGGTTACCAGTTTTTTCCAGTTTCCAACCATAGTCTGGATACAGCGAAGGCTTGAGATGAGAGGCATGGATCCAAAAAGTGATTCTGTCTACTTTTATGCCTGTAGGTGTTATAAGTAGCACCTGGTATGTTCCTTTCCAGCGGGGTTCTAGGGATAACACCTGATGTTGTCTTATGTTGACGAAGTCTCTTACTTGATATTGATGTGGAATCCCCTCGTCCCCAGGTTGGTAGGCAGTGGCCAGCTGTTTCCACAGTTATCACTGAGTTCTTTCAATGGCTTTAAGTCTGTCAAGCAAGGGGTGTGGAAGGGATTGTTAGGCCTTAGAGTTGGGGATTAGGTCCCTTACTGGATGATGGGCATCATAGAGAATTTCATAGGGGGTGAGGTTACACAAAGAAACTGAGGGAGTATTTCTCGCATGAAACAGTGCATAAGGCAGGAGCATAGTCCAATCTTTTATGCCGGTCTCTAAGCTTAATTTTGTTAAGGTCTGTTTAATGGTTCTATTTATTTTTTCTACCTCTCCTGAGCTCTGGGGTATATAAGCATAATGTAACTTACAATTAATCCACACTTGACTTACCTGGGCCATGAACACAAGTCCATTATTAGACCCTATTATCTTAGACAGACCGTATCTTGGAAAAATATCTTCCAGGATCTTCTTGAGAACCATTTGCGCCGTTTTTTTTTTTTTTTTCTGTGTGTGTGTGTGTGTGTGTGTGTGTGTGTGTGTGTGTGTAAGGCTTCAATCCATCCTGAGAATGTATCCACAAAGACTAGGAGATATTTAAGTCCATACCTTGCTGGCTTAATTTCAGTAATGTCCACTTCCCAGAATTGTCCTGGTCTGGTTCCTCGTAGGTGCTTTCGTCTAAGAAACTTGGAAGGGTAAGCATTAAACAATTGACTGACCCGACAGGCTTTTGTTACCAGTTCAATTATTTCCTTTCGCTGTGCGTCAGTTAGTGGAAAACTCTGTTCTTAATCCTACAGGAATGCCTGCAGTTTCTTTGAACCAAGGTGAGTGAGTTGATGTACATTTTTAACGTAGTGTAGGGCTTTCTGTAATTGCAGGCTGAGCTCAGTAAAGTTGAGGCGTTCAATGTCAGTGTCCTTAGATGTTATCTAAAACTTCCTGGTACTTAGGGGTCCATTGGAATTGGGCATCTCCCTTTAACAGCGGGTATAAAGGAGCAGCTAAGGACTCAAACCCATTTATCCATAACCTGCAAAACCCAGCAATCCCAAGAAACTCTTAGTTGTCTGCTGTAAGAAGGGCTTGGTATCTGCTCAATGGTTTGTTTTCTGGGCTCAGTGAGCCATCGTTTACCGCCCCTAAGGAAATAGTCGAGGAAGATTACTTCTTGCTGGCAAATTGGGCAATTTTGGCCGAAGCTCTATACCCGAGTTGAGCAAGCTCGGATAATAGTGCTTGGGTCCCAGTTCAGTTTTCCTTGGTGTTGGATGCCAGTAGCAGGTGATCCACATATTGAAGCTGGGTGAATTCGGGGTGTGTAGTTCTGAAATTGTTGAGATCTCTGTGAAGGGCTTCATCAAAGAGAGTGGGGGAGTTTTTGAACCCCTCTGCGAGTCTAGTCCAAGTTAGTTGACTAGACTTTCCGGTTTCTGGGTCTACCCACCCAAAAGCAAACAGCAACTGACTATCTTTATGCAGAGGCAAGCAAAAGAAAGCTTGTTTTAAGTCCAGAACAGTATACCATTTCTGCTCAGGGTTCAGAGTGCAAAGCAGATTGAACAGATTAGGTACCGTGGGGTAAATGTCCTGCACTCTGTTGTTGATCTCTCTTAGGTCTTTAACAGGGTGATAGTCCCTGGTTCCTGGCTTTTTCTTCTAATAGCAGGGGAGTGTTCCAGGCCAATTGACAGGGCCTTAGGACCCCTAAGGCCAGATATTTCTGAATATAGGGCCTTATCCCATCTTTAGCTTTTTATGCTTAGAAGATATTATTTGACATTGATTGGGGAGGCTGAGGTTTTTAAATCCACTGTTATTGGAGGTTGTTTCACGGCCAGGCCTAACACAGCAGTTTTTGCCCATGCATCTCGGTAATCTGTTATCCATTTCTGGGGTAGCTAACCTGTTTGATCAGTCTTGGGGGGTGTGAAGAGTGGACGTTCATCTTCTACTAATATAGTGAAAGCCGTGACTATAGGAGTTTTTACTGAAGGATTCAGAAATTTCATTTGGGGGCCTTCAGGGTTAAAAGTTATTTTGGCCCAGAGCTTGGTGAGCAGATCTCTGCCCATCAATGGGTGCGGGCATTCTGGGATTACTAGGAAGGAGTGATGGATTTTTCCTTTCCCCAGGTCCATGGTCCTCTTAGAAATCTAAGCCCGATATTTACTGCCGTTAGCCCTTTGAACTACAGACCTTTTATTTGATAGACGGCCCAATGGGGCCTTAAGGGCTGAGTATACTGCTCCTGTATTCACTTCAAAGTTTACTGGGGTCCCCTACACTTCAAATCTTACCCTGAGCTAGGGGAAAGAATCTGAGCCCCAACTTTCTTAGTCATCCCCCAGAGTCAGAATGGCTGGCTGGCATGTCTGTCTCTTTATAGGGCACTCTTTGGCCCAGTGTCCTTTTTTTTTACAGTAGGCACATTGATCTGAGGCCAGGGTGGCCTGTGGCACGGGCCCAGGTATCGCTTCCTGTCACCTTATGTCTTAATTTCTGGCCTCTTTCTTGTTGTGACCAGGATCTTAGTCAATGCCTTAGTCTTTCTTTTGCTTCTCTCATCCTCCCTCTGCTCCCTTTCTTTTTCCCTGTTTCTCTCTTATAGTATACTTTTTCGGCTTCTCTGACTAAATCTCTCTTTTAACTTTTTTTTTTTTAATATCCATGGCAGCTTCAACAATTAAGGCCATTGTGACAGATGCCTTTTGATCTGCTGCCTGAGGATCGAAAGGAGTATATCTCTTATATGCCTCCATAATTCTCTCTAGAAACATAGAGGAAGATTCATCAGGCCTTTAAATAATTTCTCTTACCATGGCCAAATTAGTTGGTCACCTAGCGGCCCCTTGGATACCCGCAATTAGAGCCTGGCAATAATTGGACAGATGCTCCCTGTCTTCAAAGGTGTTGGGGTCCCAGTTGGGTTGGTTAAAGGGGAAGGCAGCTTTTATTATGTTGGGAAGTTGTGTTGGTCGCCCATCAGGTCCGAGGATATTTTTTTCTAGCTTCCAGGAGGTTTTTCTCTCATTCCTCTGTCATGAAGAGAGTCCCTAGAAGTTGTTGGCAGTCATTCCAAGTAGGCAGGTGTGAAAACGTTGGCGAGTTCTCTGAGTTTTTTTAGCCGGGCCAGCTTCCTCCAGGGAAGGAGGCGCTGTGTGTGTCATGGGACAGTCATCTGGAGGGCGCTGGGCCATTCTGGCTTCCTCGAATGGTGGAGAGGCTGAGTCAGCAGCAGGGGAATTACTTACAGGGTTTTGGGGGTTGGGGGACAAGGGCAGAGGATAAGGACGAGTAGAGTCTTGAGACTCAGGGAGAACAGAGGGTGGAGGTTGAGGAACAGAGAGTTTGAGAGATAGAATCATAGGGGAAGGAGTAGGAGTGGGTGCAGAAACAAGGAAAGGCTTCACCCATGGAGGAGGAGATTTGCAGAGGTCCTGACAAGTTAAGATATATGGCTATTGATCTGGATGTCTATGTGGCCCCGGCTGAAAGACAATATCTCAGACTTTTCAAATTAGTGCGAAGTAGAAACATCCTTCTAGAGGCCATCCGACTACAAAGGTGGGTTATTCTGAGACACAGAATCTGCCAGGTGTGGTGTTTTAATGAAAAAGAAAGATTGTGAGCCCTTAAGCAGACTTTGATCCAGTGATTAAGGGTCAGGGACAGAGGCATTGAAGTGCTCTGTCCCATAATGAAATATACACAGACAGTGAAAGCAACAACACATGACACAGACAAGACAAGACAATAAAGACAGGCAATGGACGTCCAATACTGAGACCAGGACTGAGTAGCCGGCAAAACCTGATGGGCTGGCAATTCCGAATCTGAAAGAAAATATCACTGAGTCGAGGAGACTATGGTTCCTTGATTTCCCGAGTCCATCCCCCAGGGACATGGCCTGTGGCTCTGTGACATGTGTGTCAGCCACCGTGGGAGAGAGCTCACGCTCTTTACCAATAGCCATTTTGTCAAACCCTAACCTGAATCCTGAAACCAGAAAGAGGGGCCTTATTTACCCCCAGAGCATCCCGTTGGGGGTCTTTCATCTGCAGCTGCCGGATCTTGCTGGGGCCACCAGAAGTAAAGGTCGGGTGAGCATCGATGAAAGAGACCACCAAGAGACTGTCTAATGCAACAGCAAAGGGTTTATTGGGAGTCCGGCATGCAAGGGCTCAGAGCTCGCTTGAACAGAGCAGAGAGCCCTGAGAACAGCTTAAGAAGTGCTTATATATTTTCCTTGGAGAGGGCAGGGAGGGAAGTTTATTGATGGGTAAGGGCGAGTGGGCGGTTTGCGTGCAAATGGTTGATGGAGTACATTCTGCAGTTTGGCAGTTGGGGGCAGCACATTCTGGGAACAAGAAGAGCAAACAGTTCTCAAGATTTCAACAGTGTTTTATTAAGCATACAGAAAAACAGGAAGTGACAAGTACCTATTTTATTAACCTTCCAATATAAGTATGAAAACAGAAATCTAGGTTAGATTTGAAGCCCAGAAGTTCATTTGGCCCTTGATTGGTATACTTAGCTTTGAATTACGTTCCGTAGAGATGTCCCAGAAATATGGATATACAATGACACAGGACCTTGTACCTTCTCAGAGGTCAGTTCCAAAACACAGTCTCTAAGGGGAATCACACCAAAGTTCAAGACAAGATGGACTCAATTATCTCTACCAACCACCACACAAATGACCACAATTAAAACCAAAACACTCCCAAATGGCACTCATCTTCTTCCAAATAGACACTCATCATAACTTCTGGCAGGAGGATTCCATGAGAGGCACAGCACAAGACAGTGTCCCAAATAATCTCCCTTTCCCCTCATTTGCCAAAAGTCAGAGTGGCCTGGACACCCTTCCTGTGAACCAGGAGTGATCAAATATGCCTGCCATTAATACAGCTCTGTTCTTCAATTTGAGGCCTACTGACGGTGGGGTTTAGATTCTTTATTTGAATTGGATTCATAAGAAAACCCAAGAACCTATGGGCTAGCATCTGCAAGGCTTTGAAGAACTCAATTGACCCAATGGATCCATTTTCTCACTTGATTGAGGTCAGGAACCTTACAGAGGAATGCGAGAGACTTCATCAACAATGACTGATTTTTTGGCCATTTTGATTTTGGATCCAAACATGGGATCTTTCTTTAGATCCATCAGGTGCTGATAATCTAAGCCACAGGCTCACACAGAGCCAAGAGGCTGATTCAGACACATCCCTTTACAATGCATTTAAGCAAAGAACCACAGGTGATGCCCATTCATTTCCGTTTGAAAACTGTTTTCTTCAGGCTTCACAAAAGCGTGGCCTGAGGCAAAGACCTTCCTGACATTCAGGGCAACAGAACAATAGGTAATCAAAAGGCCCTTCGCAGGGTTTCTCTACTGAGACTTTCTGGGTCACAGTGATATCTGACTTTTCTGAGATGCTTGCCATTCTCTTCAGCTATCCAGTACATGTCCATGTCACAGTGCTTGGAGGTGGTACATATCGTGGATGCAAATGCATGAACCTATTCTGGAGAGTGGCTAGATTTCAGGAAGAAAACAGGAACTTAGGAAAATAGCAGGTGTTGCCCATCGATAAGGCAAGCCCTAGTGCATTCATAAATTGGGCAGGATGAATGCTGGGAAGCTTTCTACTTGACAGGAAACATCCATTGATGCATTCTCTTTTCTAATGTCTACAAGCACGGACACAGTGGGATACACAGACATAGAAACACTCGCCTTGTGAAACAACTTACTAGAAACAGTTCACTCCAAACCAAACAAACCGACTTTCCTGCCTATTCTCAGAACATGAGACAAAACCACAAACACACATCCACACCCACAAAGGCACCTACTTCCCCAAGTAGGTCTCTCACTCTCCAGAGTATCCTCTTACTGCTGGGCCATAGTATGTTCCCCCGATATGGCGTTTCCTGTCTCAGATCTGGTCTCCTTGTCCAACTCTGTGAAGTGGTCAGGAGCCAGCTGTGAGCCACTACCTACTTTTTCAGGAAAGGCCCCTCTTCAGAGAACTCCTGGCATTTGGCCATCCTCACATCAGTAGGTACCAAGAAAGACTGACTCTGTCTTTGCTAAATCGAAGCAAGTGAGACACTGGGACTGGGACTGAGACTGACTCTGTGTGCCTGGCTTCCTGGATCCCAAGTTCAGAGAGTTCCATTACCAAGGGATTGAAGTGAGGTCACATCCTTCAGGAACTGAATGAGGTCACTGCCTTGGCAACCACTTTGTCCAAACAGTTGCTTTCAAGCGTACCATGAGAAGGAGGCTTACCCTATTTTCTGTAGCACTTTCACAAATTAGAATGGTATATCAACCATAGGCACCAAGGAACCGCTCTCCACACAGGCCTGATTTGGTCCATCTTCTTTATATTTGGAAGAGACCCTTTAGTCCAGGGAGCACTGCAGTGAACCTCTGCACTAAAACTATTAGCAAGCACCTGATGGAGGACGCCTCCATAGGTAAGTGGCTCCTTTATAACATCTGATATCTGGTTAAGGGAGATCTCTTCTGATGACAGAGATGTGGCACGGGGAGGCTCACATATACTTCTGTCCAGGACAGTAACGAGAATCTTTCTGTCCTCTGTTCTGTTCTGTAGGGAATTCCTCTGGAACTGTAGAGAGGTGCCGACGGGCACGCATGCGCTCCTACCCTGGAGCTTTAGCAAGATGTTGCACTCTTGCCCTGTTTCTGTGTTTAGGCGCTGGGTTTCTGTTTTTTTGTGTTCTGTGTTCTATTTTTTGGTTTTTTGTTTGTTTGTTTTTGTTCGTTTTGTTGTGTGATATTGGTGGTAAAAACTTAAGTATATTGGACATGAAAATCAGAAATAAAGAGATTAAGCCTGACACCCCTTTGGACTGTGTTTTAAGGAACTGCAATGAACTTTATCCCCCATTGTAAAGCAGGATGATAGAAGCCCCTAGCTGGCTGCCTGGAGCACACCCATTGCAGAGGGCTATGCCTGCTGGGGACCTAAGAACTGAGTATCTCCCAGGTTAACAAGTGAAACTCCTTTAAAACCCCTTGTCCCTCCAGATAAAGAGAGTCACAACTTTGGCAGAGTCCCCTGTGTTTCTCCTTTGTTAGCAAAGCAATAAAACTCCTTTTTTCTTTTTCTCAAAACCCAGTCCTCATTATTAAATTTGTATTAATTGGCTTCAAGGTCAGGAACCAAACTTTAAGTTACAAATCTTGTACCCCCCCTCCGCCCCGGAACTTTGTGAGAGCTATCTACTGAAATGTTAGGAGATAGAGCATGCTTGATGTGGAACTGAATCAGAGGAGCTAATCCTGTATGTAAAAGGGGAAACTGAGGGACTCCCAGCAGCTGCCAAAGCCCTGTTGATTCAGGGAATTACCTCCTTCCTTCCCTGCACTGTAAGGATTATGCCACCTCTGTCTTGTTAAAAAAAGAGAAAAAGAAAAAGGTGACACTAAATGCAGTAAAGTCACCATGGAGACACTTTATTTTACATTTCAGGTTTCCCTTCTGTGAAAACATCTGGTCCCCTTGTGGGGACATCTATGGTGCCACTGCTGTAGGAGATTTTTCTCTTATCTGCTCTGGTTTAAAGGGTTCTGTCTGACAGCCATAGTCTGGACCTCCTTTCTGTCTGTATTGTGTCTTAGTTTCTGGCCCTTTAAGACATCTGCAATAATGTGTTGATATTATAAATTGTTTTTGGGGAATGATCTTAGCTGAATGTGTGTCTAAATGATGATGTTTTATTTTAACAATCTGGTAACTGAATGGGTTTTTGAAGCATTGCACAATCTTGGAGTAAAAAGTCGGGTTTAGGTAATTGTTTAGTTTATGATTTCAGATAATTCATGCCAGAGAACTTAAATACTTAGGATGGATAACTGAAGAACTCTACTTCCAAGTTGGCAAGAAACTTCCCAATCATACGGTCTTTTTTTTTTTTTTTTCACCAATTTTGAATTGGGTAGCCTGGGAAAATGTCACTGTGTGTACCAGTGCATTAATTTGGACATAAATAGTAAATCATAGTATGGTGTCTGTTGACAAAACAAGATGTAAAGATATAAAATTTTGTGAATTGTATCTTAAACTTGTATCATAATTTTCAACATCTGAACCTGAAAATTATGGTTAAAATGCCTTAGTCCTGAGATGTCTGTTCAGAATAGCAGTTTTTTTGCTGCTCCTTCCAGACCTCAGCCATGACTTATGTTGAAATGCAAATGAAAGAAGCCTGCAAGCTTTGTAGGAGAGTGATTTGAGGTCTAAGGGAAAAAAAGGTAAATTGTATGTTATTTACTAATTACTGGCAAGTCATTTTTTCTAGGACTCTTATTTTTTTTCTTAGATACTTTATGTTTTTTGACCTCATGATTTTGAGCATACAGACCTAGGTTAATGTTTTTCTGATCAGTTATATCTTTGACCAACTGTGGACTTTTTGAAACATTGCAATAAAGATTTCAACTACGAAAAGCTACAAGGCCTTTACTATTATTATGTGTGCACAAATTGTTATGTGTTGTATGTCTATATATACATATATCCGTATATCATATATATGATACACAAATTAACATATATAAGGAGCGCTCATAAAAAAATAGCGCTCGTAAAAACAAATTTTAAAAAAGTGGATCCAAAGATCTTAAATTCACGTGATTTAAATGTTTCAATTTAAATTGGATAAAGAGATAAAAACAAATGTCTTTAAATTTAAGCTTACAAAGTTTTCTAGGTGTTCAAACATCTAACAAAATATTAACATCTACAAAATGTCTAATATGCCTTGGCTCTAGTACCTTTCCTTCAACATAAAAATGGTTTACACTGTTCAATACATTTCTCTAACTTTTTGATAAATAAGTAAAGTAAATTTGATATGGGATTACTCATTCATGAGTACTTTTGTTAGATATCTGATTGATTTACTAAGATCTGTATTTTTTTTAGTAAACTCTGTATAAGATTGTAAAAATCAGTCATGTGTTAATGAGACAAAAATTTCTTAAAACATAAGTTTACCCATAACATTGAGTTTATTAAGATTTATGTTTTCTAGAGCAAGCAACCATAAAAATTAAACAACTGATTAACTAAAAACTGTTATTTTAGAGCACTGTACTGCCATTTCTTTAAAAGCCAAACTTGATTAATGTAGAAACATAAATGTAATTGTTATGCTATTAATGTTTTCATATCTTACAGGTATGGAAGTCTGTAAGGTAGAAACGTTTAAAGAGTATTATATCAAGCTGGTGCTCTGAAGTTGTGTGGTAAAAAATATATTGTGGATTTATTTACCTGTTATCAATAAGATATGTAAATTTTTATGTTACTTTTTACATTGGGGAACAATTTAAATGTATTTTTAAGTTAATTAGAGCCTAATCTTTGTAAAGGTTAAAAACTTTCAGCCTTTCTTTAATTCATGTTTTAAATGTGATATCATATGGTGTTAGCTAATGTTCATGTGACCTCAAACAATTTATTTTAACATTGTCAAATGATATTTAAAAATAAAGATCAGCTTTAGAACTAAAATAGTTAAGATTTATAAAGAGCCCTGCCTTTCCTGAGATAAGGCTGTGTGTCCCATCTTACTACATGTGAGAATGACTATGAAACGATTAGGTCAGATAATATTTCTTTAAAGTTATGTTAAAAAGTTTTTTTTTTATTGTCAATATTCCTAGGATCTCAAACAGGGGATATAATGTATAACTCAGCCAAAAAATTCAGGGAAGATATTACACGAACTAAGTATTTTTACTTTTGTTAATTTTAGTTTGAAATTTTCTTATAAGTGATCTAAAGATTCCCTGTTAGTGTTTTACAAATGCGTTGCTATAAGAACACAACATGGGTTTATTCAAGATAATAAGTCATCAACTACAATACAGACAGAATAATACAGATCCCAATTAATAAAAAGGTAATTATAAAGTTATAGACATTAAAGCCCAGTACTCTTAATGTAAGGCTGTTAAAATTTATTTGCTGGATTTTTAAGATTAGGATTTAAAATGAATGTTAAATGAAAAGGGCCAAGAAAACCAATATTTGGCTCTTGCCCTCTGAGTCAGTCTGAATCCAGGGAACAGGGGACTTCTCTAAAGAGCTTTGCAACTCTGGGCCACATACCCTCCTGATCAGGGAGATTAATGAGACCACTGGAGAACAGAAAGCCAATCAGTGCATTTGTTACAAAGAGGAGAGTCATCAGAGAAAGGAGACATCCCTGATGCTTCTGAGGGAAGCCAAATGGTCAAGCAAGACCTGGACCCACCTAGCGCAAATGGCACTAGCAGAACTGAGAATCTCCTCTCAAGTTTCCCCAGAATTGATTCCCACAAAAGCTCAGCTGACTGTTAACAATAGATAGAAACAAAAGTCAGTTTGACTGCTTCATCTTAAACACTTAGCAAAGACAGTTAAGACCAAAATACAGCCACTCCTGGGCATTTTAAATAATAATAATAATAATAATAATAATAATAATAATAATAATAATAAAATTTTTAAGGTATGCACTTTATCTTATCCTCCCAAAATAAGTAAGACTGGAGGCTACAAAGAAGGATTCTCACACAGGAATGCCTAATACTTATAAAAAGAGACTATCAAGAAGAGCTGCCACAGGCAGAAGTTTTCAGTTTAAGACCTACAGATATTCCTAACCTACACAGGTAGGCTTGGTGTTTGCTAGTACGATTATCCAGCCCTGAGTAACAGAATTAAAGGTTTCTCTATTAGACGCAGAGGTCATACTAGTAAAAGGATTTTTACAAGATCAGATGACATTAAATTATTAAACTGTGTCTTATTGGGAGGGCCAACTGTAACACTTAAAGTTAAATATTAAGTTGACAGTCCTGATAATTGGGGATATTAAAGACTGGTGAGGGAATTTCTATACAGTGACATGTTCCAGCTGCTGCAACATTTATTCAGTACTCATGGTTTTTGTTTCACTCATAGAAGAATCCATTCACAGATGACTTTACAACCTGTTCTTCCCCAACCTGACTTCAAACCGAACTGACTTCTAAAGGGCAACTCATGTCTCTCAACTGACTTCTAATAGTCAACTCATGTCCCTCACGACGAGCCCACTCACGTCACCCTGTCTCAGGAGAGAAGAAGAAAAAATTAGTGATGCCACACTTTTTACAACAATGGAGAGAAAGATAAATAGACTATCAATATAAATAATTAATTAAGTCAGGTAAAATCAGGGAGATCGGTTTTGGGTGAGTTGTAAAATTTTGGAGACTCTTATCTGAGGGATAAAAATTTCCTCAGTGTTCTTCCCATAATCTATCAAAGATTTGAAAGGGACACAGAGAAAAGGGGGAAATTGTAGACCCAACCTGATCTTTTATTAAAATTGGGAGCCATCATGCCACAAAGCCATGAAAAGATAATTTTGGCTTTACCATAAATTACTTCAAATTCTGAACCTGCGTGGAATGCCTGCCCACGTCTTGAACTCATGCATGCCCAGCTCTCTGACCAGATAGCAGCCCTCTCTGAAACTTTAGTGACACATCATAAATATTTGCCTTCTCTGGCCAGACAACAACCCTCTCTGAGGCTCTAATGGTCCTCATGAATTCTGATGTAGGGAGAGCAAAAAAATTGTAAACTACCTTTAATGTGATGTTTATCAGAGTTCTGTTATCTGTAACCCCCCTTTTGTGTAACTTTCTGGGCTATAAAACTGGGCTGTAGGAAAGCTGGGGATGCTGTCTTGTTCCCACCATTTTGGGAGGGAGAGGCAGCACGGCCGGTGGAAATAATAAGCTTAATTTTATTTGATTTTAATTTGAGTCAGTGGTCTTTTCTAGCGTCCTGGTCTAACAGGGAAACACTCCAAAGACGTGGAGCTCTGCCGGCCTAAAGACTTCTTGAGAAACTTCCTCTGAGGTTGGGCACTTGAAATATATGTTGTTGTAAGGAGATTTAGCTTCCTTTCTAGTGACACCATAAAAGCTGGGTCTGCATCTACGTGACCTGGAGGACATGGTTTTTTGTATTCTAATGAACATGAGGCAGCAGTGCTGAATTTTGTATTTATAGGTAAACTGTGGCCACTTGGTGCTCAGTGTCTCCCCGTGTGAACTGTGAAGCCATTTGGTCATCCTCCACTTTTCGTGGTGTTTCTTGCTGCTGCACTGGGAGTTTGGTATTTGCTTCATGAAATACAACGAGTTCAACTGGGACCCAGTATTGGAGGGAGTTCTGTCACTTGTGGTGACAGAGAATGCACCAACCAGGCTTCTATCTCACAAAGCTTGCCCATTTGTCCATAGAAATCTGACTCTGAACTTTGCCCAGAAACCTCTCCATGTAACAAGAAGGGTCTGCTGGCTGCACCATATCAGTCACAAGCCATTTTGAAGGCAATGGAAAATCCTCCTGGCCACACCACAGATGTATTATCACACACCTGCCCACCACTGCAATAGGCCCACTACTCAGCAGGGTCCAACTTACTGGCATCTTTGTTCTACACCATTTTCATGAAACCCCGTCAATCATGGCATTCTCTTGTACACTCATGATCAGGAAAAAGACATCCAAAGGTTTTCCAGTGCCACCTGGTTAAGGGAATTTCAAAAATTTTATTGTATTTATTTAGCCATTTTTCATGGATGAAGTTGGAGGCATTGTGGGTTTCAGTTCATTCAGGAACCATTAAATGGTGAGGAAACTCATTTCAATGAAATCTCTGGAGATATCTCACAGGCAAGTCATCCCATACAGTGGTCAAAAGGTCACATGAAGCCAGGCCCATTGAGGTCTTCAATGTGACGTCCATGGGTGTTCTGACTGTCAACTATGGCTGCCACATCTTTCAGAATAAAATCATGTGATATCTTAGCTGAGATTCCAAGGCTCTGTGGAAAGTCACCCTTCTTTTTTGATCTCAGTTTCCAAGGGGAAATCCAATGTGTGGCCTCCTAAAATCTGAACACAGTTCATGGCAATATTTCTCTGAGATCAGTTCCAGAACTCAGACTCTAAGGGGAATCACACCAGAGTTCAAGCCCAGGTAGACCCTGTCATCACTTCCAAGCACTACACAAATGATCACAATTAAAACCAAAACACTCCCACAAGGCCCTCATCTTCTTCCATATAGACACTCATCATAACCTGTGGCTGGAGGTTTCCATGAGGGGCTCAGCCCAAGACAGTGTACAAAATAAACTCCCTTGCCCATAATTTGCCTAAAGTCAGGGTTGCCTGGATACCCTTCCTGAGAACCAGGAGTGATCAAATAAGCCTGCCATAAATACTGCTCTGCTTCTCCAATTTGAGGCCTACTGACTCTCGGGTATAGACTCTTTATGTGAATTGTAATCATGAGAAAACCCAAGCACATATGGGCTATCATCTGCAGTGTTTTGAGAACTCATTTGACACAAAGGATCCCTATTTTCACTTGATGGAGGTTAGGAACGTTACAGAGGAAGGCGAGAGACTTCGTCCACAATGACTGCTTTTTTGGCCATTTTGGTTTTGGAAGCACACGTGGGAACTTTCTTTAGATCCATCAGGTGCTGAGAATCTATGCAACAGCCTCACACATGGCCAAGAGTCTGATGCAGACACATTCCTTTCCAAAGCAATTAAGCAAAGAGCAACAGATGATGCCCATTAATTCCCCTTGAAAACCGTTTCCTTCAGGCTTCACAAAGGAGTGGCCTGAGGCAAAGACCTTTCTGACATTCAGGGCAACAGAACAATAGATAAGCAAATGGCCCATTGCAGGGTTTCTGGAATGATATCTGAGTTTTCTGAGATGATCCCATTCCCTTCAGCTATCCAGTACATGGCCATGTCACAGAGCTTGGAGGTGGTACATATCGTGGACACAAAACCCTGAACCTATTCTGGAGAGTGGCCAGAATTCAAGAAGACATACAGGAACTTAGGAAGATAGTAGTTGTTGCCCATCCATTAGGAAAGCCACAGTCCATTCATAAATTGGGCAGGATGAATGCTGTAAAGTTTTCTACTAGACAGGACACATCCATTGATGCATTCTCTTTTCTAATGTCTACAACCACGGACACAGTGGGATAAACAGACATAGAAACACTCGCATTGTCAAAAGACTTACTAGAAACAGTCCACTCCAAATCAAACAAACCGACTTTCCTATATATTCTAAGATCATGAGACAAAACCACAAACTCACACGCACACCCACAAAGTCAACTCCTTCCCCCAAGTAGGTCTGTGACTATCCGGAGTGTCCTCTGACTGATGGGACATACTACGTTTCCCCGAAATGGGCTGTCCTATGTCACATCTGGTCTCCTTGGCCAACACTGTGAAGTTGTCAGGTGCCAGTAGTGAGACACTACCTGCTTTCTCAGGAAAGGCCCCTCTTCAGAGCTCTCCTGGAATTTGGCTATCCTCACATCAGTAGTTACACAGAAAGACCGATTCTGTCCTTGGTAAATCCAAACATGTGTGGCCACTGGGACTGGGACTGGGAATGACTCTGGGTACCTGGCTTCCTGGATCCCAAGTTCAGAGAGTTCCATCACCAAGAAAGTTATATAGGTCACTTCCTTCAGGAACTGAATGAGGTCACTGCCTTGGCAACATCTTTGTCCTAACAGTTGCTTCGAAGTGTCCCAATAGATGGAGGCTGCCCCTACTTCCTGTGACACTTTCACAAGTAAGAATGGTATATCAAACATAGGCACCCGTAAACAGCTCTCCACACAAGCCTGGTTTGGTCCATCTTCTCTACATTAAGAAGAGAGAGACTGCTTCAGACACACCTCTTCATCCTGACCTGTTTTTTTTTTTTTTTTTTTGTCATGAAAGATGACTTTCGCTCTCTCAGGTCCTTCATAGCTTTCTATATCTTCCCCAGGGTTCACTTCTGCATGGACCTTTGAGGTTCTCAGCAGGTGGAAGATCTCTTACATTTCTATATAAGAACAACTTTGTCCTTGCTTTTCTGTAAAGTTAGGTTGAGGAAACAAAGTATGGTTAGGATTAATAACATGATTGATTTGGGTTAGGAATCATTCTGCTGCATGAATAATGGTATTGGGAACCTGCAATATTTATAAGGATATATAGAGGTGAAATATATGTATGAAAACACAAATCTAGGTAAGATTTGAAGCCCAAAAGGGCATTGGATCCTTGATTGGGATACTTTACTCTGAATTATGTTGTGCACATGTGTCTCAGATAAATCTATACATAATGGCATAGGACCTTGTACCTTGGATAATTGAATGTTGAAGAGAACATCCAGTCAAAAAAGGATAGTTGGTAGGATTAGGAAGATACTTGATAGGATTAGAAAAAAAGAGTCAGTATAGGATTTGGACAAAAACTTCCTTAGCAATAGGGTTTCAGGTAGACAGAAAATGTAAATGTCAGCACATTTGAAGAGTCAGTCACAATGATGAACTGGGGAAAATATGTAGGAAAGCAGATATCATTAGAGACATTAGGAAATCAGGCAAATGATGAAGTGATTGATAGGATTAGACATTTTCAACAGGCTTGAGGTTAAATACATAATCTTAGGAAGAAACAAATATGTAGTCACCAATAGGATTGACATTTGAGAGCATTAGGCAACATGGACATGGGTGATTTTCATAATCCATACTCACATTCCATTTAGGCTTTGGTACAATTGTAAGTGTGACTTTGCATTTTGTGGCCAGAATATTACTGTGATAAAATGTATATGTAGATCAGGTGACATGAGTCTTTCTTGCACCATTTCTGGGAGCAATATTTAGAAGAGATATAAATTAGTATTGGGGGCACAAATAGGTGTACCATGTGTGAATATATAATATAACAGATTCCAACTTTAGAAATTGGAATAAATTGATATCTGAAAATACACAGGAAATGTCATATTGACATACATACATTCATTCCAACCAGTTATACATCTAATGGTAATATTAGGGTTGTGGTTTATCATAAAGTGTGTGTGAGTTTTGCTTCAAAATTGATTATGGAAATCGAAAATAATGTGTTTGGAAAGAAGTCTCAATAAATAACCAGTCAAAAGCAAGGAGGAATACATGTGTACTGAAGCAGGAAGTGATTGAATGTGTTTCAAATGTCTTTAAATTTGTGAACTTGTGGATGAAATGTATATACTATGATGTACAAAAACTGAAGAAATAGTAATGTACCAGTGTTAAATAAAAATGAACGTCAAAATACACATCATGCCCCTTTGGAATCTACTTGCATTGATGTTAAATTGGGTCAGTTACAGTAGAAATATAAGGATTTGTTTGCACCATTCAGTGAAGTGAGTTTTCAGTACTAGAAAACAAATATGTATTTCAGGTGGATGAATATTTCTGAAAATAATCGTATGAAAATTTGATTATAAAACCACATACATGAGCATGAGTGAATTATTTAGGGAGTGTATAATAGGACACATATATTTTATATTTGGAAAAATCTAGAGAATATATATATATATATCTCACAGAGAAACATTAGAAAGTAGCAATATATATGCCAATCAAAATTAATCGTGAAATATATATCATCCACCGATCCAAAAATATTAATTTTACTGAACATGGATTTATGTATAATGTTGTTCAACTAAAAATCTCACTCATAGTTTGAATTTTCAGTTCCAAAAGCGTTTAGGAGGGGTGATCTCTTCTCATACTTTGTTTCTGCCAAGTTAGCCACCTCACAAAAATGTACGTGTGATACCAGGTATGATTTTATATGTGCATATAAAAATACATGTGCTGAATTGGCTACAGAAAAAAGGAGACAGAAATTCACATATGTGTTAACTTTAAAAACACATGGAGTACTATTTCAACAAACAATTGACAAGATTTATAACTCCTACACTATATCATGCAAAAGGCAAGACCAACTATACACCATGCCTCCTCTGAACTGCTTGTATTAATATTATGTTTGGGTTATTTGTCTCCATCATATTAGGATTAGTAGTCAGAGTCTATTAGGGTATGGGTTACTGACAGGGATTCAGTATTTCGAATGGAAAATTGGAAAATGAATCCAATGTGTATGTAAATATGTGCTACACAAAAATCTTCCCACTCTCATCCAGAACAATACCTTGACAACACCTTCACCCCATGTAAGACACAATTAGAGGAGAAGAGTTAGAAAATCCATGAATACATATCTGGAATGGAATGCGATCAGAAGTTCACAACCTTGGAAGTGTTAGAGGAGTTTCCAAAAGTAAGGGACAGGGTAAACACTTCAAAAACATGGAGGTCTGTTGTCCTAGAGACTTCTTGAGATACTGCCTGTGAGGTTGGGCACTTGAAATATATGTTGTTGTCACGTGCTTTAGCTTCCTTTCTAGTGAAATCATCAACCTGGGTCTGCATCTATGTGACCTGGAGGACATGGTTTCTTATTTTCCATCCGTGGGTGGGCACCTTGCTTAAGAGCTCTGGCTACTGGACAAATTTTACACAAAGAAGCCTCTAATCTGACTTTTGGGGCCCCTTGAACTATCTACTCCCCACATCACTTGAAAGATCTTTTACCTTAAAAGGGTCTTCAAACCCTCCCTACATCCAGAGTTCTGTCGCTCCTCACTTCCTTTCTGGAAAACCCTAATATTATTTTCCTCCCCTGCTCTGCACTGAACCCTGCCTCACTGCTCCCAATAACTCCCATGTCTCACACACCAACTCAAAATTGCTTGGAAAACTTAGATGATTTCCTCCCCTGTCATTCTTCTATTTATGAGAGACCACTCACCAAGCCTGACCTTATCTGGTTTACTGACAGCAGTTCCTTTAGGCAGAATGGAACTCATTACTCTGGATACGCTGTATTTTCAGCCACTGAGATTATAGAGGCCAAAGTTTTGCCTTCAGGAACTACAGACCAGCAGGCTGATTTTATAGCATCCACTCGTGCCTGCCTTCTAGCACAAGGCAAATCCCTCACCCTCTAAAATGATTCAAAGTATGTCTTCCGTATCTTATTATCCCATGCTGCAATTTGAAAGAAGCGAGGCCTACTTACCACCAAAGGTAATGCGATCACTAATTCAGCTCTTATAACCAATCTGATAGAGGCCTCCCACTTACCCACCCAGTTGGGAGATGTCCATTGTAGGTCCCATCAGAAGGACGGCTCTCTTATCACTGAGGGCAATGCCAAAGCTGACCAGGTGGCACGAATGGCTGCTACCACTTCCAATCATGGCCCCCATGGTGGACATATAATGGCCACTTTAGACAGCTCATCTGAAGCCCCTACTTCTTTCAGTAAGAACAAGCATCTTTTCAAGTTCCTTCATACTCTATTCCTTTCCAATTCTCAGCCTTTGACCCTCTTTTTACAGAGTTTCTTCTTCCTCACTCCCTCTGACAAGCCATGCTACAGAATATAGCCTCTAATTGTCAGATCTGTCAGCGGACCAACCCTCATACTCTTTTAAGGCCCAAACGTTTCCCTTCCCAACAAGCCCGGGGACACATTCCCTCTGCTGACTGGCAGGTAGACTTCACCAACATGCCCACAGTATGGCACACTAAATACCTCCTTGTCTTTGTGGACACTTTCTCTGGTTTGGTTGAGGCATTTCCCACTTCCAATAAAAAGGCTTCAACTTTAGCTTCAATCTTACTGACAGACATCATCCCCAGGTTTGGTATGCCCACTTCCCTACAATATGACAATGGCCCTGAGTTTACTTCTAGGATCACACAAAAGGTCTCTCAAGCCCTCTCCTTCAAGTGGCATTTCAACTGTCCATATTTCCCCCAGGCTTCAGGGAATGTGGAAAGGGTAAATCGTACTCTAAAGGAAGTCCTTACCAAATTGACAATGGAATTAAACATAGACTGGGTCAAACTCCTTCCCTTGGCTTTGCTTCGAATCAGAGCTCTCCCTAAGAAACCATCTTTACTGTCTCCTTTTGAGATAATGTATGAAAGACATCTTATAACCCCTGCGTTGGTCATTTCACAAGGACCTCTCACCCGAGATTTGTCTTTGCCTCTCTTGCTTCATCTCCGCTCGGAACTCTGGAAATATCAGGACTGGCTTCTTCCGGACCCAGTCTCCTCTCCCAAAACTCCTCCCTTAACACCTGTTAGTCTAGTCAATTATAATACCCCAGAGGAGAAAGGGACTCTTGCCCCAAAATGGGAAGGCCCCATCCTGTCATTCTCTGTACCCCCACCTCCGCCAAACTCTCCTTACCAGACAACCGTCTCACTCCCTGGAATCACATGTCTAGGTTGAAGCCACATCACCAGGAGGCCCCACATGCTGACGACAGGGCCACCCCAGAGGAACTCCAAGAATCACCTCCTGAACCTCCCCTTTACTCCTGCTCTCCACACCCATCTCACCCATTTAAGTTGCGGCTCACACGGTTTTCCTTGCAGCCCAATTCCTCTTAAAGAAGGCACAATGAGCTCTCCCAACACCCTAGTCTTCTCTAACTGCTTGTTTTTTGTGCTCTGCTTATTTTCTGTGCTCTGTCAGGACTGGTCTTTACCCTCCTCACCTACCATGCATTTATTCACTCTTCGGGAACGATACTCAGAACATGGCATGCAGACGGTCCGCGGAGTGGATGCAACTACTTGCTTCATCCACAAGTGCACCTCTATTTCCCTAAAATTGTCACCTTCAAGGACCTTCGTCCCTGGTAGCTGGAACTGGCCTTTCATTTGCTTCCTTTTTGATCAAACAAAAGATTATTGTCATTGGTGGCCTGAGATATATAATGGGTGCCCCTATTGGTCATGCAGGTTCCATGATGAACGTGGTAGCTATTCTTACCACTCACTCGGTTACCCTGAAGGGTGGACTTCTAGTTACATAAAGTGGCATAAAGGCTCTTCATCCAATAACAATGGATGGTATACTTTAGATAAACCTGACCCCAAGGCCAAACGTTGGGGCTATGTTGAGTTTGCTGTCTATGCTCAGACAACCTTAGTCAGACCCACAGGGTGGATGACTATTGGCCGCACCCTGATTACGCCACCTAAGGCAACCATCCAGGTAGTCGAACACATTAAGGACTCAGAATCAAAACTTCGAGATCGTATCCATAGCTCATCCAAAGAGGATTCAGAGCCTTCAACCCCCTCAGGTCCCTCTCCCACATGGCTCAATTTGCTACACCAAACGTTTTGATTATTAAACTCCACCCGTCTTTCTTTGCCTACTTCTCAGTGCTTTCTCTGTGCTTCACTTAGTCGTCCACTTCTAGCAGCAGTCCCATTAGCGGCAGAAAATATTCCAGCAAAACCCTACAATTTCTCTAAAAAGGACAAACCCTACATGTGACACGTAACCCACTGTGGGAAAGTTATTCCACCAATACTTTATTTCCTTTCATCTGTTTCCACCTGCCAATAATGAATCCTTTACCCGTTTGTTCCTTGAGCTACAACACCCCATAGAGCCCGTGTTTAGGCAACCTGAACATTTCCTCTGGTGTAATGGGTCTTTAAGTACCTCAACGATTAATGTCTCTGGCACCTGTTTCTTGGTTACTGTAGTTCCTCAGCTATCTTTGTATACTCCCACCGAATTCCGACAGTTGGCCCTACCTTCCCGCACCCGTAAGGTAGTCTTTCTGCCGGTTCTGGTAGGCCTCATTTTAACAACCTCAGTGACGAGTCTCGGACTCTCTGGTGGAGCTATAGGTCATGCTCTATGGGCATCCAATGACCTTCAACAAAAACTGCAGGAAACACTCAATACCATGGCTGAGTCTCTGGGTTCCTTGCAGCGGCAGGTTACATCATTGGCACAAGTGGCTTTACAGAACCAAAGGGCAATTGATCTTCTCACTGCAGAAAAAGGGGTTACATGCCTATTCCTCAGAGAGGAATTTTGCTATTATGTTAATGAATCTGGGCTAATAAAAAAAAATGTTGTTAAATTGCAGGAATTATCGACCGAATTTCTCAAACATACCTCCTCCAATCCCATCATAGCGTTCTTCCAATCCTATCTTGCCATGTACTTACTACATATCTTGGGGCCCCTTATTGGGATGCTCCTTTTTGTGCTCTCTTGCCCTGCAAAATGAAGTGCCTTCAAACCCAACTGCAAAAAATTCCTAATCAAACTTTCAACCAGCTTTTGCTTAGGCACTACCAGCCTCTGATGACCGATGAACCCCCAACATCTCCAAGAGAACAGTAACTCAGTGATGAAGCTCACTACCAGGCATGATGGAATGCAATGGGTATCAGACAGTGGGAGACAACAAGCTCTGAGAACCTCTTAATCTGCCATCCTGGATTCATGAGTCTTTACCACCTTCTAAGATTTCTCATGGCCCTTGGCCTCTTCTATGTCAGTCCCCCAACATGGAACTTCTGCCAAAAAATGACATTTCCTTTAATTTTTATCTTCATTCTGTTTTTATTTGCTCTGATCTTCTTCAGGTGCTGGTGACGCCATGTTCAGGCAACGCTTCCAGTATTTCCTAGAGTCTCTGTTACAGGACCCGTGGCTGATACCAACAATCTCTTCCATCCAGGACTAGTTCCATGCCATCGACAACTTTGGCTTCAGGGAACATTCATTGACTTCACCCCTACGAAAGTAGCTGTCTATAGCCACTGGGTTTTATTTCTGGCTGCCATGATAATCCCAAACCTGCTCCATGAGCATTCCTCCACTTCTCTTTCTAGGCCCCACACCACCCCCACACAGCAGGAAGCAGCCGGATCTGACAAATGACGCCCCACTTCCTAAGAAAACAAAAAGGGTGGAATGTTGGGAAAAGAATAAATGGCAGCCATACCCCAGAGAAAAACCTCAACATGGCGCCTAAGGACTTCTTCTTCCTACCTTCTTCATTTCTGCAGTGGCGCAAAAAGTTCCCACCCTTGTGAACTCTCACGTCAGCGCCAATTTCAAATCTCACTTGTGGGGAACCTTAGCCCCAATGAGAACTAATTCCTGGGCTCTGGAGCTGATATCTGAAAGAACTTGCCAATAAACGGGTTGCTGCCATTTATCTAAGCCCTACCATCTCCCCCTTAGTTCTATATAAGCACACAGCTTTGAGCAATAAAATTGGAATTCTCCCGGTGAAGTGTCATTGCGTGGGGAATTATTTCACTCATGATCAGCAACAGGATATCCAAAGGTTCTCCAGGAGTTTTAATTTAAAAGTCTTCACATAATGGTCCTGGAAATTTCAGAAACTTTGATGGTATTTATTTAGCCATCACTGTACGTTTCAATTAATGCAGGAACCATTATGTGGTGAGGAAGCTCATTTAAATTAAAACTCTGGAGAAATCTCACAGGCAAGGCTTCCCAAAGAGTGGCCAAAAGGTCACATGAAGCCAGGATCATTGAGGTCTACAATATGAGTTCCATATGTGTTTAGATTCTCAACTATGGCTGCCAAGTCTTTCAGAATAAAATCATGTGATATCCTGGCTGAGATTCTCACTGCACTGTGGAAAGACACCCTGGCACTCGATCTCAGTTTTCAAGGGAGGCTTCTCATGCGTGGCCTCCTAAAATCCCAACACATTTCATGGCAATACTTCTTTGAGGTAAATTCCAGAACTCAGTCTCTAAGAGGAATCATGCCAGAGTTCAAGCCCAGGTGGATCCAGTTATCTCTTCCAACCGCCAAACAAATGACCACAATTAAAACCAAACACTCCCACATGGCCCTCATCTTCTTCCATATAGACACTTATCATAACCTCTGGCTGGAGTTTTTCATGAGGGGTGCAGCCCAAGACAGTGTCAAAAATAAGCTCCCTTGCCCCTCATTTGCCTAAAGTCAAGGTGGCCTGGACACCCATCCGGTGAACCAGAAGTGATCAGATAGGCTAGCTGTTAATACTGCTCTGCATCTCCAATTTGAGGCCTACTGACTGTCAGGTATAGATTCTTTATATGATTTGGAGCCATGAGAAAACCCAAAAACCTATGGGCTAGCCTCTGCAGGGCTGTGCATAACTCATTTGACCCAAAGGATCCGTATTCTCACTTGATGGTGGTCAGGAACCTTACAAATGAATGCGAGAGACTTCATTCACAATAATTGCTCTTTTGGCCATTTTGGTTTTGGATGCACACATGGGATCTCTTTTTATATCCATCAGGTGCTGAGAATCTAAGCCACAACCTCACACAGGGCCAAGAGGCTGATTTAGACACATCCCTTTCCAAAGCAATTAAGCAAAGAGCCACAGGTGGTGCCCATTCATTTTCATTTGAAAACTGTTTTCTTCAGGCTTCACAAAGGGGTGGCCTGAGGCAAAGACCTTCCTGACATTAAGGGAAACAGAACAATTGATAAGCAAAAGGCCGAAAGCATGGTTTCTCAACTGAGACTTTCTTGGTCACACTGATATCTGTGTTTTCTGAGATGCTCGCCATTCCCTTCAGCTATCCAGGACATGGCAATGTCACAGAGCTTGGAGGTGGTACATATTTTGGACACAAAACCATGAGAATATTCTGGAGAGTGGTGAGAATTCTGGAAGAAACAGGAACTTAGGAAGGTAGCAGGTGTTGCCCATGGATAAGGCAAGCTGCAGTCCATTCATAAATTGGGCAGGATGAATGCCGGGAATCTTTCTACTATACAGGACATATCAATTGTTGCATTCTATTTTCTAATGTCTACAACCACGGACACAGTGGGATACACAGACATAGAAACACTTGCCTTGTCCAACGACTTACTAGAAGAAGACCACTCCAAATCAAACAAACCGTCTTTCCTACCTATTCTCAGATCATGAGACAAAACCACAAAATCACACCCACACCCACAAAGACACCTCCTTCCCCCATGTAACTCTGTGACTATCCGGAGTTTTCTCTGAGTGGTGGGCCATACTATGTTCCCCCAAAATGGCCTGTCCTATCTCAGATCTGGTCTCCTTGGCCAACTCTGTGAAGTTGTCAGGAGCCTGCAGTGAACCACTACCTACTTTCTCAGGAAAGGCCCCTATGCAGAGCTCTCCTGGTATTTGGCCATCCTCACATATGTAGGTACCAAGAAAGACTGACACTCTCCTTGGTAAATTCAAACAAGTGAGCCTACTGGGTCTGGGACTGGACTGGCTCCGGGTGCCTGGCTTCCTGGATCCCAAGTTAAGAGAGTTCCATCACCAAGGAAGTGAGGTAGATCACTTCTTCAGGAACTGAATGAGGTCATTGCCTTGACAACCACTTTGTCCTAACAGTTGCTTTCAAGAGTCCCATGAGATGGAGGCTGCCCCTACTTCCTGTGACACTTTCACAAGTTAGAATGGTATATAAACCATGGGCACCCGGGAACAGCTCTCCACCTAGCACTGTTTTGGTCCCTCTTCTCTACATTAAGAAGAGAGAGGCTGATTCATACACATCCCTTCATGCTGACAAGGTTGTTTGCCATAGAAGATGACTTTTCTCTCTCAGGTCTTTCGTAGCTGCCTACATCTTCTCAAGGGATCATTTCTGCATGGACCTTTGATGTTCTCAACAGCTGGAACATGCCCTACATTCCTGTATTTTAAGAGCAACCCTGTCCCTGCTGTTCTGTAAAGTTCGATTGAGAGAACAATGTATGGTTTTGGTTAGTAACATGTTCAATTTGGGGTTAGGAATCCTTCTGCATGACGAATAATGGTATTGGGAAACTATGATATTTACAAGAATATATAGGTGAAATATAAGTATAAAAACAGAAATCTAGGGAAGATATGAAGTCCAGAAGGGCATTGGGCCCTTAATTGGTACACTTAGCTTTGAATTATTTAAGGGAAATTGCTTGGAAATGAAAGGAGACCCTCAGATAAATCTATATACAATGGCATAGGAGCTTGTACCTTGGATGATTGAATGTCGAAGAGAACATCCACTCAAAAAGGGATAGTCGGTAGGATTAGGAAGATAGTCAGTAGGTTTACAAAGAACAGTGAGAATAGGATTTAGACCAAAAGTTCTTAAGCAATAGGGTTTCAGGTAGACAGTGAATGTAAATGTCAGCACAAGTGAAGAGTCAGTCACAATGATGAACAGGGGAAAATATGTAGGAAAATAGATATAAATAGAGACATTACTAAATCAGGCAAAGTATAAAGTGAGTGATAGGATTAGACATTTTCAACAGGCTTGAGGTTGAATATATAATCTTAGGAAGAAACAAAAATGTAGTCACCAATAAGATTGACATTTGAGAGCATTAGGCCACCTGGACATGGAAGGTTTTAGTAATCCATGCTCACTTTCCATTTAGGCTTTGGTACAAACTTAAGGGTGACCTTTGATTTTTTTGTACAGAATATTACTGTGATAAAATGTATATATAGATCAGGTGACATGAGTATTTCTTCCACCATTTTTTGAGGAATATTTTGAAAACGTATAAATTAGTATTGAGGGTAAAAATAGGTGTACCCTGTGTCTATGAATATAGAGATAATGCATGAATAGATCATACAGTTAATAAATAATATAACTGGTTCCCCTTTAAATAATGTATTGAATTGATATCTGAAAATATATAAGAAATCATATATTTTTTTAATTAATTTTTATTGTAGGTTGTTCAAAACATTACATAGTTCTTGATATATCATATTTCACAGTTTGATTCAAGTGGGATATGAGCTCCCATTTTTACCCCATATACAGATTGCAGAATCACATCAGTTGCAGAACCATTGATTTACATATTGCCATTCTGGTGTCTGTTGTATTCTGCTGCCTTTTCTATCCTCTACTATCCCCCCTCCCCCCTCCCCTCCCCTCTTCTCTCTCTACCCCCTCTACTGTAGTTCATTTCTCCCCCTTATATTTTCCTCCTTTCCCCTCACATCCTCTTGTATGTAATTTTGTATACCCCTAAGGGTCTCCTTCCATTTACATGAAATTTCCCTTCTCTCTCCCTTTCCCTCCCACCTCTCATCCCTCTTTAATGTTAATCTTCTTCTCATGCTCTTCGTCCCTACTCTGTTCTTAGTTACTCTCCTTATATCAAAGAAGACATTTGGCATTTGTTTTTAAGGGATTGGCTAGCTTCACTTAGCATAATCTGCTCTAATGCCATCCATTTCCCTCCAAATTCTATTATTTTGTCATTTCTTAATGCAGAGTAATACTCCATTGTGTATAAATGCCACATTTTTTTTATCCATTTGTCTATTGAAGGGCATCTAGGTTGGTTCCACAGTCTTGCTATTGTGAATTGTGCTGCTATGAACATGGATGTAGCAGTGTCCCTATAGTGTGCTCTTTTTAGGTCTTTAGGGAATAGACCGAGTAGGGGAATAGCTGGATCAAATGGTGGTTCCATTCCGAGCTTTCCAAGAAATCTCCATACTGCTTTCCAAATTGGACGCACCAATTTGCAGTCCCACCAGCAATGTACAAGAGTACCCTTTTCCCCACATCCTCGCCAGCACTTGATGCTGTTTGACTTCCTAATGGCTGCCAATCTTACTGGAGTGAGATGGTATCTTAGGGTGGTTTTGATTTGCATTTCTCTGACTGCTAGAGATGGTGAGCATTTTTTCATATACTTGTTGATTGATTGTATGTCCTCCTCTGAGAAATTTCTGTTCAGGTCCTAGGCCCATTTGTTGATTGGGTTATTCGTTATCTCATTGTCTAATTTTTTTAGTTCTTTGTATATTCTGGATATTATGGCTCTTTCTGAAGTGTGAGGAGTAAAGATTTGTTCCCAGGACGTAGGCTCCCTATTTACCTCTCTTATTGTTTCTTTTGCTGAGAAAAAACTTTTTAGTTTGAGTAAGTCCCATTTGTTGATTCTAGTTATTAACTGTTGTGCTATGGGTGTCCTATTGAGGAATTTGGAGCCCGACCCCACAGTATGTAGATCATAGCCAACTTTTTCTTCTATCAAATGCCATGTCTCTGATTTGATATCAAGTTCCTTGATCCACTTTGAGTTAATTTTGTGCATGGCGAGAGAAAGGGATTCAGTTTCATTTTGTTGCAAATGGATTTCCAGTTTTCCCAACACCATTTGTTGAAGATGCTATCCTTCTTCCATTGCATGCTTTTAGCCCCTTTATCGAATATAAGATAGTTGTAGTTTTGTGGATTGGCTTCTGTGTCCTCTATTCTGTACCATTGGTCCACCCGCCGGTTTTGTTATCCGTACCATGGTGTTTTTGTTACTATTGCTCTGTAGTATAGTTTGAAGTCTGGTATAGCTATCCCGCCTGATTCACACTTCCTGCTTAGCATTGTTTTTGCTATTCTGGGTCTTTTATTTTTCCATATGAATTTCATGATTGCTTTCTCTATTTCTACAAGAAATGCCGTTGGGATTTTGATTGGCATTGGATTAAACCTATAGAGAACTTTTGGTATTATCGCCATTTTGATGTTGTTACTTCTACCTATCCATGAACAGGGTATATTTTTCCATCTTCTGAGATCTTCTTCTATTTCTTTCTTTAGGGTTCTGTAGTTTTCATTGTATAAGTCTTTCACCTCTTTTGTTAGGTTGATTCCCAAGTATTTTACTTTTATTGAGGATATTGTGAATGGGGTGGTTGTCCTCATTTCCATTTCAGAGGATTTGTCGCTGATATACAGGAATGCCTTTGATTTATGCGTGTTGATTTTATAGCCTGCCACTTTGCTGAATTCATTTATTAGCTCTAATAGTTTCTTTGTAGACCCTTTTGGGTCTGCTAGGTATCGAATCATGTCATCTGCAAATAGTGATAATTTGAGTTCTTCTTTTCTATTTTTATGCCTTTATTTTTTTTCGTCTGTCTAATTGCTCTGGCCAGTGATTCGAGAACTATGTTGAACAGAAGTGGTGAGAGAGGGCATCCCTGTCTTGTTCCAGATTTTAGAGGGAATGCCTTCAGTTTTTCTCCATTCAGAATGATGCTAGCCTGAGGCTTAGCATAGATTGCTTTTACAATATTGAGGTATGTTCCTGTTATCCCTAGTTTTTCTAGAGTTTTGAATATAAAGGGATGCTCTACTTTGTCGAATGCTTTTTCCACATCTATCGAGATGATCATATGGTTCTTATTTTTAAGCCTATTGATGTGGTGAATAACATTTATTGATTTCTGTATATTGAACCAACCTTGCATCCCAGGGATAAATCCTACCAGATCATGTTGCACAATTTTTTTGATATGGTTTTGTATCCGGTTCGCCAGAAGTTTATTGAGGATTTTTGCATCTAGGTTCATTAGAGATATTGGTCTGTAGTTTTCTTTCTTTGAAGTGTCTTTGTCTGATTTAGGAATCAGGGTGATGTTGGCCTCATAGAATGAATTTGGAAGTTCTCCCTCTTTTTCTATTTTCTGAAATAGCTTGAAAAGTATTGGTATTAGTTCCTCTTTAAAGGTTTTGTAAAACTCTGCTGTATACCCATCCGGTCCTGGGCTTTTCTTAGTTGGTAGTCTTTTGATGGTATCTTCTATTTCCTCAATTGATATTGGTCTGTTAAGGTTGTCAATATCCTCCTGACTCAATCTGGGCAAATCATATAACTTAAGAAATTTATCGATGCCTTCACTATCTTCTATTTTGTTGGAGTATAAGGATTCAAAATAATTTCTGATAATCTTCTGTATTTCTGAAGTGTCTGTTGTGATATTGCCTTTTTCATCCCGTATGCTGGTAATATGAGTTCTCTCTCTTCTTCTCTTCGTTAGCGTGGCTAAGGGTCTGTCGATTTTTTTTATTTTTTCAAAGAACCAACTTTTAGTTTTGTCAATTTTTTCTATTGTTTCTTTCGTTTCGATTTCATTAATTTCAGCTCTGATTTTAATTATTTCTTGTCTTCTACTTCTTATGCTGTTGTTTTTCTCTTCTTTTTCTAGGATTTTGAGTTGAAGTATTAGATCATTTATTTGTTGGTTTTTTCTTTTTTTAAGGAATGAACTCCAAGCAATAAATTTTCCTCTTAGAACTGCTTTCAATGTGTCCCATAGATTCCAATATGTTGTGTCTGTGTTTTCATTTATCTTTAAGAATTTTTTAATTTCCTCCTTGATGTCTTCTATATCCCATTGATCATTCAGTAACCTATTGTTCATTCTCCAAGTGATGCATGATTTTTCCTTATTTCTTTTATCGTTAATTTTCAATTTCATTCCATTATGATCAGTTAAGATGCATAGTATTATCTCTACTCCTTTATATTGTCTAAGAGTTGCCCTGTGACATAATATATGATCTATTTTTGAGAAGGATCCATGTGCTGCTGAGAAAAAAGTGTAACTGCTTGATGTTGGGTGGTATATTCTATATATGTCAATTAAGTCTAGGTTATTAATTGTGTTATTGAGCTCTATAGTTTCCTTATTCAACTTTTGTTTGGAAGATCTGTCCAGTGGTGAGAGAGGTGTGTTGAAGTCTCCCATGATTATTGTATGGTGGTCTATTAGACTCTTGAACTTGAGAAGTGTTTGTTTGATGAACATAGCTGCACCATTGTTTGGGGCATATATATTTATGATTGTTATGTCTTGTTGGTGTATGGTTCCCTTGAGAAGTATGTAGTGTCCATCTTCATCCCTTTTGATTAACTTTGGCTTGAAATCTATTTTATTTGATATGAATATGGACACTCCTGCTTGTTTCCGAAGTCCATATGAGTGATATGATTTTTCCCAACCTTTCACCTTCAGTCTAAGTATGTCTTTTCCTATCAAATGCGTCTCCTGAAGGCAGCATATTGTTGGGTCTTGTTTTGTGATCCATTCTACTAGCCTGTGTCTCTTAATTGGTGAGTTTAAGCCATTAACATTTAGGGTTATTATTGAGATATGGGTGTTCTTCCAGCCATATTGGTTTATTTATGTTACTAAACATGGTTTGTTTTCCTCTTTGATTATTCCCCCCCTTCACTGTACTACCTCCCGCTGTTGGTTTTCATTGACATTTTCCATTTCCTCTTCCTGTAATATTTTGCCGAGGATGTTTTGAAGAGATGGTTTTCTAGCTGCAAATTCTTTTAACTTTTGTTTATCATGAAAGGTTTTAATTTCATCTTCCATCCTGAAGCTTAATTTCACGGGATACACAATTCTTGGTTGTAACCCATTTTCTTTTAGTGTATGAAATATGTTATTCCAGGATCTTCTAGCTTTCAGAGTCTGTGTTAAAAGATCAGCTGTTATCCTGATTGGTTTACCCCTAAATGGAATCTGCTTCCTTTCTCTTGTAGCTTTTAAAATTCTCTCCTTATTCTGTATGTTGGGCATCTTCATTATAATGTGTCTAGGTGTGGATCTCTTATGATTTTGCACATTCGGCGTCCTGTAGGCTTCTAGGATTTGGGATTCTGTCTCATTCTTCAAGCCTGGGAAGTTTTCTCGTATTATTTCGTTGAATAGATTGCTCATTCCGTTGGTTTGGACCTCAATACCTTCCTGTATCCCAATGACTCTTAAGTTTGGTCTCTTTATGTTATCCCATATTTCTTGAATGTTCTGCTCATGGTTTCTTAACAGCTTTGCTGAGCTGTCTATGTTCTTCTCCAGTTGAAATACTTTGTCTTCATTGTCTGATGTTCTATCTTCTAAGTGTTCTACTCTGCTGGTAGTATTCTCAATTGAGTTTTTATGTTGGTTTATTGTTTCCTGAATTTCCAGGATTTCTGTTTGTTTGTTTTTTATAACCTCTATCTCCCTGAATAATTGATCTTTTGCTTCTTGGATTTGTTTATGTAATTCATTGTCGAAGTGGTCGAAGTGGTCTTTCATTGTCTGATTTTGCTGTCTAATGTCTTCCTTGAGACTCCAGATCATCTGAAGCATGTATATCCTGAATTCTTTATCTGACATTCCATCTGCTGCAGATATTACCTCTTCTAAAGTTGAATTGACCTGCATTGCTTGTGGTCCTTTTTTTCCTTGTCTTTTCATACTGATCGCGTTTCTTTCTGCTTGGTGAAACTGTTGTGTTATTGATTTTTCCCCCTATATATTTATATTGCTTTTGTATAGCTGCATCGTCTCCCTTGCAGGCTTTGGCGGTGGTTCTGCCCCTCCTTCAATTGAGGCAATGTGCCTACCACGCCGGGAGGCCGCTGTGCCTCTACTTTCGATGGGCCTGTTCTTTCGGTGGTCACAGGTCCGCCTACCTTGCAGGAGTGAGCAGCGGTTTTGCCCCTCCGCTGGCCACTAGGCCTGTTCTGTCTGTCGGTTGCAGCTATGTCTACCTAAAAGGCGCTGGTGGCGGCTCTGCCCCTCCCCCAACCGGGGTGATGTATCTGGCGGGCCACTGGGCCTGTTTTGTCGGTGGTCACGGTTCCGCCTACATTGCACGTGCGTGGAGCAGCTGTGTCCCTCTGAGAGTTGCTGAGCCTGACCTGCCGGTGGATGGCAAGTCTGCCTACCTTGCAGGCGCAGGGGTGGCTCTGCCGCTCCGCGGGTCACTGGGCCTGATCTGCTGGTGAGTTGCAGGTCTGCCTAACTTGCAGGCGCCCGGCGGCTCTACCCCTCCCCCAACCGGGGCGGGGCGATGTGTCTGGCCGGCCGCTGGGCCTGTTCCGTTGGTGGTCATGGTTCAGCCTACCTAGCAGGCACGTGGGGCAGCTGTGTCCCTCCGCAGTTTTTTGGGCCTGACCTGTCGGTGGGTCGCAGGTCTGCCTACCTTGTAGGCTCGGGGGGTGGCTCTGCCGCTCTGTGGATTGCTGTGCCTGTTCTGCTGGTGGGTCGCGGGTCCGCCTACCTTGCAGGCTCCCGGCGCCTCTGCCCCTCCCCCAACCGGAGCTATGTGTCTGGTGGTCCACTGGGCCTCTTTTGTCGGTGGTCACGGTTCCGCCTACCCTGCATGCGCATGGAGCAGCTGGGTCTTTCTGAGAGTTGCTGGGCCTGACCTGTCGGTGGGTGGCAAGTGCGCCTACCTTGCAGGCCTGGGGGTGGCTCTGCCGCTCCGCGGGTTGCTGGGCCTGATATGCTGGTGAGATGCAGGTCTGCCTAACTTGCAGGCGCCCGGCGGCTCTGCCCCTCCCCCAACCGGGGTGGGGCAATGTGTCTGGCCGGCCTCTGAGCCTGTTCTGTTGGTGGTCAGCGTTCTGCCTACCTAGCAGGCTCGTGGGGCGGCTGTGCCCCTCTGCAGTTTCTTGGGCCTGACCTGCCGGTGGGTGGCAAGTGCGCCTATCTTGCAGGCCCTGGGTGGCTCTGCCGCTCCACAGTTTCTGGGCCTGATCTGCTGGTGATTCGCAGGTCTGCCTACCTTGCAGGCGCCCGGCTGCTCTGCCCCTCCCCCAACCGGGGCGGGGCGATGTATCTGGCCGGCCTCTGGGCCTGTTCTGTCGGTGGTCAGGGTTCTGCCTACCTAGCAGGCTCGTGGGGCAGCTGTGCCCCTCCGCAGTTTGTTGGGCCTGACCTGCCGGTGGGTGGCAAGTGTGCCTACCTTGCAGGCCCGGGGGTGGCTCTGCCGCTCCGCGGTTGCTGGGCCTGATCTGCTGGTGATTCGCAGGTATGCCTAACTTGCAGGCGCCCGGCGGCTCTGCCCCTCCCCCAACCTGGGCGGGGCGATGTGTCTGGCCGGCCGCTGGGCCTGTTCTGTTGGTGGTCACGGTTCAGCCTACCTAGCAGGCACGTGGGGCAGCTGTGCCCCTCCGCAGGTTTTTGGGCATGACCTGCCGGTAGGTCACAGGTCTGCCTACCTTGTAGGCTCGGGGGGTGGCTATGCCGCGTTGTGGATTGCTGTGCATTTTCTGCTGGTGGGTCGCGGGTCCGCCTACCTTGCAGGCGCCCGGTGGCTCTGCCCCTCCCCCAACCGGAGGGATGTGTCTGGCGGTTCACTGGGCCTGTTTTGTCGGTGTTCACAGTTCCGCCTACCTTGCACACGCGTGGAGCAGCTGTTTCATTAGTGCCTGGGCACACTATTCTTGTTGGCCTCCCTCAGGCCCTAAGTTTGTAGAGCTTGGGGCTGAGAAACCCCAGCCAATTTGCTTACCTTCTGGTAGCCACGCCCCCGTATCTGGTGCAAGAGACCTCAGTTGTCAGCACTGGTGGGAGCGGTAGCCGTGAGTCCCACACCGAGGCGAGTCGGTGCAAGAGACCTCAGTTGTCAGCACTGGTGGGAGCGGTAGCTGGGAGACCCGCGCCGCGCAGCTACCGCCGGCTCCTGTGCCAGTGCTGCCTCCGGGTTTTCTTGACTACCACGCCGGCAGGTCGCTGGACCTGTTACGGGCCCGGGCGGCGGCTCTGTTCGGCCCCTCTGGCCTCCACAGTATTCAGCAGGACCCGGACCGAGAAACAGTTTCCGCGGGTTCTTTATCACCGGGCCAAAACAGTTCCGGGAGCCAGAATTCGGCCTCTCCGGACTTGGTGCATGCTCCGACAGGAGCAGGCTCCAAGAAGCAGTTTCAGCGGGTTCTATAGCCCTGGGCCAGAGCAGCTCCGGGAGCCGGAACTCCGACACTCCGGGCTCGGTGCGTGTTCTGATAGGAGCAGGCTCCAAGAAGCAGTTTCCGCGGGTTATTTAGCACTAAGTCTGAGCAATTTGTCTGCGAGATGCAGACAACTGTCAGCCTGAAATTACCTGTTCTATAGCTGAAAGAGCTGCAATCAGTCGAAAACAAGGATGGTGACGTCAGCTCTCCAAGATGGTGACCGCTGGCTTCCTCCGTGGTCTGACCGGTGTGGAGAACCAACCTGGACCGTTTCCTTTCCCTGTCTCCAACCCAGAATTCAGCTCCGAGCTCAGCAAATGCCTAGCTGGCAGGAGCCCACAGAATCAGCATTGCTGTATCTCTGCGCCACCAGCCTGTCTTTTCCCAGCGCGCGCCGCACACTCCAGCCATGGGGTGATCTGCCGAACAAGCAGCGCTCCATACAGACGGACAGATCGCTCGCATTTGAGCCCCTGAAGCTGATCCTCGTGCGATGAAAATCCTTCCACTAGGTTTTGGAGCACCCCAATTTTGCTGGAAATTCCTAACAAGATAGCTTTTAGCCGTTCTAACTCGTCATTTTCCCTCACAGTGACGCAGTACACGGAGTTACTGCACTCCCTTTGCGGCCATCTTGCCTCTCAAGAAATCATATATTGATATAGAATCATTCATAACAACTAGTTATACATCTAATTGTAATCCTAGGCTTATGGTTTATCATGAAGAGTGTGTGAGTTTTGCTTCAAAAGTGATTATGGAAATCAAAAATAATGTGTT